>NC_133225.1:15834372-16145705 GCF_040436345.1 Pagrus major
ATTACATGCAGCTTCCTCTGGAGCCACAGAAGGCGTTATACTGTATTTTTCACATTTGCAGAAGTACTGCCCAAGACCTGTAAACACGCTTTAATGTGTAAAATTGCTGGAGTCACCCTTTGAGTTTGTATTGTTTATATGGTGCCTGTCTACAAAAATAAAGTAACTTGAAGGACGCATGGTACATACACATGTTGGTTGGGGTTGGCAATATGGGCCTAATATCACCCATGCTCATCTGAAATAACCATGACAATATCTCGCAGGATTAAACTCATGGAGATTTAATATTATGCATTGATAAACAGGAAAATCTGATACAATCAATGTTTATGATCCAAATGAAATAAAAAATACATTTTGATTGCCCTCTATCAGGCGATACTGAGTGATACTGAAATGTATGGCAAGGCCTCAATTCAATTTACAAAGACATAACATGGAGGAAAAAAAACAATATAAGAGCTTCAAATTTAGCTTTGACTGATTTTTATTTGGCTTGTTTCTAAAGGCCTTTTGTTATGGAGGCTTTAGAGAAGGATCAAACTTAACATCTGCAACTACAGGCATTGAGATCTTTACCAGGTTTCACTTGATATGCATACAGCACCACTAATATGTTTCTCTTCACCACATTCATTGAATATTCATTTAAAATCAACCAGCTTACTTATCATTCAGACCAAATATGTAGAATAGATGATAATCACGTCTTAAATGTCAAACACAAAGATAACAAGGGACCCAGATTGAGAGATATTCTTGGGCATTTTCGGGTGAAAATTGTTTATTTCTACATTTCATCCAAATATCATTGCATTTAGATCCAACCTATAGCTGTAAATAAGAATGACGAATGATGGTTCAAAAAAAGCAGAGGTGTACAGTAGGATAAATATTGCCCTCTATGTGTGTTATCTTGAAAAACATTGGACAAAAAACAAAATTAAGTTTACAATAAAATTGAACCGGTAGAACAGTCTGGACTGTAGCAGCACTCTGAAACAGCAGCGTGTTTCACAGGTCTACTCTGGTTCCTCGTTTTCACTTTCCTCACCCTCTGACAGCACAAGAGTGAACCATGAAGGTGATCCACCCTGTCACCTGTGGGTTTGGAAAGGAAAGGTATTGTGCGGAACAAAAGGGGAGCCTTTGGTCCTCATCATGGACCAACGATTCAGAAAGACAAAAATATGTAAACAATCATTTGTTCATAAATGCCTTCAGGTAACATGGAAACCTCTTCAGAGGATCGTTTGTTCTCTGCCCAGATCAAAGTCCCTTCAGCCTTTTATCTAAACCTTTTTGGCATAATGGACACCAAAAATTGTCCTTTGACAGGTAATGTCAATGATCGCTATATTGCATATATTTCACAAATCTATCAAATCAGTGTGTTCAGATGCTATGGCTTATGTAGGGCTTTGCTTCTGGATAACACTTGAGACACAGAACAGTGTGAAGGACCCAAATAGGTGGCAAAATCAACTTGAAATGGGAACAAAACATCAAAAGGGGAAATGGAATGATTCCTAAAGATGTAAAGCCATCAAGTTCATATCCTCAAATATTTTTACACTATTGCAGGAAAGGAAAATAAACAAAAAGAGCATTGAAAATAAAAAAGAATATATATTTATATATCCATCATATGTATATCTATATATAAACAACAGTTACAACTGGTTGCAGGCAAGTGGAGAATTTCTCCCCTGGCCCTTTAAGATTCGTCCATTCCACCATTATAAGGCTGTCAAGACTCGTAGAGGGGGCAGCAGCTTTCTTTCCTCAGTCACCAGATTCCCTGAGATGTAGAGCGCCGTTTTTATTTGTTAAGATTTATTTGATTTGAACACCATCAACCACACATCCCTCGCCCTCCTCCTCCAAAAAACCATTAGTGTAGGGAAACTGCTCTGGCTCGTCCTGTGGAGCTGATGTAGGGTGTGGTCGTGAAGCAAACGGACAGAGTTGGAGGACGTCGAACCCTCCCGTCTCCACTCTGCGCTGCCGAGTCTCATGTTGGCGGGTGTCAGTGGAGGTGGAAGTGAGATTGCCCAAGTAGGGAGAGGAGCTTTACTAATTTTCATGTTACATCTTGCTTTTCCATTCGATTTCATTCATTTCCATATTGTTATTTTACAGTCAAATGCAAAGCTGTGTACATATTCAATCATCAGTCATTCCAAGGCCTGGAAAAGAAGTGGTT
Organism: Pagrus major; assembly: GCF_040436345.1. Classification (NCBI taxonomy): domain Eukaryota; kingdom Metazoa; phylum Chordata; class Actinopteri; order Spariformes; family Sparidae; genus Pagrus; species Pagrus major. The sequence continues at coordinate 15,836,582 of NC_133225.1, forward strand.
TTGCAAAAGAGTTCTTATGAAGACTCTGTTGTGTGTGCATTTATTTATGCATATGTATGTGTGTGTATCAGAGTGCACGCAGTCTTCTCAGTGCCTCTGAGAGGATAATCTCTTTAATAGAGGCTCATCGTAGACCCAGCACTCCCCGTCCTCGTGGAATAGCTGCAGAAACACACAAACAAGTGAGTGAGTGATTATTACACTCAAGTATCTGAGAAGACTTTATTAGAGCTCATCCTAAAATTCAGTTGAACATTATCTGACACTTCTTACAGTGATCTCTGTCAAGCTTTTTGCCTTTTCCTGTCACTATGAATGTAATTGACAACAAGATCTGTTTACTTGCTAATTTGATCATTTGCTTTTGCTCATACAACCTCAGTATGTTGCATTTAGATTCAGTCATTTTACATTAAAAAAACATGAATATATATTGCTTTGTAGGTAAAAAGATTCATGTTTGTGACTGTGTAGTCTATTATCACAGTGTTCAGATGAAGAATATGGGCTGACAGCCTCACCCTGGTCTCCCACTGCTGCTCGTTCTCCTTCCTCTCTCTGGCTTCGGCCCTCTGTTTCTCCTCCAGCCGGTGTTTGGCTTCTGTTGCTGAATCGATGTCTTTCAGCTTCAGGTTCAACGTCACGTCTCTCCACAATCTGGAGAATTGAAGAAGTGAGGGTTAAAGTTTCAAAGACAAAAGAGTTCGTTTCTAAGTTGAGGTCTCATGATGTGAAAGACTGCGTAGAGGTCAGTTTCATTTCTCACCTCCGGGACTCGTAGTCCAGCTGGTCTTCCAGCTTTCTCACTTTCTTCTTAATGATGCCCATCCTCTTAGTGTCAATGAACACTGTGTTCTCCTGGAAAAACACACAGAACACATTCATTCATGCACGAGTGTATTTCCTTGTTTCAAATCGCTTTCCTTTTGTCATTGTTCTCCAGTGCATTGAATGCATACGTTTTGTTTTGGTTCAACTTATAAATTACTGCTTATTTGTCTTAGGTAATTATTATTTAATTTGATATGTATCCCTCACCAATAAAATTATTAAAAAATAACATCTAATATTATCTAAGAAAAGACTCACTCCAGTTGCCCACTTGGCATACATCACTCCGTTCCACTCTCCTTCAATGGAGCAGAAAGACTTCTTGTCATTAGGTGGACTGAAAGAGAAAAAGAAAAGAGTCGTTAAACATTTCAATAAAAAAATTAGTTGTTGAACTGTGATTTAAAATGTACTGTGTGGACATTTTTCTCTTACAAAATCTCAGCTGTGATCCTGTGCTTTTTCCCTCCGTAGAAGGGTTTGGTGTGGAACACAATGTTAGCGCTGTAGCCTGACTTGGAGCAGGAGATGTTGCACTCTCCGCCCAGCTCCACCCACGGCACAGTCAGAATTGACCTGGACAGACGAACTCAGGGTCAGCATGGCACATTATTGATAATTCAGTAATGACAGGATCACACAAAAGAATACCCTAACACACATACACACCTGCCATATCCATTGGGGAAGGTGAGGATGTAATGTTCATCGTGCTCCAAACACGACACACAACCTGAAACGAGACCAGCACAAAATTATAACATCAACTTGAAGATGTGACTGCAAAATGTGTAAAAATTCTGATTTTGGAGTGTATAAAGTAGCAATCTCAGTACCTTGGCCAATATTGTGGACACCTATGGACATGCCCAAGAACTTAGACTTAGTCCAGATATGAGCGTTGAACTGGATCTTCTTACTTAAACACTCTGCGTAGAATGCAGAAACTACAGAAAGAAGAGAGGAAATAATCGAGAGTTAATAGAAAGTGGCAAACAAGTTACAGTTCTGAAAATCAGTCAAATAATCCTTAACATGCAATCAACAGCCTGTACTTGGCTTTATAAGGACAAATGATCTGAGCGACTGGTGGTTACTTGTCAAAAATGATCAGTGTTTTGATCCTACATGTCAAAAGTTTGTCACAGTGCTCTGTAATCAATTAAAAGAAGAAAGTTCGACACTCACTGGGTGGGTGGTGAGAGACCTGCTCTGCCACAAAACGCACACTGTTGGCTGAGGACCAGGGAACTGGACCGTCTGATACCGTCTCCTGGAGGGGTGGAGGAGATGAGGGCGGTCAGAACAAACGAGTGCTGGAGTTTCTCCATTTTATGCACAGTTACATATGAAACACCACAACATTTTGATGATTCAAGAATATTAAAAGGAATTGTGTGTTGTGTTATGTGTTAACACGGGAAAACAAAACATAAATGTACATGAAAGGCAACGCAAAGTTTTTCAATTTAGTGTTTGTCTGTAAAAATGACTATACTTGCAATTCCAGTCAAGTTTATTTGTATAACCAAATGTCACATACAGTGTCTCAATGGGCTTAACAGGCAGACAACAATATTATAGCTGAAGTGACAACAGGGGTATTGCGATATAATGATATTCAATAACTGCAATATTTAAAATGAAATATTGATATCATGTTAATAATACACATATGATACCATAGTGTAAATAACATTGCCTCTTTGTTTCTTTATGCTCTTGATTTGTCATAACAGGTGGCGGTTATGCACCACAACACTCACTGCCATCCCGAAAAATGCATTAAATGTTGTTCTTTTTGTTCGCTTTTGTACAGTTATGTTAAAAGACTCTCTCTCCACCTCCCTACACTTGTATTTTGAGTGTAACTCATTTGACAAAGAAAGAGACAAAACACAGAATAAACCATAAAGATAAAGATGAATTTGACTGAGATTTTTCTTTTACCTGAGTTTTCTATAGTGATTGAGATATTATTGTTCTAAGGAATTCTTTAGGCCACAAAAATCATGTGGTGAAAGGCATATTCACATATTGTTCTGCAGTAAATCAGGCATGAATTTAATATGACCTTTAGTCAGGGTTCGTACAGTTTTTAAGAGTAAAATTGAAGCACTTCTAAGGTACCTAAATCAAATTTTTAAACTATCGAAGCTTTTATCATCACATCTTAATTATTACTGTAAAAGTAACAGCAAAAAATAAAGTTTACAGAATTCTTTATACCCCCACAGTAATCGATGTGTACTGTCACTTTGTTTATTTTACCAGCTGTTCTTAACAACTTTGATTGTATGTTTTGATCATGATATTTAATGCTTACTATTGCTAAATTCCAGAGTAAGGGACCAACATAAGACAAGTGAAAATGCCAGGGGACAGCATACAAATATGACGACGGGATTGTTTGATTTCATATTTACAGATTTTTTTTTACATAAGTGATTGTGTTGACCCCTAATCTTGATAACATTTAAAATTTAGCATTTTCTAAATTTGATTCTGTTTAGTGGGCATGTGCACAACTTGTTTTATGTGTAACATTAATGTGAGTGAAAAAAAATCAGATGCGCTGCCATAGCTGGTCCTATTCTATCAACAGACGCTTAATTACATAATCCTAAGTAGTGAAGAACCAGTAATAGTTGCAGAGGCATGTGGTCTCACCGTGTGTGGGGGAGGCTCCTCTGTTTCACAAGGCAGATCCCAGTGGCAGTAGAAAACTTCTCCCAGGATGGGGTTGTAAGGTTTCTTGGCCACTGAACCTTTCCTCCCTGCATGGAAAGCTGACAGGTACCACTTTACCACATTTACCATGCGCTCCCGGGGCTCTGGCTGCTCAGCAATACTAGTGGAAGACACGTGAATGAGTTAAACTAATGTGTTCTGACTTTTGGATACATTTAAATATGTGTGTGACACACTTGCTTGCACCAATGAGAGAGATGAGCATTACCTTACAAATAAGTCTGGATGTGCAAAGAAGTCTGCGTACATTTCTAACAAAGATCTCCTTTCTAAGATGAAGGTAGGCAGGACCACCTGTGAAATATAATGAAGGAGAAAAACTGTAAAACTGGAGCTGCGTGGGTTGTTCAAAAGAAAACAGTGTGCACAGACAATATTATAGTGAGTAAAAAGATTAAGGACCACTGCAGTGAGGGGAATTTAGACAGAAATAAGAGAGAATGGAGTCCAGTATGGAGGGAGTCTTTACCTTTGTGAGGTCCATGCCCAAACGAACTTGAGAGAGAAGGTGCATGATGACGCTCTTGTGCTCCTCCACAGACTCGCCCTCAGGGTCATCATCACGGTCATCGTGGCTATCAAACGGGTCTGAAGACAACAGCAGAGGACATGTCTCGCATGGTTGAAAAATTACTGACTTCCCTGCCACTTCATGATTAAAACATCACTTATCTTTTACCATCTGACGAAACTAGAACCAGACTTTTTTGAATTGATAGAATCAGATTCTTAAATGTGAATATTTTCTGGTGTCTCTACTCCTCTGTGACAGTTAACTGAAATTCTTTGTGTTGTGGACAAAACAAGGCATTTGAGGATGTCATCTTGGGCTTTGTAAAATCTGTAGTTCTCACCATTTTCTGACATTCTATTGGCCAAACAACTATCGATTAATAAAGAAAATAACAGACGAATAAATCAACAATGAAAATAATCGTTACTTGCAGCCCTAGACGAAGCCAAGTCTTTACTGTTACCTTCAATTTCAGCAAGAAGAGCACCAGCTTAGAGTTTAATAAAGCACAGAAACAGTTGCGGGAAGTAGTTATAATATGTTTGTGTGTGCAGTCCTATTTTACCTGCATCTGTGGTGCCGTTGGACATGGACGAGTTGAGGGACTCGGTGGTGTCTGGTCGTTTCATAGCTGTTCCTTCATTAGTAAGGGGCGAGGCAGCTGGAGGCCCTGAGGGACTGAGGGCAAGAGGAGGAGACAGAGTGAGCGGAAAGGAGGCAGGAAGCAGGAGAGATGAAGAGATAAAGAATGAGTAGGAATTCACAGGCAATTCTGTAACAAACTTCTCCGACTTTATTCTCTCTAAGCAGCATTTTCCCACCTGTGCTGGCAAATGCTATAATTACAGTGTTGCTTTCAAGCTGTGAAGCTGTAGCTTTGCTGTATGCAGTGTCGACTGCAGCGAGGTGAGGTGATACTATACTCACTCTATGCAGTGTTTGGGGGAAGTGCTGCTCTGGTAAAACTCATCAGCATCGTAGAACTCATCCTCGCTGGAGGAATAGGAGAAGTCTGGGACAGAGTGTGAGGGGATGGGGATGTGAGCCGGGGAGGCGACGCCGCTGCTGGGGCCTGAAGGGCCACTCCCTGACAGAAGGAAAAAAATTTAATCAAACATTGTGTGTCATGTCAGTGCCCTCTTGTGTTTTTCTTTTCATTTTATGGATTTAATTTATGAGATTTCTTTATTCACACAGCATACAGTTCACAGTCAAATCTACATAATGTTGTTCAGCTGGAGCGTTCATTTCTGAGCCTGGTCCAGCAGGCTGTGTAAAGTAACATTAAGCTGTCTTTAACATAGTGATGGCTTCCTCCGCAGAGCGTATTGACAGTACTCTGGAGCTTGCAGCTTTCCTTCTTAATGCACAGCGCAGCATTTTAATACTGCTGCCTCAGCACAGAAGACAAACAGGCATGCACCTCTGCTTTCCTTTGCTTTTGTACTTTATGTTCATGGACAAGGCACTCCAGGTTGGAAAAGAACAGTAATAATTAATATTATTATTGATTTTGCACTCATGGTTGCGTTCTTATTACATTAGCCTCATGTTGATTGTAAATTAAAGGCTCTGACAGGCTTTATGCAACCTGTAATATAAGTCAGCAAACTGTCAAAAACCTACAAAATGTCAAGACAAATTAAAACCATATCTGTGCAATGTTCCTAATATGTAATTTGTGGAATGTGTAATCGACGCTGATCATTGGCTGCAGGAGTGAAGTGAACTTTACCTGTGCTGTTGGGAGTTGGGGTCTGCAGACTGCCCATCACTGTGACGACAGGACCAACGGGTAACGTGGAGGGTCGTTGGTCTGATTTACACACCTGAGAAGCGTCTTTAGAGGAAATGAGAAAGTAGATGAATTAGCACCGAAGCCTCAAAATGAAACCAAATCGCATTAAAAACAGCGTCTCAGAGAAAAAAAAGATCTAAGACGCTGCAGACAGAGACTTCAGCTGTGAGGGGGATTACACAGTCTATTAACAGACCAAAATGAGAACGGCCTACTTTGCATGGCTCATTTCAGCAGCACTTTTAAACAGTCTTGTCATAGTCAGCTGACCAAAATAGACTTTGATTTTTTTTCTTTGGTCAAATCTTAGTCATGCGATTACATTTAGTCAATTATTATTCCACTGAGGGGGGGGCTGGAGGGATCTGCTTCAACACAGAACAACATTAATAAATCAATTTTCAAAGAGAATTAAGTCTGAAAAATGAAATATAAGCCCATTAATATGTGTAATAACCATAACAGATTTAATGCCACTGAAGCCTGCTGTAGATCCCCAACAGTGAGGAAGCTGACTTGAATCACTTTCCTTCAAACACGGATAAAACATTTAGTTCATATATTGAAACCCTGAATGACATCAATATTGTCATAGTAGAACTTGCATCAGGTTTCATCCCATTGTGTTCAATACCACAGTGAAACATTACACTTCAACTGTTATTGAGGGAGAACATGAACTCTTGTTGTTAATTTGTTGACAAATTTGTCAAAAATGAGAAATGAAAAAGCTTTTGCCAGCAAACACTCGAGACAGAATTAACTGTGCTGCGCAGAGCGGATCCATCAGCTGAAGGAGATGAAGATTGTGTGAACAACAGGGGGAGCTGCTGCCACCCTCTGTGAGGCACCAGTTTGAGTGTGCATAAGAAACAGTGAGGAGGTGACAAGAACCTGTGGGTAGTGTGGTCTGTGTTGGCATCGTGGTGTTGTCTACAGGGGTAGCCAGAGGGGGCTGGTAGATCCCATCCACTGGGTTGATGGTGCTCTGGAGCAAACAAACAAAAACAACATTGCCATCAACAACAAAAACAAACAGACACTTGCTCCAACAATAGCACACCCACGCCACTGCCTGCTTACTAATCTATGATGCTGTTCAACAGATAATAAACCAAAAGAGAATTTAGCCCCAGTTTTGGACTTTAAACTGTCTACAGTCATTTTGGAAAATATCAAAGAGCCTATTTTAGTGTTGAGTTTATTTTTGCTATACCCGGTTTATGTCTTGGAAAGCAAGAAAAAATGGTGAAATCAAATAAAATCTATAATCAAATGTGCTGACTTGAAACACAGAAGTCAATGTAACCTCTCACCCTCGACTGGGCACCAATCACAGCCTCTGTATAGATCCTTTTAATGGTATACACTGAAATAAAATATGCACCATCCAGCCTGGGAAGATCAATTTCCTTTCACATCATTTCCTGGAAAGCGTGGCGTTTCCAGGTTTCATTATTTTGATCAATACGAAAACCAACGGCAAGGCTTGAAAACCCAAACACCAGCAGCAGCTTTACACAATAAGTAACAGCGCCTCTTGAACTCGGTCTAAAAAGGGTTAATTAACTCCACAGGGCTGCAGACTAAATCTGTAACACGTTTTAACTCCCCAGCTTGTGATTTCCCTATGGTGAAAACCTGCGGGGACGTTCCTTTCTGCAGCAGCCTGCCCTCACCGGTGCCACCTCAATCAACATCATATGTCCATGGTTTGAATACAGGCAAACACACATAAGTGTGCATGCACATAGAAATCAGCCTGTTGGCACGGCCTAATGGGGTCAGAGGCACCCGATGACCCAACTGACAGGAACACCGACAACAATGTGAGCTAAAACAAAACCATATCGACCCTTTATTCCCCAGCGACTTCCCCTCAGGGCTCTTGGTGGCACTGAAATGAGATCCAGTCAATGCGATGTGTAATATCCTATTACTTAAACTTGACCTGCAGTCAAAATGAACAGGCACAGTGAGTCAGAACATGACCCGACTAAAGGCTGTAAAAGCGAAAATACAGTAGCTGGACAAGAATACCAGAAAGTAAACAACATGCCTGCACAATCCCAGGACGCAACACTGTGCATGTTACATAAAACATAATGACTACAGAGGAAGAAGAGCTGTGAAGTAAAATAATGGCTGAAACATTCCTCCTCAGATCTGAATATTACCCTCCGGTCTTATTTTTTCTGTCTGTTTTGTGTTGAGAGATGTGCCAACAAAATGAAAGTTATGATCAGAGGTAGAAAATATCATGCAGAGAAGCTTGCTCTGATGTTTCAACTTTATTTGCCCTCCTGTTCACACTACTTTCAAGCTTCTTGCCTTCATTTCTCCCTTTCTAGCTCTCCTCTGCCCAATTCTCGCCCTGTCCACGTGCCTCCATGAAAGTAAGGCGAGGGCTACTAATTATAGACAATTACAGAAATATTGGTCTGTCATGGTGGGACCCTGCAAGTGGGAGCGGAAGCAGAAGCAGGTGAAGGGAAGACAATTGCAGATAAAACGGGTGTAAATGCTGTGTCATGATCGATATATTTCTTTTAATCACAGCACATAAACTACTTTGACAGATAAACACTGAACAGGCTGAAGGTGATTCTTACACTTTACGGCAATTCCCCCATCGGTGCAGTGTGCTTGGCAAGGTCAATCAAACATGCTGCCTGTGTTTGTGTTTTTTTAGCTCTGCAGTGCATTTATCATTTGCTCTACATTAAAAGGCACACATGCAACGTGACATTTAGACCTTCTACAGCTCAAAATGAGATATCTTTAGCACAAAGCTTAACGCATGTAAAGTGTGCGCAGATAAATGTGTAGACAGAGCTTATGCTGTGCTATTTATACTACGTAATACTGTACTTAATGACTGTGAGATTAAGTCAGCTGTAAGAGTAAATGCAGGCCTATGAGCTGTACGGCCCCTGTGGGATTCTTGATTCGCAGACCACACTGGAGGTTTTTTATGCCTTAGTCCATTACCTACAAACCGTTCACATTACCTTACCCACATTTTTCCAAAGCATACTGAAAGTTTTCAGATGGATTTTTCACCTACAAGGTACTCATTGGGTTTTTGGTCAGAGTAGGGTGGTCAAAGCTCTAAGTACACTTTTCATTTGCCCTTCAGTCCTCACATTTCTGGGACATTTATTTTCCAGTCCACCTCCCTCCCTCTAGAGAAAAATCTACTTCAGCAAAATCTATATCGCAATATGTAACCCATTCGAGTTGAAGTCTCATTTTTTTCGTAGCACTAGATTGCATGACATTGCCGTTGTGAACTGTTTGGAAAAACTGGTGAGAATTGATGGCTGACAGCAGACTCAAGCTGTGCCTTCTGAGAGTCAAACAACACACATGCATGGACGTGTGTGGAAAGGAAAACGCACAACCCAAATGCCAAAAAAGTGGGGACACAGTGTAAAACCTTAATAAAACAGGATGTGACAATTTGATAATCTGTTTTGAGAAAAGAAATATGTTTTTTGAAAATTAAAGTATGTAAACCTATTCTACTAGGACCCCCAAATAAAAGTATGAACCTGAAAATCCGCACAATATCCTCTTTAAGTCAATGCAAGCAATCTAGCCTTGTATTATTGTCTCTATTTATCAGCTTTAACCTCACCCATACTGATAAAGAGCTGAAAATATTGATCTTCCTATAAATCAATGGTCTGATATATATTGTGTATCACTAATTATGGTTAACTGTGATGGAATATGAATATAATGCAAGATTTAATTCTCCAAGATCCCTCCCCAAACACATCAGAGACTGTACAGACCTCACAACCTTCAAAACACTCACCAAAACTCACCTTTTTAAAACTGCTTTTAATGTATAACTTCTGTCTCTTTTTTATGTTTTCAGTGTTGTTTTTATTATTCTGCTTTTTAACCTGTAAAGTGTCTTTGAGTACCTTGAATAAATGTATCATTATTGTTATTATTATTATTAAGATGATATTCACCATTCTCAAAGGGATTTAAACAAATGGGTCCCTGTAGGATAAGAAATCAATTTGAGAACTGATAGTCAATTCTTCAGAAAATAAGTCAGTGATTTAAAGTACATGTGATTTGTAGATAAAACAAGTAAAACTGCTGGTAGGACCCTTGACATGAAGACAGGACACCTGCAGAGTCAGCAAAAGTGCTGTGTGGATGGCTTTAGTGCTCGATGGTTCAATAAGCAGGCAGTGTGTACACATAAATCAATGGTGAATTAGTTGACTAATTAATGAGTGAAGGGAAGTGCAATACTCTCATATACAGGCATGCAAACACACATACATATTCAGCAAAAATGTGCATTTTCTATATTAAAAGTTTGCACACACATACACATTTTGTATCTTGATGTAGAAAAGAATAGTTCCCAACCACTGCTGAAAGAATCCAAATCTAAGATGAAATCAGGAAATTTTTCTAACTCTAAACAGGAAAGTGGTGGCAGAAATGAGGGAAAGAGCTTCAGAAAGAGCTTATCTCCAAATTAGACTGCATGCACTACAAAGATCTGATTTATCTGATTTTCTACAGTGGAGAATAAATATAGCAAGAAGAGAAAGTTAGCAGTTTGTTTGATTTCAATTTTCTGTCATGGACGGAGAATGTCAAACTTACTATAAGTCCGTTTGCGTGTTGCTGTTCGTTACTTTGGTCCTTAAAATTTTGAGAAGACAATGTTAGACTACTTAGTGTAGGAAGAGTCATTTCATAAAGCATCCTGAGCAAATGCGGTGTAGACAGCAATGAGATCCATCCCTCTCATAACATGGAGCTGAAAATTCACCAACTTGCCACATGTAGTAATCCTTTCATCACATGGTAAAACACAGATTTCTTTCAGTATCAGTTAATACCAGGATTACTCAATTGGTGAAACAATCTCCATGATTACTCCACTCATAAATAAGATCGTAGAAAATCTTTTTCATGAGTTTTAAAAGCTACAACTCTCACCTTACGACTATGTGAAGCAGAAATGATTGCTCCACTTCCTTTTCAAAGGGCTGAATGGAACATGTGATGAAACGACTACTGGGCTACACCCTCATCAACCACCGACCCAGATAGCAACTGTAAGCAGGGAACTACCCCAGAGACACACAGCAGGTAACATAGTGCACACACTCAACTTGTTGTGATGTGGTCTCACAAGAACAATGATTATGGTGAAGTGGCAGAGCAAACTACAGAGATAGGAACCAAACTGTGCTGATATTGTGTTTACCTTGGCGATTTGCAGCAGTACAATACAGTGCTTGATGGACTCTACCATGCTCTGAAAGAAGAAGACAGAAAAGGAATTTAGCAACTCAGAGCTGACTTTAAAACTGAAAGACAGGAAGAAAAATGTGTTAATGTGTCACTTACACAAGTAGTCTCTTTCAAATTTTCAACTTTCTGTAAAAAGGAAAATGAAACAGACCGTAAGATTGAAGAGCATTTTAAAAACAAATAGAGAGGTCAAAAGCAGAAGCGCTGCACAACTGGTCGAATAACGTCAATGTAATGACGTCCTACTTACTGCAAGAATCTACAAGAATATTTCCTATTCTAGTGAAGTCAGTGACCAACAGCCAGCATGAATCCCACAGAGGAAGTGAATCACACAGCTGCTGGTAAACTACTGTGACACTCTGAAACTGAACTGCTTCCCCCAACAATAACATGACTTACCTAGAACTAAAATTTTACATAACAAGACAAAATGTGCTTGTGTTGACTGAATGGTCTTAAAAAACAAGAAAAAACAAAAGCAATTGTAGTGTTAACTGAAGCTAATTATTATCTATAATAATTGTATCTGGTTTCTGACAACAGTCCCTCAAGTACACGTGTCTTTACTTCATTAATACACAAGCATGGCCTCTTGTTCATCAGCTGGCACACTCACAAAACACTCAATGTGCCAAATTTAGCTGAAGAGCTAACTGTGCCAGTCTGTTAAGAGCTGCGACCATTATCATAATCAGCTGCTATTTTAATAATCTATCATTACCAAGCCAAAGAGGTTATGTCATCACCTGTGGTCGTTTGTTTGTTTGTTTGCTAACTTTTGGTGCTGCTGTCGATAAAGGGAGAGATCCACGATGGCAGTAAGCGCTCTACTGAGTGACATTCTAGTTATCTATTCAGTCATTTAATAAGCAAATATGCTTTACCTTTTCTTGTTCTCCAATGTGAGGATTTGCTGCTGTTGTCTCTTTTAAATCATTGCAAACTGTTTTAAACAGCTGATTGGACAAAACAAGTCACCTGAAGACATAATTTTTGTGATCTGGGAAATTACGATGGGTGTTTTCCACCATGTTGCAACACTGTGCACACAAAACAATTAATTGATGATGAAAATAATAATTTGTTGTGGCCATGAAGTCTGCACAGTCACTGATCTGAAGTCTGGCCTCTCAGTCAGCTGAGGACAGTTTTGGTGTGGCTGGGTATGCCTGAAGATTCAAACTCAGAAAGGTAATATTTACAATATTAATAAGGTAATAATAAGACACAGAAATATTCATTTCTTCCATGACTGAATAAATAAGCCGTCCTAAGAGGGGAATAAGATCCCCAGAAGACTGTCTGAAGCAAAAAAGGTGGCTACTTAGACGGTTCCTGCAAATATAAACAAAGTAAAACTGTCTGAAATTGTGTTGTCCTTTGAAAATAGTTTGTTTATTCAATCATGAAAAATTAAATAATGAAGAATTTTCTCTTCTGATTAAATTTCCTCCCTCAAAACTACATTGTGCACCTTTAAGTAATGGATATATGTAATGAACTATGATATGTACCATGATAACTGTTTTGCTAGCTTTTCAAACATAAAGACAAATTCTTCATTTACTTTCTCAATACAAATGCTAAGAAACAGATTGTACAGTCCAATTCAATCACCTTTAAAAATACTCTGACAATTTCAAACTGACCAGTGACAGCTATCAAACGCCTGCACCACACTAACAGCTATCATTTTTCATTCCCGAGCGCTGTGTGTCAGCCTGCTACCCCTGCTGTTAGCCAGGCCTCTAATGACAGCAAGAACAGCCGACCAGAGAGCTGACACACAAGGACAGAGCGGCACTGCTGGTACTCACTCTGCGTGATTCATCCTCTTTGCAGTCCTTGATCTTCTCATCAAACAGCTGTGTGAGAGTGATCGGGAACAAGAGATGAAAAGGCAAAAAAGAGAGAAAGAGGAAATATGAGCTAGGAAGGGTACACAGTCAAATGAGTATTGAAATGATCAGATATGCAGCGATGATGCGACCTGAGATAATGTGGTGGCAAGAAGCAAAGTCTTTTCACCAAGGAAGGACACTCGCAGTGTTTTCATTATGCTACTGCTTCTTTTAATTTTACTGCCTTATCATCATGCTACAACAAATCTTATTTTTAATAACTTCTGCTTTGACATCAGAAAGGAAATACTCACAAAAGGTGAGACAAAATAAAGGAAGGTCATCATGACATGGATTAAAATGCAAGTCATGCCATGTATGTGACACATTTACAGATTTAATTTCAGGTTGTAATTTGGAATAAATTATTTGATCTGTATGGAAAGTCTTTCAAATTGATCATAGTAGCTCTGGATGTTGAACCAAAATATGTTAAAGTGAGTGGCAGATATCCTAAATTTCTCAAATCTACATTAGTGTAAAGCAGGATTATTCAATACTTTTTGAGAAGGCCCAGATTTGAAAAAGGTGACGTGCCAAGGGGCCAGACATTAGTCAGTATTCAAAAGTACAGGTAAAATAAAAATAAAATTCCCTCTGCTTAAACAACATGGGTTAAAAACTTTTTAATGGAGGCAAGAGTATTTTTCTGCTTACCAAAAGACATAACTAATGGGTTAATCAGCCTACCAATTAAACGATCAAAGGGCTGGAGTGAGGCTGTTAAAGGGCCACATTGCTCTGGTGCAAAGAATTCCAGATGAAATCATGTTGTCGGTTCGGTGTTGCTCCTACCTTTAACTGGTCAATCAGAATCTGTAGGTAGGCGTCAGCTTCAGCAAGTTTCTTATCAAAGTCTTGAACACTCGGAACAAATCCTGTCTCAGCCTCCTGATGGTGGAGAAACAAACAAAGCTGAGCATTAGTGCAACCTTACCAAATCAAACACCATGCAAGTATTCGCATAGTCAAAGTAAAATACACAGCCACTACCAATAATATCAGACATGTATTCACATATTATCCATTCATAGAAAAGAAGAGCTCGTCTCTGTCGCCTCCTGGCCAGGTGAGCTTTGTAAACTGTTACACAAAATGGTGGACAGAAACATCAACAGTTCAGGGGAATCTTCCAGCAGCGTACTGTACTGGGGGAGATATGAACACTATTGTTTAAAGGCTAGCCTACATAAAAGGCCAGCAGGTCTGTCTGCCGGCCTGCCTGACTGGAGGCCAGCGGATTTCAGGCTTCAACAAAACTGAATCAAGGAACTCGAGGCTGGAGACAATTAAGCTACTGACAGAGAAGCATGTGTGTAAATGGGCTGATGTTTTTTTAAATAGCTTGACTTAATAGCCCACATCAGAATCAGAAATGCAGACTTCACACTAGTGAGTGACTAGTTATATCAATACCACTGAAATGGTTTGAATTAGGTGTGGGACAAAATGTCTATAAAGCAATACATCATATCGCTTCCTCTTGCAATACCATGATCGATAGACTGGTGTCAAATATTGCTATTTTTTATTAAAACATGTAGGTGCTCTGAACAGATTCCTCTGACAATTTGACTCACCAGAGTAATTCAATCTGTGTAAACTTAATTTACACAGATTGAATTGAACATATTTTAGTGAACCATAGTTGCTTCCTTCTTTTAATAATGTCAACTCCAGAAGTGTTCTACTTCCTGGCAGTTCAACCTTTTGCCAGTTTATGGTTATTTTACATCGTAATGATGGCACACATGGACAAGGACAACTTGCAGTCACAGTCTGTGTGATAAAGAGGCACTAAACATTGTTTCATCTCAGTTCCTGCCAAATTTTGAGAACTGACACCACAATGCAGTCAATAAATGCACAATTCCTGCACTTTGCCTTTCTAGGGGTCTTTTTCTTCTTCAGTTAGACAGGTAATATGATGTATCGTTAGATGATATACATGATGTATTGTTTATCACAGAACCACTGTTTCATGATACTATCATTATTGTGTACACTAAATATATAGTGAGTTACTTTGATTCCCAAGCCTGGTTTCAATACTCATTTTCTGCAGTATCGAGACACCCGTACCAGCTGCGCTTTGTTGCCATCTCTACTCTCCAGCAGTGAGTTGACACAAACGCACACACTGCTGCAGTGCCTACATGGTCAGAGGTAAATTAACTTAGATGTTGTTCTGCTCAACACACAGTACACAAGCCTTGTTATATTTATCTTTTAATAAAGACCTCAAATCTTACGCACTCAATGTTGTGTGAACCTGGCACTTGATCGATTTTTTTCAAGGTCTTGTATCGTAGATAGAAATTCTAGTATCATAACAACACACACACTCTGACACACACAGAAACTCGGGCACAGTCAATGTCATTACATAATATGCATTAAAAGGTAATTACTAGAATACTGGCAGGACGGAAGTGACCGGACATCTGTCTCTATCTGTCTGAGCTCAACAGAGCACGAACAATCCAGCTGACTATGCCACAAAACCAAAAACAGGAAAATGAGCAGATAAGGTACGTGCAGACAAGACTTCCTTAAAAAAAAAATCAAAAAAATCAAAAAATCATCCGTCAATAGCGAGGAAACTCAGCACCTATGACAACACAATAACCCCTCTACGTTAAGCCAGACGAATCAGCAAGATGACTAACACAGCGTGTCACTGCTACTGTGCACACAGAACAACAAAACTGATAACACACTGAGACCCTGTTAGTCAATCAAGCCCTTATCAAACCATGTTCGGTGGTGCTGCCGCTGCTTTGGATTTGCTGCGTCGCATAGTCCTGGTGTGTCCTGAGTCTGTGGAGTTTTTCCTTCCTGCTAAAGACGATCTCACAGGAACGTGAAGGAAAGCCATTAACAGCCAAACACTAAACACTGTTGGCAGTCACCCTGGCATGAGACCTGCTAAAGTTTAACTGTAAAAACTCGCTTTATAGAGAACAAAGTCTGAGTCAACTCAGCAGCCATGAAGCCTGACTGCAGTTAGCTGTCCAACTTCCTCAAAAGGATCAAAGGTGCTTCACTGTTAATGTGACTGCAGAATATAGCTGGCCACATGAGGGCCTGAACAAAAATCAACTGCCATTTCAGTGTGAGCAACTTGCCTTGTCCGATTACTCACACTTCACTGGAAGGATCACCTCAGCTTATCAAGATAAGAACTGTCTTACTTGAAGCTGCCAACAACACACCAGCACAAGCACATCTGCAGGTGCTTGTGTAAACTTGTGTGGACTACCTTTTTGAATGTTATACTCTTCAAATTTCATAGTGAAGTGTTGCCTTTTATTTTGGCATTATACCTCAAGATATAGCAGGGATTAACTCCATCATGCACCACTTCTGTAATACAGAATACAGAGCTGCACATTTTTTTTGATAAAAAGGTCAAATGTGTCACAACATGGCATTATAAATGAAGCATTGTGGTGCTACAGAGATGCCACAGCCTACAAATCATATTCTGTAGACGTTACAGGAATGCTTGTGTGGTACAGACCTCAGAAGAAAAACACAATTTTTATATTTTTTTTCAGTGAAAATTACTATTCCCACTAAAATGAAGACACACCAACACTTGACAACATGATGCAACTGAATTAAAGACCAAAAAGATGTGTTAAAAAAAAACTAAACACTTAAATGCCTCTTAAAGGCAGTGTTTCCCACAGGGCTTGTCTATTCAACTAGTTCATTGCACAGGTGTTATACCATACATCACAACTCGCACTATTTGTATTAAAGCTATAAATACAAGTGAAAAGAAACCAAAACAAAATTTGAGCAGGAAAATGAAGCTGATAAGGTGACAAAACAGGACAGAAAAATAAGATTGAGCCCCTATTATTACATAGTGAACCATTACTCATGTTTTGTCAACACACATAATGGAGGGGAAGTGTTTTTTGTTTTTTTTACATACAGAGAAGATAAGTTTGGGAGCGGAAAGTCAGAGGCAGGTGGTTGCTTTTATAAACAGCCACTGTAACACCACGTCATGGTGCTCGTTTAGTCACTGTTCCTGAAATATTCCCAGACGTCTGCACCTCAGCTCCCCCTCGTTCCCACCACGCAGGCCGTGCATCCTATCCTGTGAGTGTGTGTGTGTGACTGTGACGTGGGAATTTTTCAGAGCAGCCTGCAAAGTCTCACACATAAACAGTCAGAAACACACCCAACCACCCAGACTCTACAAATAACACTGCCCTGGCACCCTCCCCCCGCCCTCCCATATCTATTTGTCTTTTCACTCAGAGTGACCCACTTTAAAATGCTGCTGCCCCAGCAGCGCACTGCAGCCGTTAAAGTTCTCCTTGCTGTGGTGCAGTGGCGTTTGTGTATGTGTGTATGTGTGTGTGTGTGTGTGTGTGTGTGTGTGTGTGTGTGTGTGTGTGTTTACTTACTGGGTGCCTTGCTCCAATGGACATACTGCGTTAAACCTTCTACATCTCTCCCATCAGGCCATTTAGCCTGACACAAGATCCTTTTCTCTTTCTCTACATCCGTTATTCTGTTTTTCTCTCTCTCTTTCTGAAGTTAGCGCTCTTTCTCCCTCCTTCTCCTCCTCCACACAGAAACAGAAAACAATCTTCTCCGCTTGCTCTCCACTGCAGTTTGCCAATATAATCCAAAGCAGCCTACAGATTGTGAGTTAGCTGTGCAACCAGTCCGGCTACGGCATATCCTTGGGCAGCAGTTATCAGCTGAGCCTTTGCTATGAGGGCAGACGGAGCTGAGTTAATCCAGGACCCTCCCCTGGCAGGAAAGGCAGACTTCCTCTCACGCAGGCAGAAGAGAAAACACACAAAGCAGCAGCAAGTGCTGACAGGGACAAGCATTAACAGCCACTCTGATTGGCTGAGGCAGCAGAGGCAGATGTTTGGTTGATCAAGCAAGCGGCTCTCGGGTTGGTTACTGCTCGGTCACATGGTGCTACGACAGCAGCGCACTAACACTGCATAAGTGTGTGTATGTGTGTGTGCGCACCGAGCAAGCAGGCACACGTAGCACATCAGAAGGACTTGTCACAGAAAAAAAAAGGAGGAGGGAGGGAGAGCAAATGAAAAGGTTGGTCATGAGGTGAAAAAGGAGGAGGAGATGGGTGGGAAGAGCTGTACGTAGATGATGATGAGGGGGGAAGGAGGAGGAAGAGTTGGTTTAGGGAAAGAGAGGAGGAAAAACGGTTGGCTAGAGAAACAACTGGAGGGCATGACACACAGGAAAAAGAACTGGTTGAGACACACTCAGTCTCAACAATCATAAAAAACAGAGACACAAAATAAAGGAACAGAACCAGCTAGCTGCCAGCAGGTCAGCAGTAAATTGAACAGGGAGATTTCACATAAAACTAAGCGTGGTCCTCCTGATACCAGTCCAAATCAGCTGCATAACATGCCATATCATCCTCCATTCATGAGGACATGACTGTCACCATTGTTTCCATGTACACTGGCAAGACTCATCACGGATTCTCAACTGCTCTGCTAAGCAAAATAGGTAGGAGCAAGACGCATGAAGCTTAAAAGTGCTAAAAACAAGACGAGAGATGCAAAGTCCCTTTCAAAGCCATAAGGGTGTTGCCATGTGGCATGGTACATGATTTACAGAGTATGCAAACACATCCAATCTGAGGTTCAATAAAAATCCCGCAATGAAAGGTTTGATATCTAGGTAACATACTTATCTACACTTTACAGTTTCAGATATGTTCGCCAGACCATTTCTATACCAGTATACTCTTTAGGTATTACAGAGAATAGCATGCTTACTACCATGTCAGTAAACTATAGAGATACCATCAGTGGAATAAGTATAAACTGTCAAACAAACATCAAAGAGCCCCACAGCAAAGCAACTTTTTCTTGGAACTATAGAAGATGGATTAGACACACGGACATATAGAAACACACACACACACACACACACACACACACACACACTTATACACACATGAACAAACACGTGCATATTAACATACCCGGAGTTGGAGGGTGTGACGGAGGATAGTACCCTCTAGGGCGTGGATCCACTTCTCCCGCTCGTCTGCATCTCGGGCTGAGGGCAGAAGGACACAGACACACCCAGTGAGCCACGTTTTCCATACAGATAGTAGCCATTACACTTGAGTTACGCACTCAAGGCACCAGGACACAACACTGAGATGACATGAGTACTGGTGACCGAGTGATGACGCTGTGTATTCATGTAGAAATTATAGTTTGCTTTTTATCTTAAATACTCTAATTTGGTTTATCCTCATGTTCAGAGCTGAAGAATCTATAATTGTATGCAGTTTCACAAGTAAGATAATAACTATAAGCTTCAATTGTAGAGCCCATTTTATATATTACAGAGGCACATTATGTGCTTTGAAACTGAAGTAAACAACATAGATCAAAAAAGATAATGAAATCAAATCAAACGATAAGAAGAAACAGTACATAATAACTGCCTGGCGGAAAATCAAAAACAGAAAGATGTCTGGAGATAGTCATAGATTTCCTGAAAGGGACATTTCAGCATTTTTTTTGTTTTTTTTTTGAGTGGACTGATACCACGCTCATATCTGTCAGTTAAATATGAAGCTACAGTCACCACCCAGTTAGCTTAGCTTATCATAAGACTGGAAGCACAAGGAGACGGGGAAAGTTTACCTGTTATTCATAGGAAAAAAAAACAAATGTCACAACATTGTCTTTGTACGCAGGTTATGTGTCAGACTATTTCTTGGCCAGGTGCAGTCACTTCCTGTGCAGTCACAAGAAACTACGCCTGGGCTAGAAATAGTCAAGCACATAACTCTGACCAGAGCCTGGCTAGCCGTTTCCCCCTTCTTTCAGTAATCATATTTAACTAAGCTAACGTCTCCTGACTATAGCTTCATGAAAGAGGTGTTTTTAATCTTCTCCTGTAACTACCAGCAAGAAAGCAAAGTGTGTTGCCAAGATGTCGTTAAATTATTATTAATTATTATTATTGAGCAAGTCTAGCTAGCTAAATAGCAGCCTCAAATTTAGCAGCTGTTTAGCTGTGCTACTGAACTAAACAAATCTAAAGAAAGTTAGCTTTCATATAATAGATTAAAGTGTACATTTCAATCAAAGAAGTGAAGCTAGATAGGGCATTTACTGAATATAGTAAGAAGTGTCTTAAGGTGATTTAAGTCTGGCAACGTCTGATCAAACACAGAGAGGTGAAAGAAGCTTTGATACCAAGCCCCACACACACACACACACACACACACACACACACACACACACACACACACACACACACACACACACACACACACACACACACACACACACACACACACACACACATCATTAGGATGAGGAATTAGAGCTCCTTCAGAGTGGTGAGGCACTGTTCTCACCCTGTCTTTTCACATGGAAGCTTTGGGGTCCATGTGTGAAATGTAGCTGGGCGAGGCTGCACCCTCACAGCAAAGACGGAGAACAAACAGACTGCCGGTGACATTAAACAGTGACCCAACACAGGCCCCCACATGTGCACCACACAGAGACTGCAAAATGGCAATAGCATACAGAGATGTCACGTTCTCTCCTCTGCCAACACACGACCAGGACTGAATCCATCCAGGTCAGGTTATCGCATGTCTTCGAGTGTTGTGTGCGTTCATATAATGCCACTGAATTCCCTGGCAAACTATGTTCCTGTGTAAGAGTCGTTTTTCATTGAGCTGGAAACAAGACAGCAGAGCAGATAAATGGCTGTGCTAGCACAGAGGCTGAGCAGCACTACAGCACAAAAGCTTTTAAAGACATTAAAAGGTAGCCGAGGCTCGGGCCAATCCACTCAGACAGCGCCTCACTGCCCTCTCACTTTCCCCTCATCCAAATAGACTCTCTAGAGGAAAAGATTACTGCGGCTAATGTTGTTTAGCTCTATTCATGACACAGGAGAGGTTTTAGAAGGGCCACTGAACCAAAACAAATACTGTATGAACTGTATCCCAAGTCAAATTTTTGTCCTTGTCTGCGGCTCATGTGCTCAAACCATCGTCGACATTCCCATGTAGGTATGAGCAGTTTGTCAACACAACAAATCTTCAGCCAGTCACATGATGCAACTTGCAGCCATGACAGTCATGGCAGTGGCTCATCATTAACCAGGAAGTTAAATATTTAAACAACCAGGAAGTTAAATATTTAAACAACCAGCAAGTTATTTGCTGTTCAATTATCTAGGGGTGCAGTGACTGGTTATTTTCAATGTCATTTAACCTGTTAATTATTTTCTCAACGAAGCCCAGGAAGACCTACTCAAATGTTTTGTTATTGTCATAGAGGAGTAAAGAAACCAGAGAATAATTAGTAATTAGATGTAAATTTAATAGTTGACAACTAATCGAATAGTTGCTGCAGCTCCACAACTATCTGACCTCAGTGTGGTACAGCAGGTGTACTGCTACCTGGTGAGTGTTACTTGGAACAAGCTATGAAATGGACCCAGGGAGATGTGTTTTTCCAAGGGTTAAAGATTTCTCGAATATGCATCTTTCATTCCTTTTTCTCCATCTTGGGATGAGAAATGAGGAGAATTTCAAAGTACATAAGGGGAAACAAAAGTCTAAACGTCACCAAGTTATTTTGTTCTCCTATAACTGCACACGCCTGACATTAACACAACTTGAGTATTATGCTGCTGTTTCAACCCTCTTAGAGTTGCTGCTACTGAAGGTGTGCTGACTAAACCCTATTACTGCAGGCTCTGATGCTTCTCAGCTAAAGGAAAGTGGAGAGGCGCAGCAAGGCTGTTGGAAGAACAAGCACACACAGGACGTGTTGTACCTCACACCAATACACTCCAACCTATCCACCCACACACACCGTTCTAATAATTACAGACGGACCCTGGCAGATATTGGATCAAGACCCATGATAGATACAGACACAGAGCACAAATAAGCCCAGAGATGCAAACTGAAATGCCTGAATACTGCAGTTCAGTACGCTGACCATTGGCAGGTCACCTCATATCCAGCATGGGGAACTGATACCAGACATTTCTGATATAATACTTACTGATACCAAATTTTTACATTATACACCTACTTTCACCACCACTGAATGTCAAAACAGACCTGCTATGGCTAGAGCTGCAACTCAAATATCTAACATTATCTGTTCGATGAACCGGAGTGTCAAAGTAAACTAAACCCTTATAGAGTAAACATTTGAAAGGTAATCAAGAGTCACTTAGTCTTCCAAAAGGAATCTAAGGTATTACTTTACTCAAAAATGACATATCCTACACAAAACCACAATTACATAACCACATTTTGGAACCAGGATTGTCACACTGAATTGCAGGGATCCATTTTGCTCATATTCTTGTCAGAAGTCAGTAAAAACTTAACATCTGAACTCTTTCTCAAACTTTTTATTAAGTCAATGGCTCAATGTATTTGTGTGTTTGCTTCAGGGGGAAGTAACTTACTTCCATGTAACTAAAATGATGTTATGCGAGTGCGCTCCAGTCTGTTAACTTGATTGTCTTACTCATTTCAAGTATTTTTTTTTTTAACTAACCCCCTGGCTAGTAGAATGCCTCTTATATTTTGTTTTCATCTGTTCTGTAACGGCATTCTGGAAAAACAATGAAACAGTGTTATTATACAGAATATACACCGATAAACTGGCAAACTGCTGGCATCAGCATTTATCCACAAGAAAAGGAATATTATTATTGGTCCAGTATCATACCTGGCCAAAACGGTAAAGCAAGCAACTCTGTAATCATTTTTTTTAAGTAAATGTCACTTCATACTATTATTTAAACTATAAAAATGGACATGCTTGAAAAAGCTTTGCCTGTTTCCAATTTCTTTAGCAAGTTATTAACCAGACAAGCATCTTCTGCTCCACTGTACCTGATTTTATTTGCCTCAAGACACTACCGTCTCTAATTTAGATAATGAATACCGACTTTAAAAATCAGCAAGTTTGGGAAATAAATGTACAAAAATTTAAGCTACTGGTAATTACAGTCACCTGGACTGTGGTAAATGCAATCATAGACAGATGGTGCTAATATCTATAACCAGCATGAACAATTACCACACATACAGACAGACAGATACCATGTCCAGACAAGCAGACAATTGACATGCTAAGCTAACAGCACCAGTGGTATATCTTTAACACAAGGATTCTCCTCCATTCTCAATGGTCGGGGTAGATTTCCTTTTACAACGCTCAGCCTCTCCCAATAACGCTGCTCCTCCATTCTCCAAAGGGTCTCTGTGAATTATTCATCCCTCCCCTCTTCTTTCTCCTCCTGCCATTTTCAGACAAGCTGATGAAATGTCTCTGTACATGCTCCAGTGGGGAGGATGGACTGCAACCCGTAAATAAAGCAGTAGCTACCCAAATGTGGTGCGAGGAAAAAGCACAATTTCATGATGAGTATAACCAATGAAGGCCAATGAAGTAAAGTTGTCTACTAAATATCTGTCCAGTGCTCTGCTTAATGAACACATGATCATATTGCTTTGGAGTGACTGAGGCATGTGTGACTGATTTAGTTAGAAAGAGTATGTACTTGGGTACATCTTTCTAACTAAATACACAAGGGCAGATGTATTGAGAGAATGCAATGTTAAAAAAAAAGATGACCAAGGTGGGACAGAAAAACAAACAAAGAAACAGTGCAGGTGATATCAAAGTGAGGGAGGAGAGAACGGCGAGAGCACGAGGAGGGGCTCTCATCCTGGACTGATGATGATCTGGGCAGTCGGGGTGGCCTGACAAAGAGGGAGCGAGGATGAGAAAGAGGGCGAGAGATTGATAGCTACTGTGGATAGGAGGAGGCAATTGAGAGAAGAGAGAGGGGAGAAAGAGGAAAACGGGAAGCTAAAGGGCTCTCAGGCAACTCTGATGCACCGCCGGGGGAGAGGGGTTGATGAATAATGGATGCTTCTCTAAATAGAAAGACAGTACAGAGCTGCACTAGAGGCCAGCAAAGAACTACACTTTAACCTGTGAGCTGGACTGTCCCATAAGAGAACATACCGTGGCTCAATCCTGGAAAATTATCTTTTTTTCTTTACTCCATAACATGAAAAACACTTTGATAACAAGCTGTGTATCAGCAGGTGTACCGGTCATTGTAGATTTGGTGTCAGTCTATAGTTCACATTTTTACACCTCTTAATCTTGGTAGTGATTTTCTACCCATTAGACAGTTTATACCTTACACAAGCACCAGCCTGCACAAAACGGCACACAGACATACTGTATATATAGACTGACTAAGTATTCAGACACATCCGCTGTGAATCCTGGGAGACTGACTGCATAACATGCTCAGACCAGGATCGTTTTACAGCATCAGAGAAATCTCTTCAACATCCTGCCCAACATCCTGTGCATCTCTTGATATCCAAGCTAACAGCTGATATATCCAGAATCTTGTGTTCAGCGCAATAGTCAGTGCTAATTTTCCTCCCTGTTCCTGAAGGGGTGACACATGAGATGGTATCTGGAGAGCAGATGTGTCTTTCAGTGACGTGTCATTGATGATCAGTGGGGGGTAACAATGTGCCGAAAATATTCATGTGAAAGGACATGCTGCTTTCAAAGATTATTTATCTATTTTTTTTTTCAGCACTGATGTAGATGAATTGAAAAAACAGAGCTTTAATTATCATTCATTTTTTAAATTTAATATTTTTACAAATGCTAATATCTTGTAGTACTGCACTTTCACATTAACTACGCACATTCTATTGTCCTTGTTGCCTTTGCATGCAAGCTATGCACCCTGCCAGAAATTAATTTCCCTCTTTGACTCTTTGACTGCATTAACAAAGGTTTTTGAATAATGCTCCTAAATTTGGCTGCTCTCCAATGCAGATATATCAGAAGTCTCTCATACTCGGATAATCTACATAAAAATCTACCAACAATTCAATATTTTAGACTAGTTGTTGACTATCTTGGTTAGGATTCTAGTACCTTAAATCCATTTTTATTTTAATTTATTAAATAAAATGTATTTATGTTTACGGTGTAATTCTCAATCTCAAGGTGATTTTCTTTTTTGATGTCAATTGCCCGCTAATATTTACCAATGGCAATAAAGTTTTTTTTTTAAATCTACCAAAAACAGAACATAAAAAATTGAAAACAAACAAACGAAAAAACCCTGAATGACTGCACTTTCTCACTAACTGGGGCATTACAGCTGAGGTCAAAAGACTCAGATTAAGTGTGGCACAGAAAGTCTCAGAATAAATTACAACCATGACATTTGAGCTATCTCTCTATGAAAATGTGCATACAATTATTACCATGTGATGGAAAAAAAAAAGCTCATTGTTTAGCCAAACCAGTGAGGAACAGGATGAACACCAGTAACAACAAACATCCTTCTCTAAATAACACACCTAGTCTGTGCAAACATTTGACTGACTCAGGATGATGCACACACTCTTCTCTCTTTAATAATCCCCCTCAGCTGACAGCAACTAAACGATCGCACTGCTCTGAACTGTCCATGAACCTCAGTAGCAAACCAATACACCCTAGCGCCACGAAACATACCGCTGCTCCACCCTAATTGCACATCCCAGAAGACAAACAAATAACGCCTCCTCTCGATCCTTTTTGCCCGGGACTGGCATGCATGCGGACCATGAGACGTGCACGGTTTTCTCCTTACCCTTGCGTTTGTAGAACCACAGCATACAGCTTCGGAACACAGACATGGGAGAGGGCATGGAGGAGGTGAGAGGGGCGGGGGGCCCATGGACTGTGGCTGGTGACCCTCGAGAAGGGGGTGAAAGAGGGGGTGCTGGTGTGTGGGGGGTTTGGTGTTGGCAGGGGGCGGGAAAAAATGGATACAAATGGATAGATGGAAGAACAGAGATGAAGGAAAGGTGGAGGAGGTTAGTTAAAGACCTGGTGGAGTGATAGAATAAAAAAAAAAGGTGTCTGCGGTGCACTGGAGTGGACGGCTCCCTGTCAAAAAAGAGAGAAGGGTTGGCAGGACGGGAGGGGGGCGATGCTGTAGCTGGGAGCCAATCCTGTCCCTATGAAGTGACTGGTTGGTAGATAGCGAGCGGCGGCAGCAGCAGTGGAGCGAAAGGTGTACAGCAGTAGCAACCAGAAGAGACCTGAGCTCAGCTTCCAGCTCAGCAGTATTCCTTTATTATTCCCAGAGGACCAACTGCAGAGACACACAAGCAGCAATCTTCCTCCTCAGCCACAGTCAGGAGGACCGAGGAAAAAAAAAAAGGCCTTACTTGCTCGTTCTGTTCCAGAGGAATCTGTCTAGCTTGCAGAGGAACAAATCGTGTTTATCTACAGAAATACGTGTCAGTCCAACTTCACAGAGCTTGGAGAGGTTCCACTGGAAGGGAGAAAAGACTCTGATGCACGCAGCACGCTTTGACATTGTGTAGATGCCTGTGTGCATGTGTTTCCTGGCATTAGTGCAGACCAATCCAAGTCTTTAAAAGGCAGGGGGGTGAGAGAGAGAGAGAGAGAGAGTCGGGAAGAGAAAGAGAGAGCAAGCAGGGATGGATGCAAAAGAGAGAACGCACAGGAGAAGGATGCCAGTGATGGCAGCACAGTGAAGAGGGAGTAAAGAGAGAACAAAATGAAAAGAGGGACACCTCACCTTGGAAATGGAAAGTCTTCTGGTCCACAGTGATGGTGAATGTGCTGTCGTCCTCGTCATCGATGCCGATCACAGCTCCCTGGGCAAACAGAAAGAGAGAGAGAGAGAGAAAGAGAGAGAGAGAGAGAGAGAGAGAGAGGGGAACAAACAGGCAGTCAGACAGCGAGACACGTCATACTCCACTTCCCATTTCCACCCTCATGCCCTCCACATGTTCCAGTAGCCCGACCGGCTCTCTTTACTAAATTACCCTTGGTCCGTCTCATCAGCACCTCAGTCTCTCCCTTTCAATAGCGCCTCTTGCCTCATCATCTCCTTCTCTCTAACTCACACATACACACACACATCTGAGTGAAGCCTTTTGGAACATGGGAGAGAAGAAGAAGGGAGGGGATGAGGAGGTGGGATTTGGGAGAGCGAAGGAAGGAGGAGAAAGGCAGTGAAGGGTGGAGAGAAGCAGACACCGGGGACCAGCAGCTAGAAAAAGAACTGCAGAGAAAACGGCCTGCTGGCTAGTTGGGACATTAGCTCCTAGCAACAGTAACAGGGTGTGTGACTCATACAGCAAACCTGCAACACTGCAAATAATACATATAACAACTAAAGCAGATGGATTATCTCTATTAACAGCTGAAAATATTTAGGAGACTGGTACAATAGCTATCCATAAATCCCATATTTAGGAAACTAGTAATTTTGTATTATTATCTAATGTCAGACTCTCAGTGAGGTGTAAACTGAACTATGTTCAAACAACTTACACCACAAAATAAAGTTGACTGACTGGACAACATTTACGACATTTAATACTATGTGGCAATTCAATAGTCTTTTTTTTTTTTTTAATCAATCATTCTTTACCTCATTTGTGTAGTTTTTGTTGTCCTCGTTCCTAGCTGTATGTCTATTTCAGTGAAGTACACTGTGAGCAATGTAAAAATTGGAGACAAATTCTTTGTGTGCACATATTTAGACATTAAAGTAGATTCTGATTCTTATGATTATTTCATCCTTTAAATTTAGTATACTAAAGACATATAAAGTCGATTTGATTGTTTTAGAACAATTCCTTTCTTTTTTAAGGTAGATTTTGATTGACAGTTGCACCGAAATGATAACGAGCATGTATGGTCTTTCCCACTCTTAAGAAAGTCCAGAGAGAAGAGCCAGTTACATAAAAAAAACTCAAACAAGCTCTCTGGTATGTACAGTATCTTGATATGCCTTATATTAACGAGGCTCAACAAATTATTAACACAAGATCGAATGGAATATTCTAAGAAGTGGTCTCGTGCTTTGTTTTCTTCTCTGAACCTCCCAAGATATCTTATAGGAAAGCCCCTACTATACAAGTTGGTCATGGTTAGCCGAGGGGAATTGAATATCTACGATGAGGACTAATGTACCACTGATGTACTCTCGAGTTAATGTTTCTACATTGGGCCTACAAAGAGACTCAGTCTCAAGGACTGAGTAAATTAAGAATAATGATGGAGGAGTAGAATACACTGAATAGTCCTTCACAGTTGGTCAGTGACCGCTGCAGAGGGAAAAGGAAACTACAGGATTTTCAAATTCAATGATAAATCTGTGTCTGCATGTAGAAATAGATAACAAACCCCTGCTATATGAACACTGGGCAAGGCTGAACCTCATGATCAGGATGCATTATACTAGATGAACTGATTTGTAAAGTCATTATTCCTAATAATCATTGTGGTAATGTGCATCTGTTGTCATTTCATTATGTGATGCAATAATGTTACCCTGTCTGGCAAAAACCAGTCTGTATTTTCAACTGCTAAAATGCCTAACTGTTTTTCTTCTCTGCCTTAGAGTCCTGGAAGAACATTTCTTTTTGTTGACCACAAAGTATAGCCTCATAAATTACCGATAAGTGTGTCAGCTTCACCACTAACTGACAAACAAAGGTAATGATTTATTAAAGGTTATTATAGTGGACTGCACTGTTTTCTACAGACGTTATTTTTTTCAATTTTGGACATGGGGAAACTCTTACTCCAAAAATGGTGAATAATTTGACTCTATAAAAAGCTTTTGCCTTATAGCACTTGAAAATAATCAAAAAAACAACCAGTATAACACTACTATACAGGTTATGGCTACACTGTTATTTCATACAGGACCAGGCATGCTTGGGAGCCATATGGGAAAGTACTTTGTGAAAATTGAAACCGAGTCAGTCAGCTCCAGTTTTGGTGCGATAAAAGCACATTTAAAAAAATGTGACACAGACAAGGTTATTTACTAATCTAAGCTGTACAATTACCAAAAACAATTATCACATTTTTTTTTTGAGTTTGTAAAGTTTTCACATTAACAAGTATTTTTCCCTTTTTTCCAAGGGTAGTGAATATTTAACAAAAAGCCATCATAACTTAAAAGATGTTTGATCTAGTATCACAATAATTTCAGTAACACACTTCTTCAACCTGAACTGAAACCTCTGACCTTTCACTATGTGTCTGTAAACAACACTGGATCCTCTTTTCAGGTAGTTTCAGGAAACACTTCCTCTCTTCACTGAGATCTAGGCTTTTTCAGGGTGCTCGCCAATGCCTTTGTCTCCCTAAAATAGATGTGGTGGGATAACATATGACTTTTCACGGCTACTTCTGTAAAATCTCATGAGAAATTTTACCTCCTTGCTTTTATAATCACCCACGAGAGATGCTACGTGGCTGACAGTGTTTCGGCTGACCAGGAACAGGTTCTGGTGTGCGAGTGCTGCCATGGGTCCTCAAGTTAACAATGTATAAAGTTGGGAATTTGGATGAGGATTAAAAGCCTGGGCCTACTTTGCCTTTTACAAAAACTTGAGGACAGGCTGAAAATGTCAAGTAAACAGTAAAGGTTCAAAGGAGGCACCATAATGAGATTTCACTCAACCGATCAGCCCTCAACTGCCTCAGTAAAGAAAGCGGAACAAATGTTATCCCATGTGTTTTATAATTATTCAATTTAAGCCAATATATGTAATCACACCTTTTAAGTCTGGCACTCACTTAGCTTCTTCTCAAGAAAAATATAACACCCTATATTTTTTTCCTTTCAAAACCCTTCTGCAATAGGAATCTTTCCTGCCTCTCCCACTAACAACTTGTGATACACATACTGTAATAGGACGACAGCTGCCATCTAGTGGATGTAACTCAATACTGAAAAACTAAAAAAAAAGTGGAGCAACAGAGCTGTGGATATGTCTGTAGTAAACTCCCGACACATTTTAAACTAGGCCAACAAATCAAGGCTCAAGATTGATATATATGACATGAAAACTGCACAATGCTGTTTGTAGCTGCATGGACGTAGCAAACCTTGCAAACCTGGGATGACTAGACAACAATGCCCTGAACATGTGGAGGCGCTTCCAAATACTTGTCAAAAGCAGGCCAGCAATACACAGAATATGCATTGAATTTATCAAAGACAGCAGTCAGGAGCAGGACGGCCTCGATTCTTGAGAGCTTACCCTGAGTCGCACGCAGCCTCTTCTGGATCCTCGCATCATCTTGTCCTTTGACTGTAAATCAACAACAGAACAAAACAGGGGTTAATACAGTCAGTATGCAGGCCAGGGTAAAGGTTTATAATTCAGGCTTGAAACAAAAAAAGTTCTGTAAAAAGTCCAGTCAGTCAACTAGAATAAAATGCAAGATGGTGATCTCCTAAGGCCCTATCCAGTGAAGATGTCTGTCTTGGCTGCTTGTCCCTTTCTGGGACACTTAAATAGGATAGAGCTATGGTTACTGTTTTTAGTAACACCTCTGCTTTTTCTGCTATGACAAGCGATGATGCCATGCCCATCTGTAGCATGAAGTTGTTTTGGTTATGTTAGTAACATTTAACACAAATCACTGTGTAGAGATTCTAATAGGCCAGCTCCATATTACGTAGCAGGCTAACTGCATTTAAACTACATAGTCTGGTTGTCCTTCTATATGTAATAAGACTATTAATAACTATGAGCAATTTGATCCAAGTGTAGTCTCAAAGTCTCTGCTCTAATTTAGGTTTAAGAGGAAGAGAAAGCCGAGGATGGGACTGAAGTCATGTCACTTTAAGTCTGACTCAAAACACAACTTAATTTACTGTTGATACTTTCCTTATGATGCAAACTTTGACTATTAATAATTTGCCAGTTTTGCTCCTGATTAATCAAAGTCTACAAATTTCCAGAAAATAGTTACTGTTGCATGTCACAATATCTCAGAAGTTAGTTATTTTGTCTGACTGACAGTCCAAAGTTCAAAGATATTGAGTTTATTATCTTTAAAGACAGAGGGAAAGTAGCAAATCCTCTCATTTGAGACGCTGTTTTGATATTTTACATGTGAATTTACCAGTTTGAACGCCTAAAATGTATAAAAGGTTAATAACTGTAGGTTTATTCTCACACCTCGGTATGCACCATAACGACCATCACAGTGATTACTTCACGCAGCTATCTGAACAAAACCATCTGTCAGTCAGGGCTCAGGCTAGTGTCTGCCACATATATATAATAGTTTAACCTAGCGTTACACATCTCTAAGACAAGGAAGTCATTGAAAAACAACTACTGTATTGCCTAACGTTACTGTAAAACTGGCTGTACAAGATTATTGCTTTGACGACTCAACTTTCTAAGAGAAGTGAGCAGCTCTTAGTTGCTACTTCCCTTACAACTTGTTTCACTTACAGTAAGACTGACAGTCTGTTGTCTGGTTTACTCTCGACGCTGCTAAACAGCTTAAAGTGAATTCATTGTCGTCGGATTTAGGAAAAATCTAACTAACCTAGCAACCACTGTCTCCTCCCGCGGTGTCTTGTCAACGTTAGCCTTTTGGCTAGCAAACCAGCGAGTGTCGTACTGTTATTTAACAACCGGGGACAAATGTCGTCTCTCCTAAATGCACAATGATGTGTCTCTCTCATCTAATTCTGTAAAATATTCACAAAAATGTCCCGACAAGCCTGTGTATTTCAGCTTTTAACCTTGCTAGCTAGTAAGCTGGCGACATTAGCGGAAGTGTGGAACAAATACTGCCATTCGATTGGTCAGTTGGTCTTGGAGGACTGTTGCTATTGGCCGACGTGAGGATCTGTCACGAAGAGACTCGCCTCTTTGTGCCAGCTGAGACTCCCAACTCCTGACAAACACAAGGCCTTTATCCCACTTGGGCTTGACAACCAGCGACAACTTCTACGATCTACCCTGTTGTGCGAAATCAGTTCAGCGTCTACCAAACCGTGTAAATGAACGTACCGTGTAGTATGACAGCAAGCCGGCATTGTAGTCCAAAACGAACCAGCGATACTGCCAGCCCTTCATAACGTTAGTCCACTTGCTAAGCGGCCCCTCCATGATGGACGCCATCTTTACAATAGTGTATGGTTGGGGAGGAGTCGGATAAGGTGTGGGCCGGCGTCGCGGGGAGGATGATGCTGCTGCTGCTGCTGCTGATGATGATGATGATGATGAAGATGGTGGTGATGGGGATGGTGATGATACGCCCCATACCAAGAATGCAAATAGTGGAAGAAGTATTCAGATTCTTTATTCGAGTAAAAGCAGCCATATCCCACTACAATACTCCATAGTAAAACTCCTGCATGCGAAATCTTACTTAGTCCAGATGTTTAGCAAAAAAACATCTTTTAAATTACTTCTTAAAACCCACTTTGATACTTTTATAGACTTTTATATTATTTGTTTTTTAAAATCTATTTATTGTCCTTTATTCCTTTTTGTCTGTTCTTAATTTCTTTGATGTGACGTTGTCTTCTTATTGTCCTTTATTGATTTTATTCTTTTATTTATTTCTATTTTTGCATTACTCCCCTCCCCCCCCCCCCCATCCTCTTTTTCTGTGATTTTGCCTGTTTTATTACTTTTACTCCTTTTACTTGTAATGACTCATACTGACTTATCGTGTTTTTACATTTTCTGTTCTGAGTTCTTGTTTTAAGTCACCTTAGACTTTCTTGTGTTTGGCTTGACTGTTGAGTGTTTATTCTGTAATATTATCTTACTGAGTTCCCTGCTTCTACTTGATTGTCAAAGCATGTGCATGAAGTATCAAAGTAGTATCAAAACAAACTGTGAAGAATGTCACCTGTCTGTTATATTATTACATTATTGGATCATCATTTTTAATGCATGAACACATAAACAGGACTTTAATATTGTAATGGGCCAGGCAGGGTGGAGCAATTTAACTACTTCATACTTCTACTGTTTGTCCCTTTTATTTATGATGCATCGAATTTGATGAAAGCAACATTATGTCACTTTTTTACCTTAAAATAACAGCTTCAAAATCATTTTGATGGTACAGTGAATAGGGTTAATTGTGTCTCTGTCACAGCCACTCCGCCCCCCTATCATAGCTTCAGTGAGAGGGTAGGATCACAGCGTACACATGTTTACTTCAAGATACAAGTTTTCAGCACATAACATTGTTATTATGTAATGAGTTTTCTTTGTAATTAGCACCTACATTAGATCTGAGAAATTGTTACAGACCTGGGATTTGTATCTATGACAGTAGTGTACCACTCAGAAAAATTCACAAAATGCCAGTTTCTACATCCATCCATCCATTATCTGAAACCACTTATCCTTTTCAGGGTCACGGGGGGCTGGGGCCGATCCCAGCTGACACTGAGCGACGCCAGTTCATCACAGGGCTGACATGTAGGGACAAACAACCATTCATGCTCACAATCACACCTACGGACAATGCAGAGTAACCGATTAACCTAACATTTGCATGTCTTTGGATTGTGGGAGGAAGCCAGAGTACCTGGAGAGAACCCACGCAGGCACGGGGAGCGCTAATCACTGTGCTGCTGTGCCGCCCCCAGTTTCTACATAATGTTGCTTTAACTGATCATATGTTTTGAAAGTCAATTACCTGAAAAGTAACTTGTGACTACAGCCAAGGAGCCAATGTTGTGGAGTTAGTACTTAATAGTAATAGTACAATATTTCCCACTAACATGTAGTGGAGTAGAAGTATAGCATCAAATGTAAATACTCACGTAAAAGATCCTTTAAATTCTCAAGTACAGTAATTGAGTAAATGCACTTTCTACCACATGCTACAGTCAGCATTCCCTCTGACTATACTCATTCTGTGGTTATTAACTATTTAGTATTTGTAGCATGACATTTTGGAATATTTACTGTTTTTTTTATTCCTCTAAGGTACATTTTGGTTCTTGGCAAGACTAAACTATTTTTAATGTCAACTTGAGCTTTGGGAAATTTTGATGGGCATTTGTCACAATTTTCTATTATTCTTGACTTAAACAATTGCTCAATTACCCAGGAAAATAATCTGTAGATCAATTCCACTGAAGCTCCTGAACATGTAGGGTGAAATATTAAGGATCAAGATGTGTCTGATGAAATCAATCTGAATGTCTTTTACATCACGAATAGCCTGTAATTCATTGTGTGGTATTAGATGTGCTTGAGATGTTGACTATAATTTACAATAACTTCACGTTTGAACATGCGGGTCATTTTGAAAAGGCTTCTTCTACTTTTTGTTTATCCATTAATTATGCATTTGCTTCTCATATTACATCTAGTAACCATGTTTCCTGCTGTGCTTTGACATTATTTTTCATCCATTTTTCTAATATTGAAAAAACAGACACACTATGCTTGTTTGTTTGCTATTGTTTAAAATTGATTTAAGTGTTAAGAGGAAGATGAAAAAACCAAGAGTGTAACAGTATTCATCAATATCTTTATTATTTACAATAGGCTTAACACTGATAAGCAAAACTTCACAGTAATATAACGTGAGCTTTAAATAAAAAACAAAACAAAAACACAAAATATATATTTTGTACAATAAAAAAGTTAATGTTAACATCTCTGCCATTTTTCATCCCTGTTTAGATTCACATATTCCATTATTGTGTGTGTTGTTTTTACATTGCACTCGTACAACTGAAGAAGTGGCCTTTGGTATAATGATGTGTACACACGTTCTCCAGAGCTGTTCTCCAAAACAGGGAGACAGGAAGGTAAAAAAACAAAAAACAAAAAACAGAAAAACAACAGATATACAGGATACATGCAGGCAACATAAAAAAAGAAAATGCAGAAGACTGATAATGAGAATGAGCAGAAATTTGTGGTCAGCATCAGTTCAGATATGAGATTTGAAGAAAAACAACAGTGGGACCAAAAAGTTTATTGACACTGTAATCTTTGACTAAATTCCTACATATTTTATTTCTTTCAAAAAGTCCAGGGATAAGGCTTTTAGTGAAACCTGCTCCAGATAGATGCACTACAAATCAACAAAAACTTAACGTGTAAAGAGGCCGGACAGGTGCTTGGCAATTCTAAAGTTTTTTAGACAAATGTTTTGATGTGGTTAGATGAGACAACAGAGCAGCAGCAGACTCATATGTGTCATTTGTTAAAGAAGTAACATATGAACAGTGTTAATGGCCACTGATACGTGGCCTTGGTAACTTAATAAAAAGTGCACCTTTTGGTTTCAAGTTTGCATCCGACCATTAACCTCCAGATGATAGAAACGCATGCTGTAGTGATATCGCAATCCCATGGTAAAGGAAAGAAAGACATAAATGTTTTAATGATATGCTCTAGCCATATGAGTGAATTCTTGCAACGATAGTGTATATTATTTGTTCACAAAAAGGCACCAAGAATCATGAAAAAATATGGCATTTTTCATCCATGTTGTTTGAAACTCACAGTGATTAAATTAATCATTATTTTGTCTCAAAGGATCCTGTTTGGCAAGAAATTGGGCACGTATACTGACACATAATAAACATGAAATGATGATATGAAACGCACCACAAAACAAGTTGACAAAAACTTTTACTTGGCAATCCATCAAGTGTTATTAACAGGCATTTTGAAAGTGTTATGGAACTGCAGTGTTTACAGATTTGATTTTATGCAACATGTGTCAATGAACCAATGTGTCTGAGGCCTTATCCAGTGTACATTAAAACGTGAGCCAAAGCAAAGAAAATAAAGATATCTGTGAGTTGAGTGTGCGCTGTACACAGTTTTGTTTGTGCTCAAAAAAATAGAGCAGCTGTTTCTTGGACATTTTTTTAGTGTGTATGGGCCAATAAAACAATCGTAATAATAAATAAAAAAAGAATGGCACCTAAAGAAATTAAAGAGTCATGCAGATGAACATTCGACCGGATTCAGAACGGAAGAATAATACATTCATAAAGCAGATATTCAGATCTGGGTGGATGAGCCTCAGTCTTGCAATACATCTCTTCAGTCAAAAACATTACTCTTTATGCTGTAACCACACATAAATCTTTTGTTTCCTGGATATGAAATAAATCAAATATTTACATAACTTTTCTCTCAAAATAGGTCTGTGCTTTTAATAAAAAAAAAACAGGAATAATTTAAAATTCAAGTTCATACATAGACATTCTAAAAAGCATTTTTTCTTTGAACCAAATAATGTACAAATCGCTCATGTGCTGAAGACATACTGCAGTTTGTTTGCTGAGAGATCAGTACTGTGTGATTAGTGTAAAGTAGGTCTCTGCGTTTCGCAGTGTTCATACATTGAAGAAATTTTGAGGCACTGAGGCCGCGACAAGGCTACAGGGAATCCAGCACTGTCCATACTCAGAAGGACACTTATAGAAATACTGTCCCAATTCACCTCCTCATGCGCTACCCTGTGCTCTCCCTCTCCTCACTCTGCTCTCTATGCTGCGTCATACAGGGAAGAAATGTGTGCGAGGATAACTGGACACAAATATTGAAATGCTTTAGGAGACCGGGGATTTTCCCCATTTGTGTGGCACTGTGTTGTCTGTGTCAGTCACGTCACTGAAGCGAAGACAAATGCTGTGAATTTGATAAGACACCCCACAGGGATTTAACAAAACAGATTCAAATAAATCTTTCTTTCTTTTTTTAAAAGATTTGATAAGCCTGTATTTGGTATTGATGAAACGTGAAATTGATGTTTCATTTGAGCTTATTTACACGCTTGTCAAGAGCACACAACTTTCTATGATGTAAGTGATCCCTTTAGTCGATCTCAACTGTCGCACCTTGTGCGGACAAGTGGGAATGTCAGCGTCAGAACTGGTGATTAATCTGTAAAGATTACTCTCAAACACAAGGCTTTAATCTGATACCTGCAGTTTTAGGGAGGTTTTAGCACATTTGTCCATCTACTTAAAGGTCCCATATTATAGACAGCGAGATTTCAATGGGTTGGTTTTTTTTATAATAAAGCAGGTCTATGTGCTAAAGTATCAAAATACTCAATCCACAGAGAAATGCATTATATTAGAAACTGTGCCTTCAAACGAGCTGTCAGGACTTCTGTAAGGTTGTGATGTCACAACTATACAGTCACCGCCCTCAGCCATGCCCCAAGTTCAGCTGTTGTTGCAAAAACACTGGCAGAGCTGATGAAGAAACACAGTGAGTGGTGACTGCTCAGGGCTGTGAGAGCTGACCAATCAGAGCAGACTGGGCTTCTTGGCAGGCCTTAAAGAGACTAAAATGTTCAGACAGAGGGTGAATAGAGGTGCTGCAGCAGAAGCAGCATGTAAACATTGAGTAGATACTGAAAATAAAAGTTTGAACCTGAAAATGAGCATAATATGGGACCTTTAAAAATAATGTCAGTTGCAATCTATGAAATGAAATTAAAAGAAGAAAAAAAAACACCTGCACACAAAATAAAAGTTTGAAATTGAGACCCCAAAACCTTGAATCATGTTGAATTCATGTTGTTTTCAATGCTTCAGAATACAATGGCTTTTTTAAAATGGCTTATGGTCACTCAGTCCTCCAGAAACTGAGCAAAATACTCTCCTGTGAAGCACCCAACTGACGATGATTCACGCA
Source organism: Pagrus major (assembly GCF_040436345.1). Classification (NCBI taxonomy): domain Eukaryota; kingdom Metazoa; phylum Chordata; class Actinopteri; order Spariformes; family Sparidae; genus Pagrus; species Pagrus major. Next base: position 15,874,255 of record NC_133225.1, read on the forward strand.
TTCATGAAACACTGTATGAGCTTAGTCAGTGAAAACAGTTGTCTAGTCTTCTCAGTAAGGCTGGGCACAACCACCACCACCATGCTCGCTCAGTATGTGGCAGACTGACAGATAAGCAGAGTGAGAGTAGACCTACTCTCTGGGCTGGCTACACACAGCTGATACACTCGACATTCATTTAACAACGAGGCCTTTATCGAGGCCTGGTGGAGATGTGGGCTAAACATTTCATGGTGTGACTTAAACCACATTTAGCTTGGTATAAACATTTCTCAATATGTACAGGTCAGAGCAAAATTAGTGTCCACACTGGCATTTTATGAAACGGTTGTTTGTAAACAATAAAAGGATTACATTTTGTAGTGATTTCTCTGAGGTACTTAAAGAGATTCTTCTCATTTCGGCCCCCAAAAAGCTGTCAATAGATCCGGAAACATAAAGGAAATATAAGCAATCTGTCGGGTAGTAAGAGGTGACAGTTGGTGTCACAGTGGCTACCTCTGTACTACATCACTAATCTCTTTAATACAGCTGTGCAGGTTGTCCAGTACAGTGTTGGGCCCCACGCTGCTCAGCCCTCCTCCTCCTGAGGACGAGGCCCTCAGTTCCTGCAGGCTGAGCTCCAGCTTCCCCACCGCCTCTCGGAAGGCAAATTTGTTCCTCATCTGAGGGATGCAGTCCACATAACCTGAGCAGTAGTCTAGCAGCTGATGGCCAGCGTCCAGCACCTGGCTGCTGGCAGGGCTTTCGGAGCTGGCATGGAGGGCGCTGCTCAGGCACTCTGCACACTCCAGCAGGGCCTCGCGGCTTACCCGCTCCAGGGGCACTCTCTCCGCTTGCTGCCTGGTCCGCCGAAGTGCCACTTTGGAGCCGGCTGTGTGTGAGGAGGAGGCAGTGGTGGTGGCTCCGTTGGCCATTTTGGTAGGAGTCGTATTGGTGGTGGCAGAGCATGACGAGGAAAAGGAGGAGGAAGATGCAGGAGGCACTTGTGGTGGTGGCACTGACGGTCTGCCCGTCGTCACTCCTCCTGACGTTCGCCCTGACCTGTGACCTTTCAACGTGTCTCCGTTTACCTCCACAGGTGTTCCTCCTACCTGCTCCTCACCGTCGCCGCTGTAGGAGTGTTGCAGGCTGCGCAGAGTGGGAGGAGGAGGAGGAGCACACTTGGGTTTGACAAGCCGTGGCCGGTCCCGGTCTGCTTGGTGCTCAGACAGCAGTTTGAAGCGGTTCCCCTGAGAGTCTAACCCGACCAGATGGACGTCAGCTGGGCTGTGCTTCAGCGTGGGGGAGATCAGGACCGGAACTTTGTGGTTGTGAGTTGGTGCACCTGCTGCAGCCGATGAAGCACTCGAACTAGAGGTCTTAGAGGGAGATGGCCAACTCTGCTGCCTGTCCAGTCCTCCTGCATTCTCCTCTCTACCCTCCCTGACCCGAGACAGACTGTCTGATTCCCCCACCTCCCCCCCAACCCCTGGTGCCCTCACTCCTACAGCAGTGCCCCGGGGTAGTAGCTTGGCTTTGGGCCTTTCCCTGATCTGTGCAGTCCCCTCATCCATCCTCCGCAGCAGAGTTTCTGAGGGCCGTGCAGCCCCGTTCTCTGGTTGGGAGGTTGTGGAAGCAGTCCTCTCTAGAGGGGGCTTTGCACTGCGGTTCCTGGGTAAAGTCAGAGCCATGCGCTCCAGGTCTGGCAGCCCAGCAGACATGGAGGAGGTAGAATTGGACCTAGGAAAGGGCTTAGGCCCTCCAGCTATACTTCCACCATCGTCTGAAGAGGCTGTCTTTCCTGTCCGTAGCCCCAGGGTCTTTTTGATGAGTCTGGGCGTGAAAAAACCAGCCAACCCACTCCAACTGCTGCCACTCGTCAACTGTGAGCCAAGGCCCCCGCCAGAGGGTTTCTGTCCAAAAGCAGCCCCACAGCAGCGTGACTGACCCTGGGTGGGTTCCCCATGGGTGTGAGAGGGAGAGGCAGAGAAGCCACCGAGACTGTCCGACTGGGGTAGGGGAGGAGGAGCGCTAAAATCAGCTGTGGGCTCGTATTTCTTGTGAGGCTGTGTTTCCATCTCCCGGAAAGAACTGCTCCTCTTGGGTGGCGTCGGGAGGTTCTGTTGGAGCTGGGAGGATGGTGAGGAGGATGAAGAGGAAGACTTCTTCTTTATGAAGGAGCTAAAGAAGCCAGTCTTGCGGTCTCGTGTAAATGTGCCCATATCCTGTGCATCCTCCAGAAGGCTGGCAGGAGATTTATCTCGTGGCTGCTGTTTTCTGGGTAGAGCCGGGGAGCCTGAGCGACCGTCACCCCCGAACAGTGTAGAAGCCCAGCCTAGAAAGAGAAGAGAAGGCTGGATTAAAACCAAACAACAGAACTGGGCTGGAGTCAGAAGGAAAACATCTATCTTTGTTTAAGGTTGCTTAATATCTAATAAAAAATTCTGCCTTAAAGTCTTTTAGTATCTCAATATGCCTATACATTAACATCACTCATTGTAACAGACAGGTTTGCTGTTGTGATAAGATCGACTCCATCTAAAAGCTGTTTTTTCCTCCTTGGGGACTCATGAGTAAGGAAAAGGCTTTTCAGAAAAAGGGATGGAACGCTTTGAGGCTATGCCAGTCATGAGTGTGCACATACCAATTCAATGATTTATGAGTTACTCTTGTAAAAAACCTGATGATGAATACACTTAACGATAAAACATGCCAAACAGAAACTGCCCAACCCCTGTTACTAGGAGGACTGTTATGTAATTATCATTTTTCACACTTGGGCTTGCCGTTAAATCAATAAAGAGTGATGCATAATTTTCTCTAACCCGGCAACGAATAAGGGCACTTATAGTTCACTCACACACAGTATTCCTTACATGGCATGGTTCCCTCTTAATCAATAACATCTGGATATAAAAATAAATGTCTACAACAACCATTATTTTAAACATTACCACAAGCATACCAAATGTATGTTGGTTTTGTGCTTTATGACTGCTTTAAGTTCACATAACTTTTCACAACATCTATTGGATGCATAACTTAATAAAAGCTATTCTTCACTTTATTGGAGGTAACTTATGTTCATGGACCAAGAAGTAAATGAAATGGCCACAGTGGCAGAAGAGGGGAAACGAAGTTAGACCAAGACAAAGACAGACAATCTTATTTACACATCAGGTAATCACACAAATAAAACAGAATTTTATTTTTAATATAAAACAAATAAATAAGCAATAAGTTAAACGAGACAAGACAAACAACAGACAATAGTATGGAAAATTTAATATTTGGGTTAGCAAATATGAATACATGGCTTGTTATCAAATAATAAATGGGATGTGGGAATAATGGCAATGCAACAAATAGGACAAGACAGAATATGAACATCTTCCATCACAGATAACAAATACATTCAACAGATATGTCAGAAACAAGGACTGATGATTTAGTTAAGCATGTAGTTCACTACGATATAATTATTGCATTTTATTTGCTTAATTTGTCATTCTTATACTGTATGGTATTATATTCTGTGAAGCACCTTGTAACTTAGTTGGTTTTGAAAGTGGAAAGTTTATTACTATTTATTACTATTATTATATTTATATACATATATCTATATTTGGGAGTCTTTGACATCAAGCGACCCCATTAATCAGATGATAGATGAGCTGAAAACATATTTACAATGCTGGAGGAAACTAAAATCTTTCATGTCAATCCTGAAATGTTGTTGTTTTATGTAACCTGCATAGGAAACTAGCAAAGCCAGGATAAAGATTCAATGTATTTAAATATTCAATCAATTTAATAAATGTAAACTCAGTTTACTATTATCATATGTTCGTTGGGACAGTAGGGGACTGTTAGATGTAGAAACGGTCACTCTCAGTACTACGAGATCTTGGTAAAGATGAAAGATGACACTGTCGAATTTCTACAGTTCTATTCTTGTTGTTGTGGAGGGATTATTTTAGTTTTTGTGGAGAACATCTTTAGGTTGAGAGTGTATTTATACATTACAGTTCTATTATAGTTTTACTTTCATCTTTACGTCTTTTAATTGGTGTTGGTTGACTGAAGTTTCATTGCTGCATAAATAGAACCTTGAACCAAACTAGAAATCAAATACTTGTTCCTAAATGTATCAATTGCTGACACAGTTGTAATTCTAGGCCAGTTTATAGGGACTACGTCAGGCTGTGCTTGCAGAACTGCCTCGAGACAGCACCGAATGATCGACCGGGTGCCAGTCAGACGCCAGCAGCAGTGTTCAGTTGGGAAGGAAGATGACGGCTCTTCTCTTCAGACGCCGGGCTCGCCGGCGCTGCAGTGTACTTTGTGAATCCTCTGGTATACCTGCAGAATCATAATGTGGTGCAGCGGACTGGTTGGTAGTAAGGTAGGCATGCCTGGCTGTACCTGAGTGACCATGCGAGCTGTGGTCGGATCGCCCGTCGAGTCCGCCCTCAATGTTCTCCTTGTTTTCTGTGTGCTTGTGGAGTGTGCGAGATTTGGAAGGCAACAGGGGCATGTCGTGACTGAAAGAGTGCAGTGGTCCGCAGTGACCAGAGGAGGCTGTCTTACAGAGCTCCTCTGCTACCTCTGCAATGTCCAAAAACAGATAAAAAATATATTAAAAGGAAGTCCTCTTTCAAATTTTACACTTCTATTTATTCTTCTCTTATTTACTTATCTTACTACCCATATTTATATACTTTTTTTGCTTTCTGGCTGTCTCTTAAAGAAGCTTAACTGAACAGCCTTCTGAATGAGATCCAGTTTGCCTGTTCAGCCTAATCACCGCAGCAATTTTAAAAGCTTTATAAAAGCAGGTTTTGAGCTTCCCAAACTGTACCTTCAGAGATGCTGGAGTCATGGAACATCGTTTCAAAGGCTTGGTGGATCTCTGCAAATGAAGGCCGGTCCAGTGGGCTCCACTGCCAGCCTGGTAGTGAGACAGACAAAAAGGCGTGTCATTAAAAGAAGGTACTGTATTTTAAGACTATATATGAGTGGATAGTGACTTTTAAGTGAAAGACGCAGTAAATTGTGACATGACACAGATCTGACAGAAATATAGACAGACTAAACTCTTTCCAACACATGCTGTCAAACTCTGTTTATGTTCATGTGAAGGGGTAGGTAAGATAGCTACTACTCACATGCTCTCATGAGTTCATAGACTTTGGGTGGACATCCCTCAGGCTGCTCCATCCGGTAACCTTTCTCCAGGAGGTCATAGACCTGAGACAGATCGATGCCAGGGTATGGAGACATGCCATAGGTGGCAATTTCCCATAGCAGCACCCCAAATGCTGTTAGGAAGATAGTTTTAGAAGATCAAACATTAGCATATTGGAAATACAAGAGGGAAAAACACTTAGTATGAATGTATGCACATGGATTGCTCACCCCAGACATCAGACTTGATCGAGAAGGTGTTATATGCAAGGCTCTCTGGTGCAGTCCACTTGATGGGGAACTTGGCCCCAGCATGGGCAGTGTAGGTGTCACCAGTCATCAACCGGCTCAAGCCAAAGTCTGCAACCTTCACGACATGATTCTCCCCGACCAGGCAGTTCCTCGCTGCTAGATCCCTGAGAGAGAGAGGTGGGGAAGAAAGAGAAATTAGACTACTGTGACATATGAGGTGGACAAACTCATGGAGAAGAAAACTAGACCATTCCCTTTACCTGTGTATGAAGTTCTTCTTCTCCAGGTACTCCATGGCAGAGGAGATCTGTGTGGCCATGTACAGCAGCACCACAGCGTTCACCTCCTCTTTGTCACAATCTCTCAAGTAGTCCAACAGGTTGCCGTGTGGCATGTACTCTGTCACGATGTAGAACGGAGGCTCCAGCGTGCACACACCTGTGGGAGAGGTAGCAGTCAGAATACAGTTACCAACAAACGCTAAGGTCAGAATGTATTGGAATAAATATTGTTTATGTACATATAAAAAGGGTTATTAGCCAAATACAGTCAATAATGTTCATAAATACTGACCTAGTAGCTGAACGAGGTTTGGGTGTTTAACCTCCTTCATGACGGCGGCTTCTTTCAGGAATTCTTCAACTTCCATGGTGTCCTCCTGTCATTATAGAACATTGAAAAAATTGAAAAAGAAAAGACGGATAAGTTTCACCAGTGAGTTAGACAGATGTAAGAGTTGGTCCTAAGTGATCAGCACATGTAATACCAAAGTCCACCTGCAGGTGATGCTCTACCACCACTGTTTTACCTATGCCACACCACGTACAGATGAAAGTACTGAGATAATAACTATCAAGAACAGGCTATTCTTACAATTTAGCTTTCTATAATTAACTTGACACGAGGGCCTTTTCTTACCTTAAGTGTTTTGACAGCCACTGTGAGGTTGTACTTTTTCCACACTCCCACATACACCTCACCATACTGGCCTCCACCCAGCTTGTGCTTCATGGTGATGTCTGTGCGCTCCATCTCCCACTTGTCATGGATGGGCGACACACCGTACACTGTGGGTTTGTTGCATTTGGGTGCTGGGTAGTGCAGGGTGGTGACCAGGCCATCTGCTACAGTGGAGTGGTGGTGGACCAGCTCGGCCAGGGTGGCAAAACGGCTCTCGGATGTCACATACACCTGAGGAGGGTAGCAGAGGGACACGGTTTTGAAATGTTATCACCATCTTAACACCAACTACAGCTAACTCTGATCACTCTATTAAACTCTACCTTTCCATCAGAGGCTGTGTTGATTCGGTAGTGGTACACTCTCCCCTCATAGCGGAGAGAAATTGACAGCTGTCCTGGGCTGCTCTCGCTTTCCCGGACCAAGAAACTGCCGTTGATGAGGGATGAGAGCAGGTACTCTGCGGCGCTGCGTGACACGGGCCCGTGGTACCAGCTGTGCTTCTCCAGACTGTTGACTGGCGTGATGTAGTTGGAGGGCACCCAACCCTGGCCGTTCTTTGAGCGCACTTCGCTCCACTCCCCATTCTGGTTGTAGCCCAGCACACGCAGCTTCTCACCTGGACAGAGGAGGGCAAACTTGTAAGACTAACGGTGGCAGCTTGGACTGGTGGTTGGAAAGATTAATATGTGTCCTGTTAAAGTGCCCTTTATAAAAAAAGACATGATAGCTAATCAATACTAACAAATGTCTTAAATTAAAAAGTGAATCAAGAGTTTAAAGAGAAAGCATCTGGCACGGATCACAGGATTCAATTAATTAAGTTTTCCTTCAAATTCCTTAGGGAGACACAACACAGAACAAAATTTCTTATCAGGTAACAGGGTTTGTCGTTAATAACAGGTCATAAACAGAAGAGAGGAGTCATGGATACGACATGCCTCTCTTTGAAACTACATCAAACACTATGGAACAATGATAGGGTTGGGTGAGCTGCATATCTGTCATAGAGGGCTAGGCAAAGCCAGGCATGTAGTGACTTGGTCTGTTGTCTTCGCCTGTCTGTGACGCAAGTGCAGAAGACATGAGGGAGCAGAGGAGCTGATGTGCTGAGACTGGAGGAGGGAGGGAGCAATCAGTGCAACAAACAACACTGAATGAAGCCGTGGTCAGACTGATGGGGGGGATTGGAGAAAGAAAAAAGGGGAAGAAGAGGAAGAGAGGGAGGCAGAAGTATGAGTCTATCTAGCTCTGCACTTCCACCACACATTTCGACACGAAGTTTTCTTCCTGTCTGCACTTGTCTTTATCTCTCCCTCAACTCAGACTCACACACAAAGTATCCCTTCACCCCTTGAATTCTTTCAATAGCCCTGATGACTACACGGCATGTTACCCTTTAGTGGGCGTTCAGACCAGAGAAGAAAAAAAAAGCAAGGTGCTGCGTTGGTGCGGTGTTGCTTCAGATTCCGATGAGACACTTACATTGATCCAGGTGAAGCAACCGATTAATTAATGCTTAATGCTTTTAAAGGCTTATCAGATGCCAAAACACTGTGTAGTGGTTTATAATACCCAGACAAGATTTCACAACTTGAAACGTTATCACAGTAGCAACAATTTGATCTTTCGTTACGAGCAAATTCACCGTTCAAATGACACAGTTACTGGGATACACGACATGGATTTTTTCCTAGCTGATGCAATAACCGATTATTACCAGCTTCTTGTGACCGATACCAATATGATAACCGATAATATCTAAAAGTTCAGTGTTTCCCACACATATAGGATTCGCCTAGGTATATTAACAGCTACCCATGTATATTTGGTGATCCATTTTAGCATTTTATTATTTTCTATCCGTCTGAGAGAATGACACAGTCCGCGATCAATTAACTAGCAGACAATCTACCCTTGATCTCCCAACTACTGTCAATCAAATGCTCTGCAGACGGCGAGATGCTCTCTGGTTACGTCCATCCTGTAAACTGGTTGTGACAATGAACACTGATTGTGATGTAACCCCTCCTATTTAATGTAGGCCTACTTATACCGTTGACTTGTACAAACTTTTAAGTGCAGCTGATTGTTGCAATGTTGTACGGTACACGTTGCTTTTGATTGGCTACATAACAAACAAGTTTCTTCCACATGCTGCTCGTTGGCTGTTATAACAATGGAACCAAGGGTGAAAAATCCTAAACGCAAAGGTTTTTTGCGATCCCAAATTGGCCCCCGATTTGTGGTGTTAAACAGACTATATCCCTCCTCTCTGAACCCTAACAATTGTGTTGTCTTCCTCTGAAACTGTAAAAAATGTCCACATCGGCAACACCATTTTTGGCTCTCTAGTCTACACTGTGTGGTGGTCTTCTTCCTCATCTCCCTTTCCTTCTTCTTCTTCTCTATGTTCATCACAAAGCTATCGATTAGGCATGTGCAGTTGCATGTATTTGGCTGGTCACAGCAGCACCCTGCTGAATGACATCATGCTGCAGCAAAAGTTGAGCCAGGTTCAGTTTTATTTTTTGCCAGACTACCCTGTGTTTTCTGGCAAATTGCGGTGCAGGAACAGCCTCATTCAAACGAACGAGGTGTTTTTTTCGCACACAGCGAGAGTTGATCTGAATGCAGATTTAGGGTATCACGACTGGTTCACAATGCCTTAAACTGTGAGAAATAGTAGAAATTTAACAGTAAGTCTAGTCAGTAAAAACAACCATGGCCTGCAAACCAGACCTTCTCTTAAAATGAAACACTCTTTGCTAGCTATCCAGAGAACTACATTAAACAGTGATGGTTATCCACATCCAGCCCACCAATCCATCAGTCTCCTCTGTGTCTGTATTCTTCTGTGTCTGTAAGTTTTGTGGGAGTGGAAACACTGACTGCCTCTCTGCCTCACACTGGGAGCAACGTGTGCCTGAAGCGGGCCTCTGGTCTGTTCTAGCCTGGTTTGGCCTGGCACGGAGAAGAGACGACGCTTAGCCCCAGACAGGGGCCTGCTAAGCCTCTCTCTGTGATCAGCCTCTGCCCGCTGCGCTCATCCACCTGTTATTATTACAGTTGAACATATTCCATATTAACGCAGCATTAGAGGCATGCTGGGCTGGTTCCATGTGACGGAGCAAAGAGCAGGACGGAGAGGAAAAGTGCAGTGGAGCCTGGGAGTGCACATGTGCTTGCATGCATGTGGGCAGGGATCTCAGATTCACTCCATGAGTCAGGGTCTAAACATCATTTCCATCCCAGGCAGCTGCCGTGGAAGTCCTAAAACGATGGATAATTAACACACTCTGCCACGTTTAATGCTTTAGATCGGGTTGGGGATAAGAGCCTGGCTGTCTCTGGATAATATTATGAAGATATTTTTAGCTCATTACTCAGGGGAGAGCTGGGTGACCGGTTAACTGCTGCTGGTTGAGAGAGAGGAGGTCTACACTGTTTGCAACAGAGAGAGGAGTGAGAAGTGAGAAAATATTGAAAAGACATCAGCTGTATTTTAGTCATGCTGTTTGCAAAGGTTTAGAGTAACATTTCATTGTTACCAGCTATAATAGTATTTTTCAACCTCTGGATTTGTTGATAATAAAGAATAAAAACAACAGGCTCACAGATGTTGTAAATGAATCAAAGTAAAGTGTGAAAGAGCGTGTTGGGTGTGGGTGGGCAGGTGACAAAGAAAGCTGTATGCTGGGTCAGATACCTGCTGATGTCACAACAGGGTGACATAATAATAGCAGTGGTTTCTGCTCCAGTGACACACCACATTCCTCTGACATAACTACACTTTTACTCATAAAACATTCTTTTCCAGGAGTTGCTGAGCTGCCAATCACCATCCCTGCCTCAAGGATTTTACCGATGACTGTAAGGGAATCACTCGGTCCTGTTGCAACAAACAGCAACAATGCTGCTTAGGAAGGCGTGGTTGAGAACAGAGTAACATCACGTAGCTAAGAAACAAGCTTCAGTGATGATACATGGAAAGAGTGAACTGTAGGACGAGTCTTTCAAGTTTCAGCACACAACATGACGAAACCGTTTTTGTGAGTTGTGAGGGATTTAGTAAGCAAACATAAACATAATCAGCTGGGCAATTAATTTACAGTGATCAACGTCATTGTTTACCTTTAGTGATGCTGAGCGTGTTGTCTCCGCTGGCGACAAAGTCATAAAGTGCAACGAAGAGGTTAGGGTCGCTCTCGGCCGCCCCCAGCAGGTTTTCCTTGGAGCTCCAGCGCACCGCCTCTGTCAGCGCCGCCGAGTCCAGGCCGAATGGCCTGTGGAGAGCTTCTGGAGGAAGACGATAGGGCAAAGGGCAGGGAAAGAGAAGAAACACTGTTAGACTAGAAAACAAAATTGTGACTGAGAATACAACATCACTTACACATGCGAACAGTGGCAAAAAAAGAGACAGAAACACTGTGTTGTCCACAGTCCAACACATAAAAAAACAAGTTACAATAAGTTGCTTTATGCCTCAAAGTCACTCAGCAGATACAAATCACAAAAATGTTCTATTCCTCTCCTGTCTTTAGGCAAAAAGTGCTCCAGTAGCAGGGTAGCTGAGTGGTAAGACTGATGTCCTCTAACCAAATGCTACAGATTGAATCCAGCATAATCCCAAGAGCCCATTTCACAGATGGTCTACCTGTCTGTCCAGGCGGTTTCCCCTGCCTGTGCCCTGTGTGGAGCTGACGGCCACTCAGAGCAGCCCACTCTTCCTCAAAACTGCTGCTCGCCTGCAGGCACCTCAAAAGCATTACTTTAACCAAACCACTCTCTGAAGAGCACTGTTATCACAAGCTACACACAGAGGCCTGCTGTGTCTAGCCCAAACCAGGTAAGATCTGAGGTGGGAGTGTTTTTGTACGTGTGTATATACGGAGAGCAAGAGGGAGGAGCCAAAGCACTGGGATAGGATGCAGTGATTACCATAGCTACATTGCACACACCCACAGACACACAATGATGAACGAGTACATGCGTAGCTAACACGCAGTACACTCGACAGCTGCTGCCAAACTCACTGCATGTCTGGACAGCTGCTGAGCGAGTGGGAGAGGAGGGTGGTGAAATCGAGGGACGCAGAACAAGTAGTGTAATACAAGCAAGTTTAAAACAACACATAGCAGGTTTTTCTTGCTTTAAGATATGGTGGAAGCGGTTGCTCAGCATTAACCTAGTGATCCTTTATTTATTTATAGAATGACTTTAAACATAAACAACGTCAGATGTCCTAATCTATAAACTCCTCCTATAGGAAGCACCAGCTGTAATCTTATAACTCTATCACTGAAAGAAATGACAGACTTTTAACAGAGTTTAAATTTATTTTCACTTGCTTTACAGGTCCAATGTGTAGGCTTAAGTGGCATCTAGCAGTGAGGTTACAGATTACAACCAACTGAATCCCCCTCTCCTCACCCGCCAAGTGTGTAGGAGAACCTATGTTGTCCCTCTCTAAAGCCAGTGTTTGGTTTGTCTGCTCTGGTCTACCAGAAAGACATGGCGGTGCAACATGGCGGGCTCTGTGGGAGACGACCCTCTCCTATAGATATAAAATACCTGTTCTAAGGTAACAAAACACAATTACCATTAGTTTCTAGTGATTGTATACTAATAAAAGCATGCTTATGAATGTTATATTCAATTTCTGGAAATAGTTCCCCCTGTATCCAACAAACTGGACCCTTAAATTAAAACACACAATTGAAATAATGTTATCAAAACAGCCCTGAAATGTGCATTAAACTCCATAGTTGTTTTGGGAGCTTGCGTTTATGGTATGATTGTACAGGATTGCATTATACTGAGTGGTATGTCGCAATAAAAATATCGAGAAACAACTGGGAAAGCACCACACAAACCCCCAGATGAGGGCAACACCATAAACAGAGGCGATCTGGCTGTATTATTTTTAAATATGCATCTTGTATAAATACAGTACAAAATAAAAAGTGGTTTGGCATTCAACTACATTTGCACAGACGAGTCATTATTTTGTTGACCATGGTGTGGTCTTGAATCCTGCATTATTATTTTTTGTCAAAATCAAACATAATAGTTCACGCTGATGTCTTAAATTAAGAAAAAAAAATCATGGATAGGATTTAGTATTTTAACAGAAAAGGACACCACATGGCACTTGCAAGGAGAGCTAAAGGTTTACTTCTGGGTTTCAACATCTGCCATCATTAAAAGCTACCACCTACACATTCAGGCTAAAGTTTAACATGGAAACTAGATAATTGTTAACAGTTCTTCCTCCTGTAGTAGTTGTACTGATTCCTTCTTCTAATTAATATATAATGTGCTTTTAATAACAAGCGCTAATTAGCATTCCTGTCGTACCGTCTTTTCACCTTGAACCACCATGGACTGCTTCTGTGTTTGTAATTACAGTTGGCAGTGAAACAGTGAATGTAGGATTATACTCTTAGCACAGGTTTCATTATTCATAACAAGGTCAGATGAAGACAGAACAGCCAACTGAATGGAAAAAACTGAAGAATAATGTCAATGCTACATGGTAGTCGTAGAAATTCAAAACTCTTGTGAGATTTCTACCCGTTGTTTCTTTATTGTGCTCACTGGTTAGATGAAGGGAAAGAATTACTCTGTTGTGCTACCAAGCTAAAAGTAACTGGTTTAAAACCATGACTGTGATTGACACAAACTCCACAGCTGACTGTGACAACTGCACAGCAGCTTAGAAGGTAAATTTTTTTCCCAGTTTGACAGCTTAGATCAGAAACTTGACGGCAGAGAACTTTTTATCATCAGACCATAATGAGAAAGTCAGTGAGAATGGTGCAGGCTTTTCACCCTAAGATTCTGAGACACTGCTGATTAAACCATGTTAAATGCTTCAATTGATCCATGCAACCTCAAAGTATTGAGTGAAAACAGTTGGTCTTTGTTCTAATCTTGCAAAGTTGGCAGAAATTCATCAAATAATAAAGCATTTCCCATTGTTAGTCTGCACCATGCGGCAGACACATGCCATGCACGCTTACGAAAGCAGAGAGATTGACCACAGAGATTTGTTCAAATCAACACTCAGTATCTGTCTCCTCCGCCAAACAAGTTAGCTCTTTATTGTCTAGTCTGTCCACATCTACACACGAGGCTTGCCCACCTTTGTTCTGGACCAGCATGCACTGTAGCGCAGCACTGGCCGTGACCTGGCTCAGCCACAGTTCCCAGTACATCTTCAGCCCAGGTCTGGTCAGCTATCCGAAGAAACACTGTGGTTTTCTTGATCTCGACTCCGGACAGTTGTTTTAAAGCTCGGCTGTGTCTATGTACACTCAGACGATGGAGACTGAAAAGCACAAGTGTTCATTCTCCTAGCAAAGAAAAAAGCTATAGAGCACGAGCCACTTCTCTAAACCATCTCCTTCACTGTGGGAGTACAAACGCTGAATGCAAAGCAATCCGAGAGAGACGGAGACCCCCCAGACAAAGTATTTACCCACGCCGTCCTTGAATCTGACCACCTAAACTTCTGAAGTTACAGTAGTGACTAGCAGCCTCCTGCTGGGAACTCCCAACTAGCTTTGATGTGGCCTGAGGGAGTAAAGATTTCCAAGGTCCATCTGGAGAGCACAGACATCCATGACTGATGTTCTCTGTGGTTTAATGCACTGTAAGGGATGGCAAAACGTGGCAGAGAGAGAGAGCGAGGAAGGTGTGTGGTAAAGGGGAGGGGGCATGTATATACAGAGGTTGGGGGTGGTGGTAGGGCAGGGTGTATGGTATGGAAGAAAGTGGAGCTGAATGTGACGTGTGTGCATGTGTGTATATGTGCGGTGTGGGAGTGTGTGAGGCCTGGACCAGCACTGTGGCCAACAGCAGATGGCTGGTCTTGTTCTCCTTGGATAGGAGGGGGGAGTCCTATTGACCCACACTTTTCTTCTGTGTGTGTGTGTGTGTGTGTGTGTGTGAGTAAATGTGTGTAAATGTGCATGACTGCAACTGCTGTAGCCAGGCTGAGCCAACTGTCAGAGCTGCTCCTCTTACACAGCTACGTATCACATCACTCTTCTCAGGAATGTTTTTAATGAAATAGAGATATTAAGCCATTTGTCAGAGGTCTCGATTTGAGGGATCTCAATTCCAGTCATCCCAGACAAAGAGTAAGACGCGCAGTCACTTCGTCAAATATTCCAAGCCCCAAATAAAATAACCTAATTAGATCAAATTGTTTTCATAGCACCAGATCCAGTTTCATTAAGTCGATCATATTTCTTAAATTGCTTCCAAATCCTTCTTATGCCAGACAAAAAGCAAGATGCTGTTCCACTTGGCCAAGCTTAAACCTCCTGTGCTGAACTGTTTGATTGAGGGAGCAGTTGGTCTGCGTGGGGTATGTCGTGTGCCCGTCCGGGTGCCTCAGTGTGTGTGCTGTGAAGTGTAGCACATGTGCATTTTGAAGAAAACTACGGCTCTTTGTGTTGAGCAGAGCAGAGAGGGTATTTGCAAGTCTGAGGGGCACGCCAAGCCTGCGGCCCTAAGACAGCTGGGACAGAGGTGACCCTGGCCCTACGGCGCACACACACACATAACATGAGACACACATCAATGGTGAGACTATCTCCTTGCTGCTTCTCCTGCAGCTGTTTGTATGAGGGTCTCCATGTGCCTATAAAGCTTTCACTTTGCCAGCCCACCACCTTGTGCCAAAGTATTAAACAACACAATAACATCACTTCCACACCCTGATCAAAAACAATACAGATCGTGTCTGAAGCCCATGACCAGCGAGGTAAGGGTGTATTTTTAGCTGCAGGAGAACAAAACATAGCAGCATGACTTCCAGAAATAACTCTGCAAAGCGCATAGTGATTGTGGTGGTGCAGAGATAGATGGCCGGCTGCCTGCAGGAAGCCCGAACAAAAACCTGAGACAATGCCGCGGATGACACCCACGCACACAAGACATTACATAATCCTATAGCACGGGTCAGATCAGATCCTGTGGCAGACTTCGAGACAGAAAGATGAAGAATACAGGAGAGTCATCATAACAGGAGGACTGGAGCCCGAGAGACTGGTTTACAGTGATCCGATAATCTAGTATCAGCATTTCTGATATTCACTAAGGACCACATGATGCTTCACTGATGAATCATGTTGTTACATAAACACAAAAACCGGATGTAGATTGAGGGAACATGTAAAAGATGATCAGCTGCTGCCAGTAACTTCAAAATTAGGGAAAATTTTGGACTCAAGTAAAGTCATGTTTATTGGTACAGCTCCAAATCAATCTATCACACTATATCTGATGGATTTGTAATCTGTTCAGCGTTAGACATTCTTTAACCCTTCCCTAGAGATCCAATGATTAGTCTATTTATCTATTAGTTGAAAATTAATATTTATTTTGATAATCGATTAAAGTTTATGTTGGACAAGAGACGTGTTGGACAAGAGAAGCGATCTGAAGACATTAAGTCAGGCTCTGTGAAATTGTGATGAGCACTTTTTATATTTTTTGACATTTTATGGACTAATAGATTAATTATGAAAATAACTGGCAGATTAATTCATAATGAAAACAATAATAGTTGCAGCCTTAACTTTGAGACATAAAAACGTTTTAAGATGTCACCTAGTGTCTGAGGCTATTGTGAAGGGCATCTTTCCTTGTTTTTGAATGTTTTGTAAAGTAAACAAAAGAGCCAAACACCACATGATTAACCCAGATATTTTTTTGGGACAGATTAATCAGTTATTAAGATAATCATCAGTCGCAGCCCTATATAGTTTTCAAAGAGGGAATATAAAGTATCAACGCTACCAAGTAGAATATAACCAAGAATGGTCAAGTAATAGAGCTTGAAACAGAGTGACAATATACGATGTAGCGCTGCCACAAAGGCAGAGTGTGGACTGTGATGCCTAGCAAACAAACACACAAAGCTTAAATAGAGTATTTAGTATTTCTGTATTAAAAATGTTCAAATCCACCATCAATTATTGGAAAATACAATGTATGTTGAAAATGTTGAGCTTTTTGCAGAATGATCTCTTTGTTGTCCTAATTTGTGTACAAACCATACATCAGGCCCTATCTCACACAAGATTAATACTAACAGTTGAAGAAAAATTATTAGTTGTAACTATTGAAGTTAACATGTTTGTGTGATATGTCATGATCAGGATTTATGAGAAATCCATCCACAGTTTGAGAGGTAGTCCATAGAGAATGTATGAGTGGAGAGGAGAGAGAAGAGTCAGTTGTTGTTCATGAGGATTGGACAAAGGACAATAGCCTCATTAATGCCACATCGCAAGTGTGTGTGTGTGTGTGTGTGTGTGGACTGGCTCAGTAAGATAATCCCTTGTTTATGAGGACTAGAAATTTACCGTGTGAAAACAAAACTCTTGTGCTTGCAGATATCTCAGTCTGAAACATCTGAAGATTTCATGAGCAGTGGAACTAGTGTATATAGTATTATTACAACGAACATGTTTACTCTTGTCCTGTGCCTCCAACAGAACATTCATTTGTCTCCCTCAATCAGACCCCCGCCTTTAACACATCCTGGTGTTGCAAACCTCCCTGACTAAGTAGTTACACACTCACATGAAGGCCGTTGCCGGGAACGCCTTTGAATGTTCTCTATTCAGCTCTGTCTATATGGCCATCATGTCTGCTGTGTACATGGAAACATGCCAATTAGGGAGTGGACAAACACCAGTCTGAGCCTAAGGGCCAGCGGATCATCCTGGACTAGAGAAGAATGGTGTCCTAACCCGCAGCTCACCCGGCCCTGCCCTGCCCCTCTCAGGGCTTGTTATGGGTTAATAATGGGATCTAAGTGCTTCCCTTTAGGTGTGCAGGAAACAAAGCTAAGTGCTCCTTTATGTGACAGCAGAGAGGATGAGTGTGGCATATGGCGACTTCAAACAAATGCCTCATCCACACTAGTCTGCTTCACACATCGTGCAAATATGGCAAATGGCCTATTATATATTTTGATAGACTAATTCCGATACGCACACAATATAGAGTTAACCTGAAGTCACCCTGGCTTTCTTGTCTATTTGCTGAAGGGCGCCTGTGCTTAAATATCTCATTTAGTCCAAGTGATGTAAAGTGAAAAAAAAAAGCAAAAACATGTCTTCGGATTGTTAACAAGCATTTCTACTTTAAATTCCCAAGTCAAAAAGAAACCATGTTTTACTTTTTTCCAGCAGAAGTCATGAAATCACAGTGGAAATTTTAAGCCGACATGACTCGTAGATGTCAGAGCACTGTCTTCACAGCAGATCTGCCCGCTCTTGTCTACTTCCATCATGCAATTTAACAGTGGATGATGTAAAATTTCTGACTGAGGTGTGTGGTTATGTTACCAACCAAGGTGTGTTTGGCGCAGCAGATTTTTCCAAAACATTTAAAAAAAACCACTCTCCTTGTTGCCTCCTGCTCGCTTTTCTTCTCTCTTTGCAGCGAGGGTTTACAGGAGAAACCGAGGCCTAATCTTGACGTCTGAACAGTTAATCTGTGCGTGGTGTGGTTAAGCTGTGTTAGGATGTATGTTTAAGCTGCTTTACATTAAATGACTTAGTTTAAAGAGCTGACTGGAGCCTGACAGATTTTACTTCCACTGTGCTCTCTGTCTGATAGCTGAGACGCCTCTGGATGCCAAACCAGCCCAGAGGAGCATCTGCATTCAATGTATGTGCCATGGTGCCATACCTCACTTATATGGTTTCTCTACTTATCTTACACATACTATCACAAATTCAGAACATCTTTACTGTATTATTTACATAATGTAATAATAACGTGGTGGAGCAGCAGGATGGAAGAATTATTAACAGGGTTCCTACGCCTTTCCCATAGTCAAATTCAAGCACATTTTTTAGTATACACTCAAAATGGTTATTTCACTTCATCACATGACATCAGATATTTTTGTGAAATCTCTGTTAAAATACTGTTGCAACCCTAGTTGAAAAATGTGTCCCCTGTCTATAAGTAGACTTGGCATCCTACATAACTTGGCTGAGCTCAATATGCAGCAATTTATTATGTAAATAATGCGGTTACAATTTCAAGCAGTTTCAAGCACCAAAATCAGAGCACTTTCAAACCTTAAAAACATCACAATAAAACTGAAGCATTTTCAAGGATTTCCAGTACCCATAGGAACCTGAAAAGTAACCTGTAATCTGTCATCGAGCAAATCACTAAAAGTCCTGTAAAAATCAACTACTCTCAGCTGTCTCCTCTCAGAATAATCACATCATCATAGGGGATACTTGAGGACAGCAGTGCCTCAGGGTGTCCTGATTAATGTTTTCTGACTGACTGGTCAGCTGGTGGGCGATTACACTGCAGGAGTAGGACGTGCTGGATAATCCTCAGAGAGAACTGCAGCACATTACAACTTCACTGACGAGGACAGACAGAAAGGGAGACAGTGTGAGGAAGAATGTGTATGCATGAGCTTGCATGTGTGGGTGTTTACAGTAACGTGCGCAAGTGTGTGTTTCCATCCAAGTCTCCAGCCTGCAACCCAGAAGATAAGCAGCAGAGATAATGCCAACAACAGAGGACCGATCCTGGAAGCGAATCAATGCTTAACAGGCTTGGCACAGGGACTGCCCCCCTTTCCTAAACCATATCTAGTTCCCCCCCCCCGCTTCTTCACCATTGCAGCTTAAGAGCGAAAGCATGATTTAACCAGGAGCTACCGAAAACAATTTTGCGAGACTCTCTCCACAAAGTTGAAAACATTTGGTGTTTCTAAGCTGACAGCTGCCAGGGATGGTTTTACCATCTGCACAGCCAATCGCTTACTGTTCTGATTAATCCACACTCTTTAATGATATAAGCTGCACAGAGCCGAGGCCAAGGAATAAAAACTAGGACTGTGGTTTTGGGAACTACGGAAGGTTGACTGGTAGCAGATGCAAAGGCTCGAGGCTGCTAAATGGGAGTTTGGATGCAGAGACACACAGTCACCGTGACACAAAAACTTTGGGAGAAAAAAAACTTTAAAAACTCAGCTCTAAGATGTTAAAATCTTCAGTAATCATCTGATCGGTTTCTTAAAACATTACATGCAAATAAGATAAATCTCTGAATTATGGGCATTTTATTGATTTTAAATGGCTTAACTCTTCTTTGACAGATTTGTGACCAGGTCATTACAACAGCCAGGGTTCAACAGAGACAGGACAGGCAGAGCTGGTCAGTGCAGGGACCAGTATAGAGGATCAGGCTGGAGGACAGAGAGGCCTAGCAGTCCGTTGTAGTACAGGGAAGGCTTGGGATGAGGACGAAGGCACAGAGAGACATAAATTATTGAACACACATCCATTAGAGAGAACCATGGTACATGCCGTCTTCAGACATAAAACATGTTTAATTGTGTTAAAATGATCTGCACAGAAAAACTCTATGCCTCTACAAACACATTTACACTCACTCCTAACTTTGAGACAATCAGACTCATCAGTTTTGCCCTAATTTCTATCCACTTGTACCCAGAGGAGGTGTGGCCATGGCTCCTCCTAGTGGTTAATGGCAGTCACTAGGACTAACTAGCTAGTTTTATTTTTAAATCAACAAATCATCTTTACTCGAGGATATTATCTTTTCAAGCCTATTAAATTCTCACCCATAGCTGCTGAACAATCTGAAGCTTGATTTTCCCTGACATTGCAGTGGCTGCTGTGTGACTTATCCTGGTTGTTGGGGGTTTTAGCACATAGAGTCCAGAGAAAAGTGGATTTGTCTCTAATCTAATTTCACCCGTGATGCAAATCAGCTTAGGTCCTTGGATCCTGGATCCAGGCTTCTCCCTTCTCCTCTGGGCAGCTTTAACAGCTCTGCACTTTAGGTACGGCTGGCTCTACATTCACTATCAGTAAGCTGCCAAGAAATATTCAAATCCACTCATCTGCCCCAATTTCTATGATCTGTTTAGAGTAAAAATAGATGAGCCGATTGCTTTGTTGATTTTATAGAAGGAGCCTTCAAAGGCAGCTGCCGGTTCTTTACACAGTCCATCCACCAATCAGGCCGACCCACCCTAATTTTTCACAGGCCAGATAAAGGTTTCATTTCAGGAAGGCAAAATAGAAAACATGTGAAAGTGACAAACTATGAAAAGCAATCAATTGAAGTGCAACCTTGAAATTGCTTCATTAACAAGGCCAATTTTTCAGAAAATTCACCCCACTGTGGCAGTTCAAAAGGCCTCTCCCCACTGCAACGTGTATCAGATGAACCCACTGCAGAGATGGAGATCTCTGAACTCCTGACAAGGCTAAAGGGTGGAACCATCAATATGTTGCAGCCACCAGTACTGCATTTCAACCAATACTCAAAGAGATGGCTGCCTGTCTCCCTTTGAATCAGCACATAGGCAATCTGGTCCCTGTCTGTCCTTGTTAGCTCAGTGTTTCCTGTCTGTCTTGTGGCGTAAACACTGGCGTGCAGAGAGACAGGGATGCTAAATTAGTGATGAGCTTAGGGGAACTGCTGCACACCTGAGCAGGGGACAGGAGCTGACTCACCTTGTCTAAAGTGGGGAAAGACAAAGACAGCCCTGAGCTAGAACCACATGTTGAAAAATTCACTACTACTGAGGAGAGAGATGTGACGGGAAAGGGGAGGTACAGGCCACTGGGCCAGGCAAATTAACAGCCAATTTACGCCAAAGGCCTCCAGACTCTTGTTTGTCCCTTCTGAAATGACTCAGTGGTTTCAGGCATACTGACAGAAACCCTAGTGGAAGCCTGTGCACATATGATACCCACTGAAAGACATGCAGCAACACACAGGCATGACTTCAACAGACAAAATCGCATTCTTCATAGACTGGCACCTTTCAATTACATACCAAGAAGGCATCACTTAGTCGTACAAGTATGCGCGTCAGCTATAAAGTGCTTAAGAAGCTGGATTAATAAAACCACTTCAACATGTTGATCTCTGAGAGCTTTCAGCAGGAAAGATTCTGAAGACAATCTGCCTATGAAAACACAATTAGATACCTAAACACACATTACATTAGATTTGCCATCACACCAACACCTTGTCACACTGGTTGACTTTACTATGCATCTGTTGGTGTACTTCCTTTTGCTGCTGTGGCACTTCAGTTTCCCTGCATGCATGGGATCAATAAAGCTTATCTTATCTTAACTTCCTCCTGGCCACATAAAGTCATTGTCAAAGCAGCAAATCAAATCTAGCCACCTCCCTAACACCCCTAACACTATTTCAGGACATAAATGACTGCAGATACATGATTATACATTCAAGGAGCTGCTTGCTTATATATTTTATATTTTATTATTATGCATCATGCTACATTATGATTGTCAAAAGTATAAGATACTTAGGCATCCTGGTAGCTCACATGCTTGAGTGTGCACACCATATAAAAAAAGCTGAGTCCTTACTGCAGCGGCCTGAACTTGATTCCAGCCCGGCCCTTTGCTGAATGTCATCCCCTCTCTCTCTTCCCGCTTTCCTGTCTCTCTCTCTCTTTTGTTGCCATTGAAATAAAGGCAAAAAAGCCACAAAATCATCATTAAAAAAGTGTTGCTACTAATTCTGGTATCATGACAACATTGTTCTAGTGAAGTGTTGTCACGACACTGGAGATACAATGCCTTGAAAAATATTGATGTTCTTTGATACCACAAGGAGAAATTGACACAACATTGAGGGCATCAGAAATTTAGATTTTTATTAAAAAGATTATATATAAAGGCCATAGTATGACAGCTAGGTATGACCTATTTTCTTGGCTAGTAGCAGAGAACTGAGTGTAGTAAACATTAAATAAACACTTTTTCTTAGAAACATTTGTTTTTTCCATCAGGCCGTTAAAAACGATGTGTTTAATGTGTGTGACGTTTGTATGACAATTTGTGATTCATTGAAGTTTTATTGACATACAAACTAAATGGCGAAGTAGTTCATGGAGAAATAACTGCATAACAAATTATTTAAACAATATTTTTGAGCCCTAATGAACAAGTCGGAACTTCACCCACAAAAGACGTGTATAATTAATGCTGCATCATTATCACACAAATACAGGAGCAGAAAAAAAGGCACTTTGATAGCCAATGGAAGACTGAGCGCACAGTCCCAAGCTTCCTCACTTAAGAGTCTTTGTTCTATTATTGTGTGCTTTGAAGAGTAGCATTCTCTCTGCAGAGTGGCTATGTGACTGCATCCTGGCTGCTATAAAAAGGCCACTCCTGCACCGACATCGGAGAGAACAGAGTAGCGCAGACGCTCAGTGGTGCTGCACTTAGTAGATCTGTGTATGTGCTTCGAGCTCGGGAGGGTCACTTTTAAGAAGTGCTGGCCAGGAATCGAAAATGTCTTCCATTTTCAAAAGCTTTGCACCTTCTACGTGTCCTTGCTCACTGCAGCGGTGTGAGGAGGTTGGGTCTGGGACATTAGTGAAAACTAGAAAAGTCTTGCCAGCAGTTTTACATCTATGCAGCATACACGAAGTGATTATCCACGAGTCAGAAACAAAGCCGACTGCAGGTAGACAGACATCAAGCATCCCACCAGAGTGCACGATCAAGCAGAGCACAGGATGTCACAAATGCACAGAGTAAGAAAGACAGGGTATATCATGAATGGGCGCCTTCTTGATTGCCATGTTAAACACACTGGACAACTGTGGAAGCCCTTTATCAATAAAATGCATTAAAGTGATATGGATAATGCTGATAATAAGCACACCATCTCATAGACATCCCGTCATCCCCATTTCTTATAAGCTCAGATCAGCCATTGAGAGATTCTGCCTGAGGCGAGAAGGCTGGGAGGAAGGAGGCAGGCCATCTAGGGCATGGAGGGGTTACTGCTGGACTATTGCTCCATGACTCACAGAGCAGATAACAATATCAAAGCTCTGGGGCAGGAACATGGGTGATGGGAGGCACTGCCACACCTCTGTTTTGTGGACATCTGTCTTTATATGACAGTTAACCAGGATTATTCCTGTAATACATAAGTTACCCAATAGACTCCCTGAACATGTAAGTGGATAGACGTAAGAGTATTAAAATATAATCACATAAGAATAGCTTTCAACTTTGATGTTCGCATGACTGAAGGTGACTTAAATAATTCACAGAGATTTTCCCACAGGATCAAACTGTGCAGTCATCTTGCTGAAGGTGTTGTAACAGTAGACATTATCAGACAGAGGATGTAAGTGAGCATGTGAAAACCACTAGGTATTGTAATGTGAGCCTGTGGTGGCTGCTATAGTGAGTTAATGGGGTGGAATTGCTGCTCAACCTCCGCAGGCAAGAATCAGTGTTTACCAAACCAGGGATCACACAGAGGAGCATTAAAGGGAAACATAACTAGCTAACCTCCAGTCATGACCCTTATTCGGGGAATAAGAAAGAAAGAAAGAAAGAGAAGTAGACTCTTCCTCTTTTCAAAAAGCACTGACTCTTCCTGTGGGGATCATTAGGTCACATGCAGCACATTCATTTGCTCCAACATACTGCTGTGTCGGTCTCAAATCTGAGCAAACCATTAATCGACCTTCTGAATACACGGCCCCTGCATACACAGACAATGGACAAATTAACACACACACGCACACACACACACGCACGCACACACACAATAAAATGGATGGGACATGGAAAGCTAATGTTGGTTGGCATGGCTATTTCCGCTAACGCGTCGTTGTCAAACTAGCATGGACTCGGCTAGCAAACGCTAATCAGCAGCAAACAAATATCAAAGTAAAAACGGACTTCTCCATCGTCACCCACACCTCTTTAATTAACGTGGTTCTCTCGTTACCTGAATGCTGCGTGAATATATTGATCCCTGGGTCGGGCACGTTGACTGCAGCAGTCCTGCCTGGCGGTGTCCCGGTGCTACTGCCGGGTTCTCGGGGTCTCCTCCCGGCGCCGCTCCCCCGGTTCCCCTTCCCTTGGTGCGGTTGGGACGCGTGGGGCTGTGGTGGCTGGAGTCCGGTCGATGTGCCCTCACCGACGCGGCCTACCTGCTGCCCCATCCCGGTAGTTTGGCGTAAGGACGTTTGGGACGAAGCGAGCAAACCCCCCAGCGCACCTCTGGTTCACATTCCCCCAAGCTGGAGCGGCCTGGCCCGAATAGTCTTCCTCAATCCCCTCCCCGCTCTTCTTCACAGAGCTAACGTTAACTAGCTCGCTTGGCTAGCCTGTTAGCTAACGTTAGCAGCTATCAGTGAAACCCACCCACCCTGCCTTTAACAATAAAATCGCAACCCCGGCGTGTGACAGCGATTATCCCTATTCCGGTGATCCAGACGGTATCCGAGCAGATATTGACGGTAACCGACGAGCGAGATTCGGTCAAATCCGGAGCTTTTCAGAATCGTTTTGCCGTTGTCCGGCCGCTACGCGCCCCCTCTGACGCCGCCATCTTTACCGCAGAATAGAAGATGTGTTGCACAAGGCGGGGGGTTCGCCGCGATCCCCTGTCACCGTGATCCTCCACCTCTCCAGCACAACCGGGTCCCAACAAGCCCCGAGCACCGGTCCCAGCGGGCGGGGGGCTGATGTGGGCTGTCTGATCCCAGAGTCCTAGAGAAAAATGCAGAAAAGCTTTAAAGACCACTATCAGCTATTGTTTTGTCAAGCGAATGCAGAGTGGTGATATAAAATAGTGAGTGGTTCAATGGGTTTGAAATCCTATGTTAAACTCTGATTAAGATGATATCTAATTACTTTATATATATATATATATATATATATATATATATATATATATATATATATATATATATATATATATATATATATATATATATATATATATATATATATATAAGGCACTGTGAAATCCATATGTATGGTAACATAACTGAAGTCTTTAGTACAACATTTTACCTAATAAATACTACATTTCTAGTGATTTGTAAGTTTTATACAGACTCCACTGGTTTTAATGTAAACTTGTATAAATCTTCTGAAGTCCTTCCTCAGTACTTCATTCATGTATTATATCTGATTATCTGCAAATCAACTCTGATAGACTACACTACTCAAAATTAGTTAGGGTTAGGATATGGGTACATAAATGCATGTGCCTGGATATGCAATGAAAGTCAAATGAAATGTGTCGCATTATTTTTGTGGACCAAAAATATTGACAAAACACAAAATTAACATTCAGATATGTAAAAAATAAACAATCAAGTGAAACACCAACATATCCCAATATCCCTAACTAATTCTGAGTAGTGGATTTCAATATACATTTGAACATTACAACACAACATATTAAGTTGAATGAAAGAGATAAAAGGGACATACTTCACTTTTTTTATTTTTAATAGCTCTGTTACTTTGATGTGTTGATAGTTAATGCATCAGACATTTGTCTACATCCAAAAATAGAACCACATACTGATTCATAAAACTGTCACTTGTGATGATGAACTATTCAAGGCCAGGGGGGAAAAAAATGACAATCATCACAAATACTACAGTAATTAAGTAGGAAACGCTCTGCTCCCCAAAAATAAATATCTAAACAGACAACATCTCTGCAGCTCTGCTCTTTTTTTCACAATCACAAATATTATCCTTAACAAAACCTCCATGGCATAAAGCAGTTAAAGCTTCAGCCAAATGTGGAGTTTACAAGAGTTAGTAGTAAGTACCACAGGCATTCCAATATTTCCGCTATTATCTGTACATATTACAAAAATAAGATGCTGGTACTTGTGTTTATTAATAATATAAAATTTTGTATGGGATTCTGGGGAAGCCTGTCTCACTGCTGACCACAATTCATGGCCAAACTGAGCAGAGGATCACAAGTAAAAGCTTTTAATACAGTGCCACCTTGTGGTCATACAGTTTTTGGAATCGTGGAGTTTTCCATTGCTGGTTTTCGACTTTGTACTGTGCATTTCATTATTTACAGCCTCCCTGCATTGGAATATGTCAGAATTGGCAACAATAGCTGTGCAATAACCTTTCTGATTTCCTCTAAACAATACAAATGTGTAAACATATTATTTTAAGACCACAGGAACTAAAATCACAATGAGCATATAAATTCCTTCATCCATTAGATTGACATCAAAGTTACTTTTCTGAAAATTTACACTTGTACAATTTTAACAACAAAACAGTGTCTCTTTTAATGTACTCAGTATCAGACGAAGCAAACTGTAGCCCTTAGTGCTAATCAAGTATCATCATTATTTCAGTGTTATAACATTCTCGCAGCCAGCTGCAGCAGTTACAGAAGTTATTCTGAAGTGATTTCACCATCACATGACTCTCAACATTGGCCATGAACGAAATAAAACATCATTTAGGTTCACAGGGAATATTCTGTATAACAATGTATGTTCAAAACAGTTCTATTTGAATCACCAGGAATACATTCAGCAGACACAGAATATATTCATTCCATACAGACAACGTTCATGTTTCATGGAATTCATTGCCATGGTTTGTGACGAGTGCCTATCATGCTTGTGGCTTGACAGCTGGAGAGACTTTGAGAAACATTAGATATAAAGTGTACCACAATCAGATATGCTGTAAAGTAATTTCCCGGCTATATCAGCATGTCGAATGCCACCTTCATTCTCCTCTTTAGAGAAGTTAACTGCAGTCTTGAAGTTATAATACAGAGGCCACAGTTCCTCATAGATTTATACAAAACACCAAACAGTGGCAATTTTTATAAATGAATCTTATTGGCAGTTAATGTCATTCAAAAGAACACACTGAATCTTATTTATCATAGAGAAGTAACTGCAAACTTTGTTAAATATTAACTTTTACTGCATATGTGAATGTTTGTATTCAGCTGCCATATCATGACTGCCACAATCCTACTGGCACATGGAGTGGTTTCACAGTTGATCAAGGCAAATTAAATGGGAATGCATCTGAAAAATAAATAATAAATAAAAATAAAAGAGTTCACATGTGGTTTTATGTGAACTTTTGTAAATGTTGCTGGGTTTGTTTCTTGAAATCATAAAAAGGAAAAGTAAGGCATCACTTTGCTGTTAGAATAAAGAACATTTTGGCAGATGCAGTCACGACCTTAGTGCAATAAAATAAAACAAACACGAAAGACCAGAAGTTATGACAGTAACAGAGGGCTGGTCAAAGTTTAACTGATCAGTGATAGTCCTCAGCAGTAGTTCGAACATGGATCACAGTCTGTCTGGATCTGACGTCAGGCCTTTTTGACAGCTCCAGGAGCGAGGCTTCAGTAATTCAAGGAACGAAGGCTGAAATGAAAAGAAATAAAAACATCACATGAAAAGGGGGCAACTTCACCAAAATGCATAAAGAAATGCTGCAGGTGTTACCTCATCCAAAGGGCAGTAGCGCTGGGCATACCACTCCTGGGAGTACAGACAGATAATGACCCCCTGACCCAGGAAAAGGGACGTCCACATGATTATGTTCCAGATGGGACCTTTCCTTTGGTCATGCAGAATGAAGTTGAACATCACTGCCAGAGGGTGAGAAATGAAGACAAGGGTAGAGGCATTAATACAGAGAGACAAAACTCAAATTTGTTTGTGTCATAATAACAGACAGAATGGTAATATTTCGGCGTAGCTGAATTTTCAAGCAAATCCGGGTGAATTTCAATAGACAATAAAAGCAAGTAGTATGAGGAGCACTGAGCTCTTTCTCTTACTTCCAAAGCACATAAAGAGGCAGAATAGTACAGGATAGAAGAATCCAAAACAGACTGCAAGGATGTACTCGTGGACCACTGCAGACACTGTAAACACAAACAGCATGGCGGCTGGTCGGAAACGCTTCTCAGATATCTGGAGTGACAACAGCAGAGAGAATAGACAAGTCAAAACAACAGTGGTGCAAAGGTTTAATCTCATCTATGTATTTTCACTTAAGATAAATGTGTTTAATGGCTTGTTACACCGATGTTACAATTTCTTCCATCATTACAAAGTAGGTAATAAAAATTCTAAAATAGCAGAACCACTCACCCACAGGAAGTCCCGGTACACGTAGTAGTACAGCCAGTCATGGACCACTACGTTCCAAGTGCGATAGTAGTTGGCAAAAGAGGTTGAATTCCACCAATCCTGTTATGTGTAATCAAAAATAATTAAGTCAAGTGTGAAGTAGAAACATAGAACCTTAATCTAAATGTCTAAAGCAGAAGTACCTTGTAAAACATCCTGTCAGCAAAGCGGAGCATCTCAGCAAAAGCATTAAGCCAACAGTGGAGGAAGGCAAAGAATGCCAGGAAGAGAACCAAAACTCCTGCAAATGAGAAAATGTTTTAATAAAATGTGACTGATGTACTACTAGTATATACCTTAAGACTGATGAAGACCAAGGGATGTACGAGGGGTATTTGTTCAGTGGCTGATCTCACCTGGCAAGATGGAGTTAAAGACACAGAGGACCATGGCCCTCGGGTCAAACAGCTGCAGACTGGTGCTATGGAACTGAGGGATGCACAGCCGCACAAAGACGTAATAGGCATAAAACAGACTGCCTAGTACCTGTGGGATGGGAATGGTTCAACTGTAAGAATATCGGCTTTTACTTGAAATCTTAAGTAAGTTCCTCATTAAAATGTAAAATATGTTGGCACCTGAAGTAACTTTGAGGCCACGTAGCCCCATCTGATCACTGGGTTCCTGCATTAAGTGAGAAACAATGTTTTATCAAACACAGAGTGACTATGGAAGAAAAAAAAAATAACAATGAGAGGGTCTGCTTACCTGGGGTACTTGTCTCTGTAGATGAGTGTGGGTGCAAACAGAAAGTAGAGATACTGAGAGACCTGAGGGAGTACTGGGCTGGGGCCTGTAGATGACAGGAGATACTCTTATCAACATAAGAACATGAGAAAAGGGGAATACAGTAGTGATGAGAAAGAAAGAATTATATGAATTGGCAAGTAAGAACTAAACATGGACACGCAAGAAAAAAAAAGTTACATACCGGTCTTTTCTTTTGCCCAGGCCAGGACTCTTGGTACATTCTCCCTGACAAAGGAGTGGACTTTCATCATGAGACGCACCTGGAATTAGAGAAATAATGAAAATGTTCACAGCATCTATGACAACTTTTTACACACAGTCAATTCAAGAAGGGAAGACGAGTTTATGAATCACACTTTAAAGGGCATTTGAAAGTGCTTTACATAAGGCAAGCAATATGGCATGATATAACACACATGGTTTTTTGAATGCAGGTAAACCAACTAAAATTGGCAGTTGGCTCCTTTCCCATTGCCAGTACAGCAGTAGCCTTTCTGGGTTTTTTTTCTGATGTGTCATGTTTGACATCACACACGAGCAGAAAACAAAAAAACGTAGAGAGCAGATTGGAGGCCAGTGATAGTGGTTACCTGTTAATATATTTTACTTAAGTCTGTCTTTTAAACTCAATGCCAACTGAACGATATCTGAGTGCTGCTTGAACAGAAAAGGAGCGAAAATTAGCGTGTCCACTCTGGGATCATGTTTCTATCACTACTATCACCATTCGGAGCTAGAGTTGATAAAACACCCATGATTACTGCAAAGTCATTTCATCCAAAAATAAATGCCAAACGTACCCTTTTCCACTAAAGACAAAAGACAAAATTTAGTGGGTGTAAGTGGGTTTTGGTCATCTACCTGCTCCAGGATGATGATGAAACGGGATGCAGGTGGCAAGTTGTTGGTCACCACCACATATGCAGGCAGGAATCCCAGACCCAGAGCTTGGTAGAGCAGGAACACAGAGCCAAACAGCAAACTGCACAACCTTGGGTGACTAAAAGACCCAGACTGGGTCTGTGACCACTGGTGGAACAAGGTGTAGGGAACCAGCAACACAGACAGGAACATGCAGATCCATGTGCACACCACCAGAGGGAGCTGTCCAAATGCATAGACCAGCAGGTCAAAGTCCAGCACCAGTCTGAGGCCAAGGAGAGAAAGATGAGAAACTTGAAAGATCTTAACAAGTTCAACGCAATTTAAATAGTTTAATGACTCTAAAAAGTCTAGACAAAACAAGCAATATGGTGATTTATCAAGTTAAATGACTTAATTGACAAGTCCTATACATTACCTGCCTTCATCAATGAAGTCTACCACCAGTGTACTGAGGATAAAGAGAATGAGCAGGGCAATAAACATGTGGTAGATAGTCCTGATGTGGTTCACCTCAAACAGCTCACTGCAGAGAAACAGACAGCAGGCGATTAGACTCACAAACCAACCAACAGACCAACAAACAACCTTCAAGCAGCAGAAATCTCAAAAGATGTACACTGTCATAAACAACTGTTTCAATGCGCTTCAGTGTTCAGGTAGAAGTATTTACATTTCATTGAGATCAATGTGTGGACTTACTCTAGGAGGGACCTGCGACTGACAAAGTGCTTGCCCTGGCCATGAGGAGGCCGAAAATGCCTGCAGGAAAACAGAGTGACATCAGTGACCAGCAACAGATCTGTTATTGCTTTGATAGGCTGGAGAAGCTGACAGGCAGCACCTGAGTTTGCTCCTCTCCTTGTCTGACAGTGGAGGGGAGAAGACGGCAGGTACAGGTGCAGGCTCCAGGCTGGCAGACTCCTCAATAAGACTGTCCATGAAGTCATTAACCTGACTGTCAAACTGACGCATCAGGTCACTCTTCAGGAACTGAGCAAGACCAAAAGCAACACAGGAAGAGTTATCATTCATAGTCTGCAAATACTTGAACAAATAGGGAATATTTTGTACTTATGTGGCAATAACCATGATTCTTTTGAATAGGAGGTAAGGAGCAAAGATTTGTTGACAAGGTTGAGACATTTTACAGTTATAATAACATCAACTTTGCTTTTTATTTAATGACACTGCTGCAGAAGAATATTTTTCATTTCATTTTTCAAGTGTCTTTGAGCATCCCATTGAAGCACCTACTCAGTCATCAGCAGTCATTCTCCATAAGAATGTAGTAATGTCGAGCACATTTCCTCAAGGAGGATTTTTTTCTGGCACATCAACCATTTAGAAAGATTGCCAATACACATTTTGCCACCATGCATATAAGCCCTTCGAATATAATGAAATTGTTTATCTGTGAACAGTCAAGACCAAGTCAGAGTTGTTTCTCTGTGCAAACATTCTGATGACATTTAAATGTGTAAGTTACATGTTACTCTAATTTTAAAACATGCCTTAGGTGTGATAGACATTATATTTCTGACTTTATATTATTACCTCTTCTGAGTGAATTTCTTTGAGTTTTTCTCTCCAAAACTACATAGTGCCCCTCTAGGTTCAAAGATAATCCATATTTTCTGATGTCAGAACGTATACAAGATTTGGATTTAACGATACAGCTCATTGAGGATTGTGGCAGACTGAAATCAATCCACAAACAAAACAAAAGTGTAGCATATTTTTAACTGTAGTGGTGAGTTCATCTATGCTAAATAATTGATTGTCAGCAGGATGACAAAATAAACATGTATTAATGGGGTGAAACCCACATTTTGGAGTGTGTTCGAAGTTCTAACATGCAGCTTGAGCCTTTACTCCACTCAAACTTACTGACCTCTGCTTTCCTTTTCAGTTGTAGCTTTTTGCTGATCACATGTTCCACTTCAATTTTCCCTGAAATTGAAGAAAGAGAGCACAAAGCAAATAATAAAATACAAAATGTCAACATGATTCTGTAAAATCATTCAATATCATTCTAAAGATAAATGCTCTGAGCACACCCAAATTAACAACAGAGCAAAGCAAGTTGCCAGGTTACCTCTCGTGATAGAAGTTCGACCTGGGCAATGTAAACATCAATTCGTGCCATGTCAAATATTTGAATAAATGAGCAACAGATAACCTGCTAATGGCTATCTCTGCTTTTATTGTTGATCAAGAATTAAAACTTGTTTTAGACAGCGCAAGAAGCCCAATACAAAACATTTTCTTTCACATGATTATAATACTACTTCGCCTACATCAGTCTTTAGATCCTATGTAGCAAAATCTACAAGGAGACACACACCTATGACAGTATGTAGTACAATCGAGTGTCTGCCAAGCCAAGCAAATGTGACAGCTTGTGGCAAAGGTTACTATAGATCATTTGTCTTGACAGCTGTCTGATGATGAATAAGTTTGTTCAGTTATTGAGGTCAATTGCCACAGCAGCACTCCACCCATCTGGAAAGAAGATGTCAACAGTATTTTTAATCTAAATATAAAGTGCATGTTGTCCAAAGACAGGTCAGATTGTCACATTTATGGCCATCATTTCTCATAATCATTCCACTGACCATCACGTCTTATGTGTGTCATTATATGGGGAGGATAACAGCAGAGGAAAACATTCTCTGATTCCAGCTTCTTAGACGTGAACATTTTCTGGTTTATTTCCTCCTCTATGACGGTAAACTGAATATCTTTGGGTTGTGACAGACATTTGAGGACTTCACCTTGGGCTTTGGCAAACACCGATCAACACTTCCCATCATTTTCTGACGTTTTATAGACCAAGAAATAATCAATCAATTGAGAAAATAATGGACAGATGAATCAACAATGAAAATTATAAATAGCTGCAGCCGTAGATGACAGCATGGGAGCATGTTTGACCACACATCTGTACCACAGGTCACATCACATCATTGCTTAAGAGGAAGTGACTACCACATCCAGGGAAATTCATCATTACACACTGACTGTAATAAGAGGTCAATGTCCTCTCCTTTGGCTGTGCTGATGAGGCAGTGGAGATGCTCTTCTCACCGTTGCTGGTAATGTGGTTGTCTCCATTGCCATGCAGGTTACAGTTCCCATCCAGAGAGCTGTCTAAGTCAGGGAAGGTGGGGCTCTGGGGAATGGCTCGACAGCGAGACCGGAGGAGACTGTCGCCCCCACTCTCCATCCTGAACAAACAGGTAACTTATGTTTTAAAAAAAATAAACACGTCAGTGGCAGCTTTACTAAAGTGAAGGTATCATGAGGACGGATAAAGAAGCGAGCTCACGGTGAGTTAGCATCATGGATAAGAATGCTAAGGATTTTTATTGACTAATAAAGCAGTTGAGATTCAAATTAGTCTCACATGACACGCAGCACACAGACAGCTAACACTCCAGTTAGCTGGTATTAAGAGTTATCGATTAATCCATGAGCTAACTACACAACTTTAAGATAAACAGGCTTACCTACTCTAGTAAAGCTCCTGCCCGGGGACACTCACGGCTGCTAGCACCCGGGTAACATCTAGTCAAATTAGCCAACTTGTTGACGTCAATCGTTAGCTACATGTTTACAGACACTAGAGGTAATATATAAAATACTGCCTACCGACTTCCTGGATACTCACTCGCTTTAAACAGCCGGGTGCTCGCTTATCCAGAGACGTTTCCGTGTGAAATCTCAGATATGAGTGCTGTAACCGCAGCAGTCTGAGCTGCTGCTCACCTTCCCCATTCTATTAACTGAGGAGATGAGGAGCAGGGCAGCCGACGCTGATTGGTCGAAAGTCTCTCCTCCTTTTGACGTCACCAGCGCCCACAATGTTGACCATAGCTGTCATCAGACTATTACTAAATGTGTTCGGGCTTGCTTATTCAGTGCCATACCGTGAGGGAAAGCATTGGGAATTTGTGATAAATAGGCTACTGTGTCAAAAAAAGAAAAGAAAAGAAAAAGCTAAAGGAAGTGTCTTTTTTATATTGAGGAGAATTCACCTGGTAAAACTGGGATCTTGATTGTCTGATTTCTGTGGACTAGAAAAAGAGAGTATTTCCCATTTTTTCTTTCACAGAATATGGATTAAAGCTGACTGAACAATCTCCACACAGGACAGTGCAGTGTGTGCAGCTTTACATCCCAACTGGGAAGAAGAGGATAAAGGATTTATTTTCTTTTATTATTTTATTGGTCTATTTTACAGTGACAGATGCTTATTGATCAACACAAACAAATAAATGCATTTAAGGACCTGAGTTTATGAATTAGCACCATGCAGGCACACTTTGATCTACAATAATAAATGTCTTTAAACTAGATTTTGATCCAGGGACCCTGTTCAAGGGAGGACCCATCTTATCATGTCAGCTGATACAGTACCTTACAAGACCATATTTCCAAATTGCCCCCAAAAGTTGCAATTGATCCAAATGACCACCACTTGGGGATTGGTGGTCCCCGCCAAAGTGAAAGTGAAACAACACTCCAAGATCCTTCCCTTTATCCAGATCTGCACCATAAGTTAATGGGGTATATTCTGGGCCAAGACCCATCCTCCATCCAAGTTTTATGGAAATCTGTTTAACAGTTTTTGTGTAATCCTGCTGACAAACAAACCAACGCACACGGGTGAAAACATAACCTCCAGAAGGTAATCAGCCTCTCCAGTAAAAAAAAACAATGTTAAAAAGCAGACCACACAAGTAGCAGAAAACAGAAAACTATTGCAAAAGTTATGCGCCTCAAACTGAAGGCCACGTGTATAAAATGAGCAATCAATAAAACACATCTAATCTCAGAAATACAGTTTGCTTTAAGGTATACTGTTTACAATACACATAGTTAACACCTGCATGAGTATCTCAAACTTTACACCACATGCTCATTATACGAGGTCATAAATATTACAAGAAATAAGTTCTCGTATGAACTCTTGAAATATACGTGAACTGGTGTACCCTCGAACCATAATGGGTCATAAAAAAATTAACTGGTCTCATGAGTTGAGTGTGACAAATACAATTAACGGCAAAGACAGAGGGATATGTTTATTCAACTCATAAACAACTGCATCATCTATTCGCAAACTTCCCAAATGAAGACATACTAACCAACGATTTGCCTCAAGGCTGCTGTGCGAGATTGAAGGATCATGAGTGAATTTGTAAGGGAGGGTTGAGATCCGGTAACAGCTACAGTATACTCAGATGATTCTGTAAAGTCTATAAGAAATGATTCAGACCAGTTCCACTGCCTGGCCGCAGACCTCTTCTGTCACAACAAAGCCACTTTGTGATAAGAAATGTTCAGAAATGGTCACCATATTGTATGGGAACTCTCCGCCAACGACTTATTAACTATTGTGACTTCTTGACTCCCCTGAACTTGGACACTTGGGTAGAGGTTACTCTGTCCAAAACTGGGAATCTAGAGTTCTGGCATCAGGCCTTTATCTGCGGCAGAGTAGAAAAGATGCTTTTCATTTTCAGTGTTTAACAAAACTCATCCTCTAAAAACAAGGACAAGAAATGAAGTAAACCAAAAAAAAACTTAATTATCACTATAAATACCGCATAATGCTGGATCTCAACTTGCAAGTTCAGCAGTTACATTAACAATCATTTACAGCTTAATGTCCACAGAGGAAAGAACAAAAATCTACACAATATCTTAAATTCCAAATTATAACTACCGGTACTTTAAATTGCAACAGATGCACATGGCACAGTTTAATTCCACATGTTCAATCTCATCATTTTATTTTGATAGTGCTGCACATCATTCCCCTGTGAGGATACACTTTAAGCTCCAAGTCAATTTCATTTAAACACTGGATGCTACATAACATTTAATAACAATTTATAAAATACTTCATATGATTAAAAGAAAATCAGTTTGTGACAGTTAAATAAATATACACAAAATACAGTACTGAGCAACTTTATCCGAACAAAATTCTTCATGTAAAATGTCTAACCACCATATAGTATATTCATGTCTTTTTTTTAATCAAAGATATTTACAGTATTTCATCACGTACACACACACACACACACACACACACACACACACACACACACACACACACACACACACACACACACACACACACACACACACACTTCATAGGTCACAAGAAGCAGAGGGGTCCCAAAACAGCAGTGATCTCAGGGACAGGGGGAGATAATGATGTCATCTCTACACCAAAATCTCTGACAGGAAGTAACATATCACCTCGATCGAGCTCCTTGCTCCCCTGAACCATCACAACCACCTCCACCTGCAGAATGATCAGACATCAGAGGCATGAAGAAAGCACGTTTACTCTGTTTTTCCTGGATTTATTATATGATCCTGTGACTGATGTAATTTTTTTCTATGTAAAATCTCCTATTGAATGTTTACATCTCATTTGTTCCCATACGTTATACTACTTGATTATTTTTATTACACTTTTTACACTTAATAAAAGCTGCTAAAAACATCAAAAATCTCTTAGTCTTACCTCACAGCCCTTCCTGGACACTGTGGTAAGGTGTGACATAATTTCTTTGCCAGAGTCTCCCAGGAAGTGAATAATCCTCTTCAAATCATTTGTGTCAGCAGTAATGGAGTGGTTTTCTGTACAGCTGAGAGTCATGTGTTGGAAAGATGTGTGGCTGTGTAACCGCAGAAACCTCAGCTGGACAACATCCACACCAGCATACTCAAACTATCAGAGACAGAAATTATTTTAAGTCTCAGGAAATAGCTCACTGATGTTAGATGTGCTAAATCTTCCTCAATCAATCCACAAATGTGTTAAAGTCTTACCTTGTTTCCACCATGTTGCTGACTGAACCACTGGACAGACATTTTTGATTTCTTCTTGTCTGGTTCCCAAGATAACTTAATCTAAAAATAAAATATTACAGATATTTTTAAAGGGACAATCCCCTTACCTAACCCACCCCCTAACCCTTACACTGTAGGTAAAAATGAGTGTACCTGTGACTGTAAAGGTTCGATGCAAGTCGTTCCTCCTGCTGTGAAGTTACAGAACACCTTCACAGCATCATAGGGACAGCCTTGGTTGGGATCCATGTAAAAGTAACCTGAAAGATAAGAAAGTGAGCGATCACTCAGACTGGTTTGTTATACAGCGTATTGTCAGAAACAGATTACTATCATGTCATGGTTATGAACCTAGTCACACCCTCACCATCATTCAGATGCGGGTGTATGAGTCCCAGCTCGTAGCAGGTGGTGGCAGGGTCGTCTTCAGTTCCCTGAGGCCAGCTGAAGGATTCCTCAGCCTCATCTGCTTGAGGCAACCTCCTGGACACTGGCCTGGGCCGCTACAGAGGAATCCATCATTTAGTCATTCAATCAGACAACCAAAGCATAACTGAAAACAAAACACAACGAGAATGTTGTGTTGATGTTAATGTTAAGTGCACATGAGAAGAAAGCTTGTACCAACTTTTTGTTGTCCTAATCTTTGCTTCAGGAGGCTGGGTGTTTGTCTGGATCTTGGCACATTTTTCATTCTTAGTCTTGTATCGGGTCTTGCTTTAGGTCTCAGCTCATTTCTTTGATCTGGTTTGGGCTCAGGTTTTGATCCCCGTCTTTGTGTAGGCCTGCTCTTGCCTGGTGCACCAGGTTTTCCCTTTGAAACAAATGGCTTTGCTTAGAGAGCATGGAACACACCTCCTGGGTATCAAGCACTTTACACTGACATCAAGCTTAAAATGCATCCTAGAACTTTACAGTATGTTACACTTAAGTTTGTTAATCAGGTCAAACCTTTTTTACTTGTATTGTGTGAGCAAAATATCTTACTGGAGGTCCACGCTTGCCCTTAAGTCCCTTTGGTCCTCTCCTGCCTTCAACACCTTTCATCCCCTATAAAGTCAAAGTGTTTATTAGTTTCCCTGTACAATGAAATTCTTCCTTTGCCTTATTTTCAAAAAATACAAGAATAAAACAAACAATATAAATAATAAGATAAGAAAATATACAGAAGATGCACAGTCTACAATATGCAAATATACAGTATCAAAGGCAGCAAAGGCAAACAAGCTATTGATACAGCCAAGTGAAAGTGATGAAAAAACTGACATCATTTCAAGGTGGGTACATCAGTTATCTCTTAATAAATACAACTTGAAAACTATAACTGTGATTTCAGAATGCTGACTTTTTTAAAATAAAACGGATAAAAAAAGGACTCAATCTGTGACCAGATCAGGTCCAGGAAGATCCACAAACTTCCAAAGTAATAAGCAAAAATCAACAAAAATAAAAGTAATAAACAGTCTTTCACCTTCTTTCCAAGCTGGCCCTGTAATAAAGACAGAACAGAAATAACTTCAGTAAAGTGTTCCAGTAAAATACTGTGTATTGCAGAATATCAGAGCATCGTACAGGAAGTCCAAGGAAGCCTTTCTGCCCACGTCGACCACGAGGACCGGTATCCCCCTGTGAAAATCAGTCAGTTGATTAATAACTTGCTACCTGTTAAAAACGCTATGAAAAGAAAGTAAAATACAACTTACCTGCTTTCCTTTATGACCTCTTTGACCTTTCAGGCCCTGCAAACCAGGATTACCCTAAAATAAAAAGGTAGAAATGTGGTGGATCAACTAAAATTATGCATTTTATTGCATTTTGAAGTGATCTCATATTTCAAACATTTTCAATCTACCTTAAGCCCCGGTGGCCCAATTGGTCCCAGTATTCCTGTGTCACCTGGGAGACCCTGTGGATGAAGAAAACATGGGTGACAATGGATCAAACAACAGTTGCATGATTCCTAGACAATCTGATTGTATGTTTTTTTCTGATTTCTGCACATTTGGCAGGGCCTATTGTGAAACCCTGAAGCAGACTACTATTTAAAGACTAAATATTATTCAAAATAAATCTCTTATAGTCCATTCAACTGACAGTATTAACATCAGCAGATGATGGGTAGAATGTATACAGTACAGACATGTGACAGGACAAAGCATTGATTAAAGCAACATGAAAAACTGCAGGGCAGCAGAAGCACTCCTTAAAAAAAGTATTATACAGAATAAGTACATACTTTCAATATAGGAGAAAGGAGCATCAGTAAATATCAAAAAACATATTATTAATCTTAAAAATAAATCTATTTCAACAGACAAAACCTGCTTATCCAGGTGAGGTGAGGCTGTGTACTGCACTGTGTGTCTTTGGACTTTTACCTTTCGACCAGTACTTCCAGATTCGCCCTTCTCGCCTCTCAATCCTGGAATACCCTGTATCCAGACCAGTAATGACGATGTTTACTGGAAAAGGCATTTTGTTCTACATCAGCAATATTACAATTATGCCATTGAAGAAAGATGTATACCTTTGGCCCCATTGGTCCAGGTGGCTCGTTTTTTCCTTTTGGTCCAGCTTTACCCTGAGACACACAGTAGGACATCAGTAAGACACATGTTAAATACTGTTATCGTGGCACAGTGAATATATAAATGTAAAGTTAAATTGTGTACTCGTGTTCAAGGTGAACATGCTGTACATATAATCATAAGATTTATCTTAAATGTAAATGAATTGCTTGGTTTTGTACCTTGAAGCCTGGTGCTCCAGTGTTTCCACTGATTCCAGGAGGTCCAGGTATCCCCTGGAACATTACGTTTAAAAATGTGTTTAATATCACAAAATTATGTTTGGGCATAACTAGATCAGATATTTAAGAATAAGGTAAAATTCCCATGGTTTTATGGTGCTGTCTGTTTTGGAGCGTACCGTTTTGCCAGGCCTGCCAGGCATTCCAGGAGCTCCAATGAAACCAATATCACCCTTTGAGACGAGCAGAGGATGGGCTGAATTTAGTAAAAAAAAGTTGAACAACAGAGTAATTTGCATAATGGCACATTTTTCTTACTGGATCTCCTTCATTTCCTTCAACCCCTAGTAAACCATCCAACCCGCTCAGGCCCTGAGAACAAGATCACAAGACAGGAAACCAATTGTCAATACAGTCCTCACTTTCTGCTACAATACAACTGCACAGTTTAACATAAACTAAACTTTTTGGTTTTCAAGTGATTCTTATTTTAGTACTTGAAATGAACAGTGGTAGCAGTACTGTATTTGATGATATTTGTATGTATTTAATCTGTCAAAAGGGATACTTGCGGGTTTTCCAGGTTGTCCAGCAGGTCCTGGTCTGCCCTGCGAGCCTTCATCTCCCTACAAAACACACTTCATAAGATGAGCTTCACACCACAGGGTAAGACTGTGAGAGTAAAATTTGGATTTTATGATTTAATTCCACCCATTAAGTTAAACAAAATATCATCTGAACTTAAAGAGTGCTTGGGATGGTTTGTAATAAAGGCCCCATATTATGTGCACTTTTGGGTTCACACTTTTCTTCTTGGTGTCCACTACAAAATATTTACATGCTTTAATGTAAAAAAAAACATGATTTTTCTAAAACTGTCTATTGCTGCAGCACCTCTATTCATCTTCTGTCTCTTTAAGGCCCCCCTTCTGACATGACCACTGTGCTTTGATTGGTCAGCTTTCACAGGCCTGAGCAGGTGATGCCCACTGTGTTTCTGCTTCAGCTCTGCTGGTGTTTTCTTAACCATGGCTGTACTGGGAGTGTTGCTGAGGGCTTTGACTGTATAGTTGTGACATCACAACCTTTCAGAAGTCACAGTACTTATAAAGCACCTAAACCTGATTTCTAATTAAAAAAGACAACATAAACATTGTGTGAATGGAGGATTTTAGACCTATCCATACAATGTGGGTATAAAGTACTGTACAAGCTACAATCAGAACAATCTTTTTTTTTTAGTTTAGATTAAAATTAAACTCACAGTTTTTCCAGGAGCTCCTTTGTTTCCATTCCTTCCAGGCTGGGCTCTTTTTCCCTTTACAAAGACATTATATGCATTACAACTTAGTTTTGTTCCATTTCAAAGTTTCATCTAAGCTGAGCAAAGACTCCCTCTTACCTTTGGCCCTTGAATTCCTTTAGTTCCTGGATGACCTGGAGGACCAGCAGGTCCAAGTTGACCTTTAGCACCTGGAATGCCAATGAATCCCGGCTTCCCCAAAGTCCCCTAAAAAATGAAATGCACTCACACACGAACACACACACACACATAATGTGTAGGATATAATATGACCTCTATTTACATAAGATATAGACTTTTGGAACTGACAAAATACCAGAATATTCAGTAAAACTGATTGGTCTAATTTTGTAGGCTGAGAATTGCAAACTCAATCTTTGAGAGTTCAAACATGCCCTCTTACCGCTGTGCCTCTTGTTCCAGACTCTCCTTTTGCACCCCTTTGACCTATAATACCCTGTGGATTACAGAACGTTACGCATAGCACTGCGTCACTGCGGTTACATCTTTATACACACCATTAGATATGCTTAACCAGATTAATGATGCCCACAGGGTGCAACATATAATAAGCACCCACCATGTCTCCATTGAGGCCAGGAAGGCCGGGTTTTCCGTTCTCACCATGACTGCCCTGAGTTGAACGAGCAGAGACAGTATTACATTTGTTAAGTAAATCTCTATGGATGGATAGATCACTCTCAGAGCACCAACGTATTATAATGAATAAACGGTACATTACACCTTTTGTCCAGGGATTCCTGTTTTACCCTCAACACCTCTCTTGCCTGGCAAACCCTGAAAAACATGAAGTTGTATTTTATGTCCTATTTTGTGAAATTAATTTAAAGAATATTAAGCAAGTATACCTTCAGTCACATTTTTTTTTTATCACAACCCATAAAGAACCCTTACCAATGAATGAAACACAGTATTATGCACTGTATATGAAATCTAAAAGTAGACCTTCATGTATTTGACAGTGAAACATGACTAAACACAAGAGAAACTGCCTTAACTGTCATCTAGTGGTTGAATAACTCATAAAAGTCATCACAACCATTTTATAATGCCATAAACATTTATTTTAAATATTATGTGTGAAATATGATAATCCCACATTTAATTATAATATAATATAATATCACATACTGGTATTGATGGTCCAATCTGTCCAGGGGGCCCTAAACTGCCAGGGGGGCCCTGAAATAAGAAAGCATAACATTTACAGTCTTTATTACATTAAGTTGTTGATTATCAATTATTGACGATCAAAGAATCCAACTGTGTTACTAACAGTTTGTCCCCGGAACCCCTTCTGGCCTTTGGCTCCTGCTGCCCCAGTGTTGCCCCCTGGTCCAAACTGTCCAGGCTTGCCTGATGAACCTCTGGTACCTGGTTCACCCTGTGAAAGCATCATCGTCATTGTTGAGTTCCCGACTCTGAACAAAACTTTTGACATTCAGTTAGCCGACTTTATCACTATCGGCACTGGACTAGTAGTAGGATCTCACAGGATTTATGAATTACATCATTACACATTACTTAAGTTTACTCACATTACCCTCAGAGCCTCTGTTCTTCAGCAGCCACATTAATAATATAGTTAACAGTTGTTTTGCTCACTTTCTGCCTGTGTTACAAGCATGAATACACATTTGCAGCTCATTTAGATCAAGGAACTGATGGTTTGTGGCTGTACTTGAATACAATATGCTTGACAACCATTTGTTGCCCCTAACCTCTCTCTTCCCATGGGACTAATATTATCACAGGAGATCTGTGTTTGCTTTTACAAATTATGGACATGGCAGATTCACAAATGATCACAGCCAACCTCTGCAATCATTACGATTTACTAGAGGTCCAGAAGTAATACTAGTCCCATTTGAATAGGGCTTTTGAAATAAATCCTCAGTTCAAGTCCAGTGTTACTTCTGATTGAAAATGACTGACCTTGAGGCCTGGAACCCCGACTCTTCCTCTGTCCCCTGGTGCACCCCTGTATCCCTGCAAAAGAGGGTTGATGGTGAGGACAGGGCAGCTGGGACACATGGTCCTTCAATCCACACATCAAAAATGAAAAGCACACTCCAGTTACTCTCAGATGTCTGGAAATTTTAAGAAATGACAATATCCTGTGTCATTAATCTCACACTGTATGGCTGTGAGAGGGGTTACAATTTGAAGTAGACTTTACTTTAGAAACAACTACTACCCACCTGTCTCCCTGGTGCCCCCTTTGCTCCCTGTGGCCCTTGGTTGCCTCTGTTGCCTTCAGCTCCCTTTGGCCCTCTCTGTCCAGGAGGCCCAGTGTCTCCCTGGTCACCCTGAAATGTCAGTAACACAAAATGGCTTTCAAAGTTTGGTTGATAAATGTATGTTCCATCTACATGAAGGGCCATGAAGAATGTGTAATAGAAAAACTACACTTGTATCCACTGTTTGGAAATGAAAATGACAAATTTACAAACTGACATTTACTCACCGATGTGCCTTTTTGTCCAGCTGGACCCTCAGGTCCCCTCAGTCCAACTGGACCCTAAACACAAAAGCACTGTATTACTTAATACACATAATCAGGCTTAAAATACCTATTTTCGTACAATCAAACTGCATTGGTGTCTAAATCTGTGGCTTTAGAAAATCCATCACCATTCCAATTAAATGCAAAAAGATAGAAATCAAATCTGTGACAAACACAGTCTAATCAATCTACCTCCTCACCATCGAGACCAGCAACTCCCTTCTGCCCCAAAGCTCCTCTGGATCCCTGAAAAGGTGACATTTTAAGACAAACATAAAACAACCGAGTGATAAATCATTGAACCAATGACTACACCAGCATCAAGATAGTCTTATACACAGCATTTCCTGGTGCAATCAAACAGAAAAGAAAGTGCAGATACCTGAAGAGAATCTGAGTAAAATAAAAGCTTTACCTTATATCCTTTGACACCAGGTGATCCAGCTGATCCCTGAGGTCCATCTTTACCCTAAATGTAGAGAGAATAAAGCACAAACAATTGCACAAAAAGTACTGATGCACTTCATATTCCTTCGCTATAGCCTGCTCTCAAAGAGCCTGGAAGGAAGACAGGATGCTTATGCACAACAAAGTCATCAAGCTTGGTGTTTAGAAAAGTACATTTTGTGTGTGTTTTCTGGTACAAATTACACATAACGGATGTGTGATTTGTGTGTTCATCACATGAAAAATACTGTATAATTAGATGTTAGAAGTTTGTGTAATTTCCTGTGTATCAAATCATATGTGTGTATGTTCGAAACTTCACAGTTTTTAAGTTTATTAGCAGCAGAATTTCTTATCATGGTCAATTTAGCAATAATTCAAGTTCATGCAATTCTGTAAAAAGTGACAATATAAACAAAATGGGCAATATTCTATTGTATCCACTGGGATGGCTATTGAAATGTATATATATATAAAAAAACAAAAAAACAAATACTTTGTCTATACAACAACAGATGTTAAAAATCCCGCCACATCCTAATGATGTCTGGGTGGTTCTGATGAGGCCCCTGGTGAGCTCAGCAATGCACAGCTCAGATCATGAAAAGCAATCCTAAATCTTGTAATGCATAATTAACTTTGCAAGCAGGATGGCACTATAAAGATCAAAGTACCAGAGTAAT
Source organism: Pagrus major (assembly GCF_040436345.1). Classification (NCBI taxonomy): domain Eukaryota; kingdom Metazoa; phylum Chordata; class Actinopteri; order Spariformes; family Sparidae; genus Pagrus; species Pagrus major. Next base: position 15,918,910 of record NC_133225.1, read on the forward strand.
CTATGACATCCTGGATCATCACCAGACCTGGTCTGATCTGATGACCAACCTGAAAAAAGAAATTATTAAACTCTTAAAAACCATGCCAAACTAGAAGAAAGAAACTTTCTGTTCATTGATCACATAAGCAGTTGTCATAAGAGGCCTGGCACTGGCCAATGACCAACATGTTGACTTGTGAAAGTTTTGAAGTGTTACTAAGAATATCAAACTGGACCAGTGCTAATGCATGCTGACTCACTGGCATGGTTTACTGACGTAAGCAGATGTAATTGATGACCTCATTTTGGACATATATTAATATTTAAGGAGGTTGTGTTTTTGCCCGTGTCTGTTGGTTGGTTGTTTTGTCAGCAGGATTACACAAAAACTACTGAATGGATTTCCACAAAACTTGGATGGAGGGTGGGTCTCAACCAAGATAAGACACCTTTAACTTTTGGTGTGGATCCAGATAAAGGGATGGATGCCGACATTTTCGTGAATTTCTCAGGGAATAATACATGAATCTTAATGAAAAATCCAGCCTATTTATGTCATTGGTATCTATGAGTGAGGGCAATTTGATGTGGATACAAGTACAAATCTGGGTTTAGTGGAATTAAATATGTTTTATTCGATAATGGATTAGGCTTGATTGAATTAAAGGGGAGTGTTGGGCCTTGAGTGATAAGAGGTATGCACTCTTTGGGTTTGATACCTTTAATTGTTATGCAGCTCAAGTTTACTGATGGACACTGACAGCAATGTGCAATTGGTCAAACACAAGATTTACCGCCAGTGTTCAGGCCCTGAAGTTTATACTTGACAACAAAAACATAAAAATAAACTTACAGGGTAACCTGTAACTCCAAGGGGGCCAACTGGACCTCCTGGCCCCTGGTCACCTGGAAGGCCACGGGGCCCAACCTCGCCCCATGGTCCTATGTTACCCTGGATACCCTGCAAAAAAAGAATATAGTCAAGTCAAGTTAATTTGGATGGGTGGATGGATGGATAAATGGATGGATGGATGGATGGATGGATGGATGGATGGATGGATGGATGGATGGATGGATTCAATAAAATCATCTTACATGAGATCCTCTGTATCCCCGTGGTCCAGGCATGCCCATCTCCCCCTGAGCACAGAAGGACATGAAGTTAGTAAAGAGAGCTGAAAAAAACTTGAAACTTAAAAACTTGATTAAATAGACAAATTAAAATGGAAAATAATTTACTTACTGGGCGGCCTTGTTTCCCCCTTGGTCCCTCCTCACCTCTCTTACCCTTCAAAACAATTACGACAAGGTGACCAGCACATTAAATTGCAAAATATAGACCATGTAACCAATATTTGTCCAACATGACAGAATGATGCAGCTTACAATGCTGACTGATGCTTATTCTGATTAAAATGTCAGTACTGACAAACATGAATCTTTGCATTAATAGATACCTTTAAGCCTTCACTTCCTGGAAGTCCTCCTGGGCTTTCTTTACCTTTAACCCCCTAAAGAAAACCAACAGTCCTTTAATTTCAACATCATCATGCCTACTTTCAAAATATCAAAATCTCAGTCTTTGCAATTCATCCTCATCTTGTATGTCCTCTTGTTTTCAGCAATCTCAGAGAATTATACAATATTTTTGTAACATACTCTCTCCCCTGGCTTTCCTGGTTTCCCCTTCATCCCTCTGCTGCCAGCTTCTCCCTGTCGATGGACACAAATCCACAGATATTAAATATGTATCAGCGCCACATACTCTATTTTTGTATTTTGTTTCATAAGAGATTTTGTAAAATCTGAAAAAAAAAGGTGATTAACACTTACACTCTTGCCTACGGGTCCTTGAAGGCCAGGAGTGCCTGTCTTCCCCGGCAATCCCTGTATAAAATATTAAGTTGAGCTATCAGCCATCCATTTGTGACACTGTGAGGTAAATGTACTTGTTCAGTGTTTAAATATAGAGGGTTGAACTCACTGTTAGTCCTGGAGGTCCAGTGTCCCCATTCATTCCATTTGCACCAAGAGGTCCCTAAGAGAAAGATGATATTCGTCTATCACTCTCCTTGTTCTGGTAAAGGCCAAGGCTACTTTTACTTAAATATGGAGTTTATAAATTCTATGAGGTGATAAGTGAATGGAGAAAGTAATATGTATGTTAACATATTGTTAGTTGGTCTTACCAGAGCTCCAGGAGGTCCATCTTGTCCCTTGTTTCCTAAATGACCTTGAAACCCCTAAGATGGAATACAGATTATGTGAGATCTTTTGGCAGGCTGATTATTTACATTTTAAATGAGACTCATAATCTCAAAAGTTTTACTTGACAATATTTCACATTATTCATATAATTCTGACTACCTTTAGACCTTTAGGTCCAGTCTTTCCTGGGACTCCAGGCATCCCCTACACAAAAGGTGTACACATATAAAATACATGTCCTCATTAACATCTATATTAGCAGCAATTTAAGACATATAACCCTAAATTGCATTAACATTTTAGTAGATAGACTAAAACAAATAGACTTACTCAGATTTATATGTGGGAAATGAACATTTGAAATTAGTTTCAGATCATTGTGAATTGGCATGAAGACTTTTTCTACCATTGACATACAGTATATAATTGTAAAGATACATTTAATAGCTTCAAATGTACGTATGTTAAATGTCCAGCATGTAGGATTTAGTGGCATCCAGTGGTAGGGTTGCAGATTGCAACCAACTGAATACCCCTCGTCTCACCTTGGCTGCGAAAAACACAGAAAACACAAAAGGCCCTCTGCCCCTCTCTAAGGGAACGAAAACACAGGTGACTATCCACTAATGAAAACATAATTTCTGCTAATAGAGCCTCTTAAAGGTGCACAAAGTAGTTTTGGGATGAAATTTTAATCAGAAGAGAAAGATCTCCATTGACTGATTGATATTTTTATGCCTAAACAAGCTAAATAAACAAACTCTCTTTTTTCATGACTGAATAAACTAAATAAACAAACTGACCTTAAAAGACAACACAATTTCATACTGTTTTATATGTTTATATTTGGCGGACCCCGCCACCTTTCTAGCTTTAAACAGTGTTCTGGGGACCTTATTTTCCTCTGAGAACAGAGATAAATATTTCTGAGTTTATAGAACCTGTACTGTAAATATTAAAATTCTGAGTTTTAATTTCTTCTCCAAAACCACATAGTGCCCCTTTAAGTCCTACACACTGGACCTTTAAATTATTTTATTATTTATTTTGATTAAAGCCAATAAATTCTAAGTAAAAATAGTGAGTAGTGTGAATATATATTTGGACTGAACACTGAAGTCACATAAGAACAGAATAAGAAGAGTAGTCATATAGGAACCTTAATACCAGGTTCTCCTTCAAGTCCTCTCTCTCCAGATTTTCCCATCTCTCCCTGCAAGCAAAAAACGCAACAACATCGGTGGTATGGATTTAGCCCAATGATCAACAGATAGAATAAACTTCACTTCCACTCACTCATACTCACAATTGGGCCAGGCATCCCAGAAAATCCTGTTCGACCTTCCCGACCCTTTAGCAGGAAACAAATAAAAAACTGATTAGGATATCATGTTTTTTCTGGTAGCTCCAAATGCTATTTTTATTGGAAACATTCCCAAATTGAGTGTAGCGCCACAACTTTGAATATTGGTGTAAATTTGTATCAGTATATTTAATTTCTGGTGCCAAGTTGTAACTAGCTGACATTTTTAACAACAATGTTCTCTCTCTGAAAAACAGAAATAACCAATGAAGCCAGAAACATTTAACATAAATATAAAAATAAGGAAAATTATTGGCCTTTTATCAATTAACTGCTTATTTCACATGAATTACATTATTCAGCAGCACCAATCTTTGTCCTACCTTGTCTCCTCGAGGCCCAGGAATTCCTTGGATACCGTCTGGCCCTCGATCTCCCTACAGAAAACCACACATGTACATACATGTACGAGTTCATTAACATTTATTTAAAAAACAAAAACAAAAACATATATACATACAAGTAAGTTTTTTTAACCTTCTCAAAACCCACCTTCAGTCCATCTTTGCCTTGCTTCCCTTCCTCCCCCATAATGCCATCAAACCCCTAAAACAATGAAGACAGTTAGAATTAAAGTTGCTACAGCATACGTGCTGAACATGCCTTCATCATCCGTTTTTTTCACCCACACTGGATCCAGGAGGTCCTGGTGGCCCTGTTGCGCCTCCAAGTCCCTCAAGTCCCAAAGGGCCTCGACGCCCCTTTAATCCATGTTTACCTGGAGGCCCTGGAGGTCCCTGTACACAAATACAAGTCATTGAACTGATTCACAAATCTGATCAATAAACTCATGAACAACTAAGAGGATGGATCAAACTCACCAGGTCACCCTTAAACCCTGGATCACCCCTTTCACCCTGCTTGGCTTTAGCTCCCTAGTGGAGAATAATTGCACACACACACACACACACACACACACACACACACACACACACACACACACACACACACACACACACACACACACACACACACACACACACACACAAAGCAAACAGAGAACACCTGCACATTTAGCTCAGTACTTAGGAACCAAAACAACAATTATAGTATAACATCTTGAAAAGATCACTGAACATTTCCACACTTGTGTTATAAATGATGTAAACAGTTTAGCTACAGACTGCAAGACTGAAATTGCTTTAAGTAATCTTACGGGATCACCTGAGGGTCCAGGCTTTCCTGGATTCCCATTGGCTCCCTGAAATGAGAAATGAGACAGAAAAAACAGATTTTCATGCTCTAACATGACGAACTCACTACAGCACATCTAAGTTAATATGTTCATCCTTGTTGTCTTACGTTAAGTCCAGATGGTCCAGGTTCTCCGATATCTCCTTCATCTCCTGGATCACCCTAATGAAACACACTGAGGTCAGATGACAGAGTGACCCTTAAATAATACCTGCGATCTTCTGCTGCATGTACAACTTGTTTCTGGTTGTTTTTCCTTAAAGCATACTCACAGGGTCCCCTTTAGGGCCTGGAGGTCCAGCTGGTCCTGGTTTTCCCTGTAAGAAAAAAAAGTTATATTATTAAGTCATATTTCTTTGTCTTCATGTGATAAAACTGAGAAGTATGACTGCTTCAAAAAATGTTGTTATACCTGAGGGCCACGGACACCGGGGAACCCAATCACTCCATCAGGACCAGGCTCTCCCTGAAGCCAAATGTGTTTATACAGGTTAGACATTTAATACGTTAAGTAATTGTCATTATTTAGTCTTTGTGACAAACAGTGCATCTGTAAGCATCTTGTCACCTGTGGTCCAGCTGCTCCTCTGATGCCCAGTCCACCTTGATGACCCTGATAGCATAAAATATGTTTCACAAGTATTTTTATATAGTCACTTTGGTTTATGACTTAATCGATAAGTTGTTTACTTACTGGCGGTCCTTTAACTCCTAAGAAACCTTTTACTCCTCTGGGACCCATTTTGCTCTGAGCAAAAGTCAAATGAATTAATATACTCAATTCTTCATCCATTTTTTGAAGAAATATATTGTGTCAGAAAACTTACAGGTGGGCCTGGTGGTCCACTAAAGCCTGGAGCGCCAATCTCCCCCTGAAAATAATCAGCAGTTTATCAAACACAGTTTCATTAAAAGCAATGAGGGATGTGGCCTGATGGTCAAGATGGAGGAATATTTATATGATTAATGTTATTTGTGGATAATTGTTGACACTGGCCTGAGTTCCTGATGGTCCTGGAAAACCAGGAGGACCTCTGGCTCCAGGAAGTCCCTGTTAACATAGGATGGTTCAGATGTTGTCGTGAAAAATCACTAATGAGTCATGAAGATTTCAGTAATCACTCAAACAAACACCAATTAACAAAAAGTATTCATTTTCATCAGAGTAAAAAAAATCTCACTTCATTCTATGAGAACATTGTAATAATGAGGCTGCCATTAATTAGTAAAGTCATCTGTACTTACTATGTAGCCAGGGACACCAACAACACCTCTCACTCCTTTATTTCCCTGATTACAGTAAAACAGGAAAATTAGAATCACATATACCAGGCCTCACGTGTGTGTGTGTGTGTGTGTGTGTGTGTGTGTTGGATCTGACCTTGTCGCCATTCGGTCCTCTGTGTCCCTGTGGTCCAGGCTCCCCTTGATAACCCTAAAGGGGTTTGACATACAGAATACGGATTGAATTGAGGAACTGACACTTCTGCAATACCTAACAATTTCACATACGAGCAACTACAATAGTCTAAGGTATACTTAGGCCTCCATAATTTCCATCCCCATAACATTAGAAGTTGAGGCCACTCTTACCCACTCACCCAGCTCCCCTTTGCTGCCCTTCTCTCCTCTGTAGCCTTTGGGACCCTGTGGAGATGAGCACAAAGTAAATTTATCAAGCTGTAACAGTACTGCACTTACATGTAGAGGTGCAATGAGTAGCCATTTCGACAGGTCGATCGAGAGAAAACTGCCAACTATTTTCATAATCGATTAATTGTTTCGGTCAATTTTCGAGCAAAAATGGCAAACATTTGCTGGTTCCAGCTTCTCAAAGTATTTGCTGCTTTTCTTCGTCTTTGATAGTAAAGAAGAGTGTTTGGGTTTTGGTTTGTTGACTGGACAAAATAAGCAATTTGAAGACCTACGTGAAAAGACCTGTTTGATATCAATGCAACGCTATTTACATTTTGGGCATTTTAGCAGACGCTTTTGTCCAAAGTGACTTACAGTAATTCATACATACATACATAGGCTGATGGTGGTGGTTGCTATGCAAGGTGCTGACCAGCACATCAGGAGCAGTTTTGGGGTTCAGTGTCTTGCCCAAGGACACTTCGACATGCAGAGCAGGGGAATCGAACCAGCTACCTTCGATAACAAGACGCTGGCTCTACCCGAGCCACAGCCACCGCACAAGAAAGCCGTCGCTATGAGAACACACATGTACAGTATTTTACATGACTCTCAGCAGATTTACCTGTTCTCCAGGTAAGCCAGGAGGGCCTGGATCTGAGTGCTCTCCTGGGCTGCCTTCACTTCCAGGTCGGCCCAGAGGACCCGGCATGCCTTGTGGTCCGGGACTGCCCTGAAGTGCAACATGACATGTAAGGAGTTGGTCTGGTCTTGACTGGACTTTCATAGTAGAAAAGCCACGTTATGAGATAATTTTGTCATAAATTTTCTTCTTTATATCACAAATGATATATGAATCTATTGTGAGTATGCTTACTGTTGAGAAACATACTGATTGATAGTGTGTGTTGGGGCAATGAACTTGGTGGAGAACATCCATACATACATTTTAGTGTTTGTAGTTGGTAGTTTTTTAATAAACTATCACGTCTCCTTATTGTTGATTACATGTTTTTGTACATAAATCAGTCAACTCAGTACATTATCAGTCATTCTGTAGTGTTGAGTTCAGTGGGGTGTTTGTGTGAGAAGAGAAGAGGCTGTAATAAAGTACTGTCCATGAAGCTGAGCACCGCCTTTCTACATGTCTGACATGTGAAGAGGTGTGAATGAAACAATCCTTATTAGTCTGCTGAATAATGAGCTCGTAAACTAGCACACAAAGCCTCACTGTAGACTCTGATAAGATGCAAATAAAGGAAAGATACCTACGATTTTCCCTTGAACTCCTTTTCGTCCTTGTTTCCCAGTAATTCCAGGTGGCCCCTGGAAAACAAAATCAGAACAGAACAGGAGTCCTTTTAAAATCTCTCTATGTTTGGTTATGTTACGGAATGACAATCTGTTTAAATGTCGCCTTTTCAAGTAAATTATAACACTGTTGACAACTTACAATTGGTCCGTCGTCTCCTGGAGGTCCAAAAGGCCCCGGAGGCCCCTTAAGTTTCTGACGAGGGAAAAAAGAACTGACTCACAACATTCACTACATGTGTGTTTTTTTACACTAGACACACTGTAAATGAAGTAATAGTACAGCATGAAGTTGAAGTTACAGAGGCTGAGATTCAGCTAATTGTTGAAATCAGTGGGGAAAGAAGGATTTTAGGTGCATTAATTTTAACGAACACCTACCGGCCAGTTAGAAATCAGCTTTTTAAAGATCTTCTTTTTCTGCGAGGAAATAACAGACAGACTATTACTTATATATTGTAAACCTGTTTCTCTCAAATGATTTTTCAAATGTATCCTCAAACAGACTACCGATGAATGTAACACGCTTCAAAAACAATAACCCAAGCATTGGAAATGAAATTGTCAGCAGAAAAAAGATGATTCTGTTTTAAAGCATGTATGTAAACATTTCAAGAATTGTACTTGTTGTATCACCTTTATCTCGATTGTGGTATGTTAATCCTTTACAGTGAATTATATATAGAAGTGACAACAGTCCAACATGCTAAATATTAACACTGAAACACATATGAGCAACAATGTACCTGATATTTATATACCATTGTAATAGTCTCTACTGTTTCAGTATCAACTAGGTGTTGCTTTTTTTATTTTCTTTATACTGTACGTATAGGCTTTCAGTAGCATAAGCTGTATTTGAGTGAAAAAAGCTTTTTCACTGAGGTCTCCAAGCCTGAACTGGTTGAATTTGGATCTATTTGATGGCAAACAAGGTTTTTCCTGTCCTTTAATTCATTAAGGGTGAAAACTGGCTTACAGTATGTCAATTTTGAGCGTTTCAGAGGGATAGAAGCTTCTTTTGGCACTGTGCAGTATTTCTACTGTGTATTTCTAATGTGATGTGTATTGCTACTGTGTGCTATGTATTTCTAGTGTATGTGTACTGTGTGCTGTGTATTTCTACTGTGTAATTCTATTGTGATGTGTATTTCTACTGTGATGTGTATTTCTACTGTGTATTTCTATTGTCTTCTCTGTATTTCTGCTGTGTATTTCGACTGTGTGCTGTGTATTTCTACTGTGTATTTCGACTGTGTGATGTTTATTTCTACTGTGTATTTCTACTGTGTATCTCTATTGTGATGTGTATTTCTACGGTGATGTGTATTTCTACTGTGCAATGTTTTTTTCTACTGTGTATTTCTACTTTGTATCTCTATTGTGATGTGTATTTGTACTGTGTATTTCTATTGTCTGCTCTGTATTTGTACTGTGTATTTCGACTGTGTGCTATGTATTTCTAGTGTATTTGTACTGTGTGCTGTGTATTTCTACTGTGTATTTCTAATGTGATGTGTATTTCTACTGTGTATTTCTATTGTCTGCTCAGTATTTCTCCTGTGTATTTCGACTGTGATATGTATTTCTAGTGTATTTGTACTGTGTGCTATGTATTTCTACTGTGTATTTCTATTGTGATGTGTATTTCTACTGTGATGTGTATTTCTACTGTGTATTTCTATTGTCTGTTCTGTATTTCTACTGTGTATTTCGACTGTGTGCGTGTGTATTTCTACTGTGTATTTCGACTGTGTGCTGTGTATTTCTACTGTGTATTTCGACTGTGTGATGTTTATTTCTACTGTATATTTCTACTGTGTATCTCTATTGTGATGTGTATTTCTACTGTGTGATGTTTATTTCCACTGTGTATTTCTACTGTGTGCTGTGTATTTCTACTGTGTATTTCTACTGTGTGATGTTTATTTCTACTGTGTATTTCTACTGTGTATCTCTATTGTGATGTGTATTTCTACTGTGCGATGTTTATTTCTACTGTATATTTCTACTGTGTATCTCTATTGTGATGTGTATTTCTACTGTGTGATGTTTATTTCCACTGTGTATTTCTACTGTGTGCTATGTATTTCTAGTGTATTTGTACTGTGTGCTGTGTATTTCTACTGTGTATTTCTAATGTGATGTGTATTTCTACTGTGATGTGTATTTCTACTGTGTATTTCTATTGTCTGCTCAGTATTTCTACTGTGTATTTTGACTGTGTGCTATGTATTTCTAGTGTATTTGTACTGTGTGCTGTGTATTTCTATTGTGTATTTCTACTGTGATGTGTATTTCTACTGTGTATTTCTATTGTCTGTTCTGTATTTCTACTGTGTATTTCGACTGTGTGCTGTGTATTTCTACTGTGTATTTCTATTGTGATGTGTATTTCTACTGTGATGTGTATTTCTACTGTGTATTTCTATTGTCTGTTCTGTATTTCTACTGTGTATTTCGACTGTGTGCTGTGTATTTCTACTGTGTATTTCGACTGTGTGCTGTGTATTTCTACTGTGTATTTTGACTGTGTGATGTTTATTTCTACTGTATATTTCTACTGTGTGATGTTTATTTCTACTGTATATTTCTACTGTGATGTGTATTTCTACTGTGTGATGTTTATTTCCACTGTGTATTTCTACTGTGTATCTCTATTGTGATGTGTATTTCTACTGTGATGTGTATTTCTACTGTGTATTTCTATTGTGATGTGTATTTCTACTGTCTGCTCTGTATTTCTCCTGTGTATTTGTACTGTGATATGTATTTCTAGTGTATTTGTACTGTGTGCTATGTATTTCTACTGTGTATTTCTATTGTGATGTGTATTTCTACTGTGTATTTCTATTGTCTGCTGTGTATTTCTATTGTCTGCTCTGTATTTCTACTGTGTGCTGTGTATTTCTACTGTGTATTTCTACTGTGCGATGTTTATTTCTACTGTATATTTCTACTGTGTATTTCTATTGTCTGTTCTGTATTTCTACTGTGTATTTCGACTGTGTGCTGTGTATTTCTACTGTGTATTTCGACTGTGTGCTGTGTATTTCTACTGTGTATTTTGACTGTGTGATGTTTATTTCTACTGTATATTTCTACTGTGTGATGTTTATTTCTACTGTATATTTCTACTGTGATGTGTATTTCTACTGTGTGATGTTTATTTCCACTGTGTATTTCTACTGTGTATCTCTATTGTGATGTGTATTTCTACTGTGATGTGTATTTCTACTGTGTATTTCTATTGTGATGTGTATTTCTACTGTGTATTTCTACTGTCTGCTCTGTATTTCTCCTGTGTATTTGTACTGTGATATGTATTTCTAGTGTATTTGTACTGTGTGCTATGTATTTCTACTGTGTATTTCTATTGTGATGTGTATTTCTACTGTGTATTTCTATTGTCTGCTGTGTATTTCTATTGTCTGCTCTGTATTTCTACTGTGTGCTGTGTATTTCTACTGTGTATTTCGACTGTGATGTTTATTTCTACTCTGTATTCCTACTATGTGCTGTGTATTTCTACTTTGTGATGTGTATTTCTACTCTGTGCTGTGTATTTCTACAGTGTATTTTTACTATCTACTGTGTATTTCTATTGTCTGCTCTGTATTTCTACTGTGTATTTCGACTGTCTGTCTACAGTCTATTTCTACTGTGTGATGTGGATTCCTACTCTGTATTTCTACTGTGTTCTGTGTATTTCTACTTCGTGCCCTGTATTTCTACTGTGTGATGTGTATTTCTACAGTGTATTTCTACAATGTACTGTGTATTTCTAATGTGTATTTCTACTCTGTATTTGTATTGTGTGCTCTGTATTTCTACCATGTTTTTCTACTGTGTGCTGTGTTTTTCTACTGTGTATTTCTACTGTGTTCTGTGTATTTCTACAGTGTATTTCAACTGTGTGATTTGTATTTCTACAGTGTATTTCTGTGTGATGTGCATTTCTATTTCTACGCTCAAAATTGACATGAGCCAGTTTCAGTTTATTTTCTTTATACTGTACGTATAGGCTTTCAGTCTTTTTGTATAGCTCGTATATTGGCATAGCATTACTTATTTTACCAGATCCATATTCACACTTTGAACATAAATTCAAATAAGTGTGTAGCACCAAGTGGTTACTGGTGCAGAGCTACAATAACAGTTTACCTTGAAAGCCTCCCACTCTTCTTCAGAGGTTTTATATACAACAATGGCAGGCATCCCCGGAGGACCAATGGGGCCTCTATATCCCGTCTGCCCGGTCCTGCCCATAATGCCTTGATAGCCCTGTGAAGAAGAAAAACAATAGGTCTCAGATATTTAAATTACATTTCTACATTTTGATCAGCACTGCCAGAGATAATAATCTGGCTTTTTCATTCAGAACTGAGAATTAATGGCTGCAATAAACTGTTTGACCACTGGGGTGTAGAAGAACTCCACAAAAAGCTGACAAAACAGTGACATAAACAGCCTATTGAACTCTGTTGGCTACTGTTGTGTCATATGGCTTCAGTAAAGCTTAAGTTACTAGTTAGAGCTGATTTAAAACCTGTGGCATCAGAAAATAAATGTTAAATCTGATCGTACAGCAGAAATCACAACATGGCACCAGAGCAAGCTTTATCTGACGTTTAATCAGAGAGTAGGTTTTTGTCGGTTATCTGACAAAGTGAAGAGGGTAATTTACACCATACATAAACTTGCTAATGACTAATAATATCATACTTCATTAATTAGTGATACTGGATATAGGTATCATAGCTGGGGGAATTAAAGAAACCACCTTGATGTGTATTAAATGTACAAGCTATTAACAATTATTGATTTTGTGAGAACTGAAAAAAAAAGTGAAAGCTGCCTATGAATAAAAAATCAAATAATGAGGAAAATAATGTAATGCAAGACTAGGCAGACAACTAGCCAGACTACATGGGTCATATTTTAATGAAATTCAGAATTCAATCAATCAATTGGCAATAACATAATTTAAAGGTGCACTATGTAGTTTGGGGGAAATAAATAAATAAACAAGCTCTTCCTTTTCCTGAATAAACTGAATAAACAAACTGACCTTAAAGAACAACACAATTTCCTACTGTTTTACTTTGTTTATATTTGGTGGACCCTGCCACCTTGCTAGCTTCAAACAGTGTCCTGGGGACCTTATTTGAACAGCGTGTTTATTCAGTTATGGAAAAAATAAATATTTCTGAGTTTGTATTATTACCTCATTGATATTGAAAATATTGAAATTTTGAGTTTGAATTTCTTCCAAAACTACATAGTGCCCCTTTAATAAGACATGAATAAATATTAAATCAAAAATAACTCTACACAAATTCTTACTCAGAAATCTTCTGTAGACAACAGGTTAAGCTGCAGTTTATGTTAGTTTAACTTGTTTTGACACACCGACTGAAACAAACACCTGCCAGTTAAACTAAGCTAAACTTAGCTTACCTACTTAAGCTAAGCTAGTCAAATGCATAGCCAGCTGTTAGTTATAATGCCACAGCCCCTTATGACTAACTTGCTAAATGCACACCTAGCTAATGTCATGTTAGCTGAAAACAAAGTAACATGAGCATCCTACTTGAGTCATATTTCTTTCTAAACACCTGACAAATACAAGGCTAGTATTTACCTTCTTGTAATGTCTGGTTGTTGACCAACTCCTGAGAAAAATGTCTGGGTGTTTAGCATGCTAGATGCTAGCTTTCCGCACCAGCTTTACATTCTACCTTTACCATTTTAAAGTCTGACTGGCCACAGTGGTGGGTGAGGGCACTGACACTCAACACTTTTTACACCAGTGGTTCACAGCCTATTGACTCTATGCGCTATTTCAACTATTTATCTTTTACATCTAGCAAACTATTTCAATTGATTATCCATTAATTAGAGCTATCGTGGCTAACCTAACCATGCCAACCATGTGTCACTTTCAGCTATTTCACCATTAGCTTCTTCTAGCTATTTCAATTACTAGCCTTTGAGCTCTCTGTTTTAGCCATTTATCCATAACTTTTAGCTGTTTGACCATTTACAGGTACTGTATACCCTCAATTACCTTAAACTAACCATTTGAACTGTGAGTCAAATGAGTAACAGTTCAAATAGTTAGCTTAAGGTAAGCTGAAAGAGATGGATAATAGATAAAGTTAGCTAAAAGTAATGTTACTACAGAAATACCCCCTGGGGTAAAAGTAGCCCTAAAGCATCAGCCAACTTGGTAGTATATTGTACATTCTCTCTATGTCTTTGCAAATTACATCACTTTAATTACATCATTTGACAAAAAAAGATTTCTTGATTCATGTTGAGTATAATACATACTTTGTCTCCTTTAGGCCCTGGTGGTCCTGTTAGCCCAGGTGGACCCTGTAACCCCTGATGAAGCAGTGAGGTGGAACAGTTAAATCATCTCTACCAGAAAATAACGTACTGCAACCCTTTGAGAGCTGGGCAAACATTACTCTCTTGACAGAAGGTAGTGAAGCTATCAGAAATGCAGATATTACAGGTAAGGAGAGTTTGGTGTAAAATATCACTGCATACAGTCTTCAGCCTGAGACGCTAGAATCTGGATTTCACAGTTCAGGGTTAGAGTACACCAGTTTAGCCAGAGGAGGGCGACGAAGGCTTTCACTTTGGAAACTAACCTCTCTCTCTTCTACAACACACACACACACACACACACACACACACACACACACACACACACACACACACACACACACACATGCATGGCTTTCTAGGTGCTAGACTTGACACGGATATATGTTGCCATCTCAGTCATCAAATCAGCTGCACGCAAACTCAATTTCATCCCAGGTCATGATGGAAAATGAGATGAGAATATCACACAGATGTGATTAAAATTTCCTGTGTGGTTTGTTTATGCATTTGTAATGACATTAACACTCTGCACTCAATTTCACTGTGAATAAATCTGATGTTTGAAGTATGCCGAGATGTGAAATGACAAAAATAACTACAATAGTCACATTCATCTTTGGTTATTGTAAATGCACAGGTACTGCAGCTGTATGTAAACAATGTCTTACCCTTTGACCTCTGATCCCAGGTCTTAATCCTGCCCTGTGATGGTTTGTTGTTTTACTAGTCTGCTGTGTTGGTTCAGTCTCTGATGGGATGAACGAGTCTTCAGTGCTCCAGTCAGGTGAGGACTGTCTAAAGTTCTCAGAGATGTCGGTGTCATTATTATAACTGTCTTTATCCAACTGTTGTCTCTGCTCCTCCTCCTCAACAACTAAACCTATCTTATTTCCATCTGTCTCTGCTGCACTCCCCTGCTCTGCACCTGGAAGTTGCTTTTGTGGTGATGTTTCTGTTTTGGGTGAAACAGTTTCCAACCTGTCTTCTATTTCCTCTTTTTCTTTTATCTCACTGGCTGAAACATTACTCATCTCACCCTCCATGTTCCTGACTCTAAACGCTTCTCCACTTTGTAGTGTGGGAGTTAAAACAGTCAGGTTTGGGGTTGGATCTGTCTGAGGTGCATCAAAGTCCTCAGCTGAAGCTCTGTCAAGGGAAACATTTTCTTCTGTCTGTCTTAAGAGTTTAACTGGCAGGTTGCTTGAAACTGGAGGTATAATGACTAGTGGTACTGCCTCCTGCCTCGCCTCTCTTACTCCTCCATCAGATGAGGGGTGCACGCTGGTAGCAACAAACCCTGATTCTGTAATGGGGCCTAAGATAAGAGTAGATCTAGTAGCGAACTGTGGCTCATTATAAAAGGACCTCTCTGTATCTCCAACAGCCTCTCCTGATGAGACACCTGGAGCTGTGGGGTTCTCAGCTTGAACTGAAGGGGTTGAAATGGCCGTCACAGCACGTTCCAGGACTGATGGTTGATGAAGTTGTCTCAAGTACTGAGAAGTCTGAAGTGTGTGGATCAAAGGAGTCCCGGTTATGATACTTCCTTCTGTGCTCCGTGGCTCCTTCATTGTCTCTAATATGTCAGGTTGTAAATTAGAAAGCTGCTCACTTCCAGTCAGAGGCAGTGGTACAGTGCCTCCACCTTGAGTTACTTCCTTACTCATAGTTGTTGGTTTGTCCTTTTCTCTGTTGGTTGGAGTGTCTGTGCGAGCCTTGGTTGTCTCAACAGCGTTGGTGTCATTCATTTGATCCACTCCTGGTGTCAGCTCAGTGGAAGCCACCTGTGGACTTGTGTCTTGAGGGGTGTTTTCTGGTGTGGATGATACTCTGATCCCAGGTTGCATGGTCACCTCATCTACAGCTCCAACCTCCTGGGAAAGGTTTACATAAGGAAAATGTTATACCTTGTCCGCAACATGCATGAGTGCTTAACTCCTTTCAAAGTCACCATTTTACAGTCTTTAGTGAGAATAACACCGACCGAGGTTTCTCAGTAAATCCTGTACTGTTGTGTAATTGCCATTCTCCTCAGTCCCAGTATGGATTAGCTCTAAAGCAAGAATGGATTAGTCAACTCTAGGGCACAAAGTAAATTAACAACATCAATTAAGTTACAGTAAGTAATAAATAATGCCCTAAGGAGCTGCATACAAGAATACAGACCACAGCTCCAAATCGTAAAAGCAGACGTTACAGTTCAGCACTGTGTTCTCTTTGCTGAGTCTGTTCGGAAATGTAAACACTCTTCTGATGGGATCACACACAAATATAACACTCAGTTAGTGTCCAAAACCAATCAAATTTTTATGATGTTGAACCTCTCTGAGACACTCCCTGTGTGTCTTCCACAGACAGACAGACAGACAGACAGACAGACAGACAGACAGACAGACAGACAGGAATGGTATTTCCGCAGATGCTTTAACCAGCAGCGTACTGTGGATAAATATTACAAAGGACCACTAACATGTCATTGATAAATTAAAAGCACTGCGACCATTTCACTGAGAGCAGACCCTGCAGACCCTACGTACCCTCAGTTCACCAACACTTACTTTCTTTTTCCTATCAGACCTGTTTTAATTATATTGTGTGTAAAAACTGTCACTAAGCTTTGTTGCATGAAGTTTGGAGCTCCCAGGCCAGCTCCAATCTTTAACCTGTTCACTGGCCACTTTCCCACAGATAAATATTGACATTGGCTTTGAACAACCTTACAGTCAGACTTCAGATAGTTGAGTAAATTAAGACTTTTTCAATACTGTAAACATGACCATCGTGGTGTCAAACTGCTCAGCTCCGTTCCTTCCAGCAGGAAATATTTGCCTTGTGGAAGAATTCAACATTTACATTTTACTGAGAAAATCTAAGGAAGACTGGCAAAAACTCTTCCACCGTATAAAAAATCTACACATTGCAAGCTGACTTAGCAAACTGGGTGGCTAACATTTTTGGCTTTAGATAAATGTGGCTTTTGAAACTGTCTAATCTAAGAACAAAAATGAGACTGGGGACCAATCTTAAAATATCTTTGTGAATCATGACCTGTAAGAGTCTCATCATTCAGAGGTCCTATCATACATATACTGTATATGTTTGGATGGGCATAACAGCAATAACATTCATAATCAAATAGTCTTTATTTAGTTTATGTTATGCTGGATGGATCACTTTGCTGGCTGTTAAGTTTATAATATCAGGAAAAAAAGAGAAACAAAACAGGTGCTATCAGGATATAAACCTTAAGAACCAACAGTTTAGTGTCTTGAAGCTGACTATAGTGTCTTGTTTGTACCTGTGTGTCTGTCAGTGCTGAACAGGTGCTGCTGTGATCTCGACAGTGCTGCTCTGCTGCTGTAGGATCTCCTAAGACATAGATCATCTGCTGGATCGTGCCCTGAACACACCACAAACACACAGACACACAGAAGGTGACTAGTTTAAAAAGTGTTAATCCAAAGCATGGTTTATAGGATCAGTGAAGTTAATTTTATTGATATGGCAGTGTGTATTGGTGTCTGCGACAGTGTCTTTTTTGATCACAAGGGGGCGCCAATGTCAGAAACATTCAAATCTTATACAAATGGCTTTAAAGGTGCACTATGTAGTTTTGGAGAAAACAATTTAAACTCAGAATTTTAGTATTTACAATATTAATGGGGTAATAATACAAACTCAGTAATATATATATCTTCTCCCTATCTGAACAAACAAGCTGTTCTCAGAGGAAAAAAAGGTCCCCAGAACACTGTTTGAAGCTAGAAAGGTGGCAGGGTCCGCCATATATTAACAAAGTTAAACAGTACGAAACTGTGTTGTGTGATGTCTTGAGGTCAGTTTGTTTATTCAGTTTATTTAGTCTGACTGTATCTGACTGGATCATGCTACTGACAATTTTAGCTCAATTCATCCAGAGACAGTGAAGAAAAAAATGAGAAATGAACAGGATGAATATATGGAATTCTGGCTCAAATTTGCAGGACCCCTTTTATTTCTTCTTTTAAAATTGACTCACTATTGTGATATGAGAGGGACACTCTCAATCACTCAAGTGAGAGTGATTGTTCATCTGGCTAACTGACTAATTTGTTAAAAAAAAGAAGAAGATTTACTGACCAGGCCTGAATTGAAATATGGGCAAGTCCAGATATTAAGTCATAACAAAAAACTGTCATCAGTCTATATGCAGCACTGTATATGTGTAAATTTACCCACTGTTTTGTACAGTGGTGTTTGTTACCCTTTCAGGCCTTATTTCTGCAGATGGCAAAGGGTTTTCCAGAGTATTTTATGAGATTTACTCTTTGATGTAATCCTCTCACATGCACATGTTAGAAACACACGAGCCTGATGCAGAAATATTTGATACACCATGTTAAAAAACAGAAACAAACTGGTTCACAGTAATGCCTACCCTACATTTACAGAAAACTTAGATTGATTATAGAGACAAGCAAATTGAAGATGAGAGAGTCAATTGTGATTCTAAAGGTCAGAAGATAATGTGCTATATCTAAATATAAAAATATATCTTGTACAGCATATTTCCACATGGCACAAGTAAAATAAGACTCAAAAGATAATCCACATCATCTTGAGGGTATCAAATCCTCTGAATAAATTACATTTGTAGAAATGAAGCAAGGCTTGGTGTACTTATTTGTATAAATATGCAGGAAACATTGTTTGATAGTTAAAGTCTTGTTTTCCAAAGCTCTTTGCATTCATAATTTATACAGACATTCAAAATCTAAGCAGACACAGCTAATCCTTCTGCCTTCACCACACATTCAATTAAATTTAACTTGAATCCACTGTCAACATTTTAACAGAGATAAAGTCAGTAGATAATCAGACTTACGCAGCTCAGTAGCAGTAGCAGCACCACAGCTCCCTGCATGGCTTCTGATAAAGATAACCACTGGACTCCTCTGACCGTAGCTGCCTTACACACTCTTCCAGGGGCTGCTCTTTAAAAACACACACCCCTCCTCGCCCAGGACTGGCCTGACTGACTGAGCACACGTTTTCAGCCCAGAGAGATGATGAAATCAGCAGACCAAGCAAGCAGACACCCAGACACTTAGAACAAAAAAACATACATATCCTCTCTGCTTCCTGTGGCAACACAGTGCCAGACAGGTTAGTGTCCACCACCCATTACTCAGCAAGTTAGCAAGTGACCACAGTGCAGTACAGTACGTGTAAGGCCTTTGTTTCCCAGGTGGTTGAGACTGTTAGATCAGGGCAGAGTGATGAAAAAAGAGACTTTATAGAAAACAGAACTGTCATTGATGTCAATGAGGGATGAGCTCATCTCATCATCATCCTTTTTATTTCCATTATAGTCTAGTCCTACACCAACTACATCAGTCCTCACAAAAGACATGAAATTATACCTCAAGGCAAGTAAGAACCATGTTAAGGTTTACATGTGCTGTATTTGCACAGAGAGGACATCATTATATTGGTCATAGAGATCCTGAGATTAAATCCCAACTGCACTAGACTTTGCCCTCAAATTAATCAATTGTTGGCTTTGTTGTGCTTTATTTGGCATTGAACTTCACAGTAGGCCCTCCCTCGCTCCATCTTTTTTTTGTCCAGGGTCAGGAGGTGAGGACTGTGGCCCATGTGAGGAATGTGACATGGACATCAGAAGAGCGAGGGGCTGCTGCCTGAGGAGGGTTGTGTCGGGTGAGGTTGGGTTTACCGTAAAGGGTGAGTGGTGAGGACGTGAAGCTCCTCCCAAGAGCACCGGGCCTAAAGTGGTGATCTGTGGTCTCAGGCCCCAACGCCAGGGGGCATCAGTCCAGATACAACTCCAGTCCGGACAGAGAGCATATACAGTAGGTGTGTGTTTCCTCACTCATAGCCTTGCACTGACTAAAGTGAACAGACTTCACCTCCAGCTGAAGAAGCTCCTCCCCTTTCCGCCCTAAAATAGCTAATAGCGTCATCTCCTCTGACCACCGTTGACCCAGACGCATCAGCACACTCAGCTCATCTGGAAAACTGTCATGTAAACGTTACCACATTCACAAATAAATGTACACATACAGAAAACTCTCCCACGCACCCCATCAAATACACACATACATTCATAAGTGCTCACACGCTCGTTTTTGCTTAATCAGTCACTGGACGTGGACAGCTATGAGATGAGTAGACATGACAGTATAGATTTTAAACACACAGATGTGTCACAGACAGACTGAAGACTTTCCCCTTAGAGAGCAGCTTCACAGGTGAATGTAAACTGTATCACAAAGCTGACAGATTCAGACGGCATTAGTACTCTGTGTGTAAACATTCAAGGTCAAGTTCAACACCAAAGCCTTGAGCTTCACATCGTGGAAAGAAAAACCATCCCAGGTAAACAAGTTCTCTGCAGTCACGTGTGACCTTGTCAAGTCTCTGAAAATGAAAAATTATCTTTTAGTGTAAAAGATGCAATAATCTGTTTGACAACAGTCACTGTAGAAAAGGTCGGAACGTTCTCTCTCTGACTCATCAGTGTAAAGTAATCATCACATTGACCCTCTCACTTATCACCTGCACTCAGGAAGCTGAAGAGGAGGATTGCAACAGCTGTGAATGGACTTTTTATGTCTGTAATTGCCCTTCAAGCACTACTTAGTTTATTGTGTGTGTTTATTTGTGTTCAGTAGTTTTTAAAGTGGAAACAGACAACTTTCCCCTCCAGTGTTTTAAAGTCTTTTCCTCAGAGTCGCAATGGAGAAAGTTGGAGGTGGTTCTGCACACTTATGTGGTTAATAAGTAAGCAGCCTGCCCACATGAATTTTCTGACTCCTGGATCACCCTGCAAAATACTGGAAATTAATGTTTTTGACTAGAGAGGATGAGTAATGCTGTAGTAACAGGCAACTACTTGTTCCCATGTGGTGAAAATAATAATAATCAGGTTTCTTTGAATGTTCCTTTGTGTATCACTGCTTTTAGACCACTGTGGAAACACAGAATTCACAAAAAACATCAAGCAACATTTTCTCAGCAACATTTCTCCCCCCACACTCAGCCAATCAAAAAAGTACCTTTTCCTAAGGTTGCTTACCTTTCACGCCTGCAGGTATCACATTTCCTCCGGCCCTCCCATGACCCTTTGCTAATGGATGGAGATAACACTGCTGTGGTGTGCTCACTTCCTGAGTCAGACTGTCTGGCTTCACTATAAACAAAAAAAGCCAGAACCCAGCTCATGCAGCAAAGTCTGAACTTCCCAGACTGTTCTGCTTGTTCTAATACTTGTCTTTGCCCACTTAGTCATTATATCCACATTACTGATGATTATTGATCATCGGTCATTCCCAAAACATTGTTGCAGTATTGATATCACAGTATTTGGTCAAAAATATCGTAATATTTGATTTTGTGTCCCAGCTCTAGCATTTATGAAGCGCTTTTGAAGAAATTTCAAAATATCTGGTGGTATATTTTTATATATTGAAGGTCCTGTAGGCCTTTCACTGGTACGCTGACACAGTCATGTTGTTTTGGCAACAGTGATATATGTCATTTTGGGAGTCACTGGCAATCGACCTATTCAGTCATTATGAATATGTGTTAAGGGGTACTTAATGTTGCTGGCTAGAGTAGGCTGTAAACAATAGTATGATCTTTTTAAGTTGGGGGTGTGTTTGCCAACAAGTACGAATATGTTGGCATCCATTTTCTATATGTCATTGGATGGATGAACAATTGGATGTCATTTAGCAGATGTCTGTAATAACACATTTCTTGTGGCCTATGAGTTCAAGTCTAATGCACTGACCATGTAGACCCAGTAGATTTTGTTGCATGTCATTCCCCATATTCTCCCAAGGCAAAAATGGCAAAAAGAAAATACATTAAAAAAATCTCCAAATTATTAAAAAGAGACATAAAAAATATGTTCATAAGTATTTAAAAGCAGTAATATCAGCCAGTAACAGAAAAGACAAGTGATCTCTCTTTAATGGTCCTTTGAACAGATATGTAAACACTTCTTTTGTTAGTCATAGACAGGCATCATGATTCAAATAAAATATAAACGATGCAATAAATTAAACATGGATTTATTTTGTACAGTTTATACTACATATTTACCAGAAAGCTTCTCTATCTATGAAATCCAGCCTTGATGGGGAACTCTTTGAGGCGAGCTTCCCCAGGCACAGATTAGGCTGTTCTGTACAGAGACGTACATCGAGGTTAAGTCCTAGGCTGCACTGTTCACCTTAAGCACAGTCCTATAAACTACAGGCTGAAGCCTTAACCTAACCTTTGTACTGTATAAATCCAACCTTGCAGTCGACACACTTCAAAGAGGGTTTCTCTGCTAAAAAACATCTTTTTTCAGTCCAGGACTTTCTGTTTGGGGCTCCAGCAGGTGAGTGTGACCTCTTCTGGCCTGTGGATCCTCGGCCCAGATTATGTCCTGTGTTCACATTTCAGAAACATGTCAAACTCAACATATTACATTAACACAACAGCACATGATATAAATATTTATCTTATTTAAGAGGGGAACAACAAATGGTGGAAAGTTGGAATGTTCAAAAATACAGACAGTGAATGCTGGGACTGGAAAAGCATTAACTCTGTCGGTGAAGTGGTTTTAAATCCTGTTCAATATCATGGATACATTAAAATTAGAACAATCAGGCAGCTCTAAGACACTTTTCTCTCACATACTGTATCTCTCGTCACCATGATCATGCATGTGGAAAAATTACTATAACTCTGGAGCACAGAAAATACCGTAATGCTTGTTCCTACTGACCAAATCATAGGCTTCAATGTGACAGAACTGATGTGGCAGTTAACGTATCAACAAAACATACTGTGCCTGCGATTCCTATTTTGTAAAAGCATCCATGTTGCATCACACGTATAAAGGACTCATCATTCCATCATCACGTGAAAGAAGGCAAAACATCCTGAAGAAGACAAATCCCCGGATTTGTGTACCAGGAAGAAAATGGCTTTAGTCACCTCTATGACACAATATTGATAAAAATGTGAAGCGTGAACATCCGCTTGCCTTCAACAAAGCAGATGCAGACCACAGGGCCTGTTTGTGTGAATTCTCCTCTTGTTCAGTCCTTGTGATGGTCTCCTCATGTTGATATCATGCTGACTGACTTGGTCCTTCTGATTTTCTTTATTTTGGGTTGCAGATGAACAACATTTTAGAAGATAATATATTACAAATTTGCTGTTTCAGTATCCTGAGACAAAACATCTCATCACCACCTACCACCAAGGTGAAGTTGCACTGTTGTTGTTTTCAGATGGGGACAGAAAAATAAATGTCACAAGAGGTTTTGCTCACTTTAAGGTATGGAACTTGATTTCCTGTATTGACTGTTTATTGATTGGTGACTTTTAATGCCCATGAACCTTGTGGATTCTCTTGTTGTAAACAGGATCTGTGTGTGGACTGGCTGTAAATCTGAATCAACCCGTGTTTCACTGCTACTCTTACGACTATCCACAGCAAAGACTAACAGCAACCCTCTCAAATGACCGAAACTTAAGAACCAAAAGCTATAATACATTCATCGTATTACATTGTTACATGCTACCTCTATGTTCACCTACACAAAACGCACTTAGATCAGTTTCTTGGATTCACCTCGGTTCGATGTCTCCACCACATTTTGTTCAAAAAAACAATCAAAACACTAACGTGTGTGGGAAGGCTTGGCCACACTTGCCTGCAGTGATCTACTTATAGAACAGTCAGTCTCTGCTGCTGTCTTGATTTGGCAAATTTTCTCTATTGAGAGCACACGCACACGTAAACACACACCCATGTGCACGCACGTAGCCTCCCTCCAGCGCCAACGAACACACACACAAGAACACGTTGCAGACAGACACCCAGGTATCCAGGTAAATAGTGTTCAGTCCTGCCTGTTATGCTACTGGTACTGAGAATATAAGTTCTCAGGAGCGGAAGCCTTGTTTGACGCCACGTGGAGCTTCTTTGACTCTCCCTGTGCATCCTCTTCATCTCTGGTTTTAGCAGCGGTCATCCTCGTCCGTGTCACTTAGCAGCTCGCTGGCTCCGGTCCCACTCGCCTGGCCCAAATGCTTCCGAAAATGCCCGTTAGGAACCTGCCAGGAGTGTCTGAGCTGAGGGGCGGAGCTTATGGCGTTGGCCCTGCCCAGGCTGGTTGCCATGGCAGTCTCAAAAGTGAGGGTGTCTTGCCCGTCGCCTGCCTCTCCAGCGCCGACATCCTCGTGGAATGGGAGGTAGGGCTCTGAGATGTAGCGGTGAGGAGATGGGTTGCCCTGACCTCCGGATGAGCCCAGGCCTTCCTTGTCAGCCCTCCACGAGGTCTCTGTGGAGACACTAGGGCCGTCCTGAGGCTGGGTCTGTCCCTCAGAGGAGCTCATCAGTGTGGGAGAGGTGTGGGCTCGGCAGACCAGAGGGGAGTAGGAGATGTACGGCCGCGGGCGAGATGGTGTCTGTGGCAGCTGGCGTCGATTACGAGGAGTACTGGACTCCGAGGCTGAATGGGCAGGGCTGCCTGAGGCGTTCACCTGTAAATAACACACGCAGAATAATGAAGAAAACTAGTGTTATAGACCTTCTCCTACAGTTTCAGCTGGAGAGACAAAGTACTGCTGGTTTTCTGGTCTCTTATAGACCATATTCACATGGCGGCCATTTTCCTCTGAGAACCACACGATTAAATCATCTAATCTCTATTCAAGTTAGCCAAGAGCAAAACCAGAAGTTGTGGGCAACACAACATGGAAAATCTGGGTATTTTTTATGAGTAATGAATGCGTCAGTGTCAGTATGGACAGTGTGCACTTCTACCTGTTTCTGTAAGGTGTTTGCGCGTCCTTCGCTCGGTGAACGGGACTGTCTCCTTTCACACGATGGATCCCGGCTGCGCTCCTCAGAGTTGCAGCGGGACACGTCGGGAGACAGGAGGTGGCGCCGCTCCTTAGATCGCCCTCTCTCATGGCTGCTTGTTTCTCTGTGGTTGATTCTAGGACCTGAGAAGCAGAGGTGCAGATTTCAGTAAGTAAATCAATTTTCATTTATTAATTAGTCAAAGCCATTTCTGTTTTAATGAATGCTTTCCATTTCCATAAGCAGCTGTCCACATCCAATCAAAATGGGTACCTCAGGAGCAATGAAAATTCACATTTCAGTTAATAATACTGTTTCAACTTGGTTGTTTATTCAATATAAACTTAATTTTCAGTTTTCAGACTTTTCACTCAATCCTTCAGGTTATTGTAGCTAAAAGGTGCTAATTTTGATTTTAAAGTCAATTATGATTAAGGAGCAGCCGAATTCAAGCACAATAGCCTAAAGGTGCACTTTGCAACTTTTTTCATGCCGATATACAGAGACAGAGGTCTTGATACAAGGAATAGTAGTTTGCAAGACCTAACATGAGTTTTAAATCTACTTTAAAGCCACATGTTTACATTTGTGTTTGTATATTGATTTAGGGTGGGGTGAGAACAAAAAGATCATAGGTTAATAGAACAGTGACCTAAAAAGCTACGTAGTGCACCTTTACGTATTGCAAAAGATACTGTACATTTATTCACTTCAAAAATCAAACTTAACAACTAAGAATATGTATGAGGAGGTGTTTCAGTAACACGATATGACCTCTGTAGCTCCTCTGCCGAGGCCTGTATGTGTCGTCAGGACTGACTCTCTCCAGAGAGTGCTGTTCCTGCCAAAGGCCGTTCACACACTGGTCTCCGATGGTGGAGAAGGAGCGCTTCATCAGCTTACTGTCTGCTGACATCCCAGGCTACACACACATCGAACAAACAGAGAAGGAAACACTTCCTGTAAGTAACCATGATTGACACCTCATCAGCAAACATTCCCTCTCACTCGCATAAGATGACTATAATGACTGTGTTGACATGTGTGGACAAATAAAATATGTACATTTTGATTATTTGTTGACTTTTAAAGCACTTTCTAATACAAGAGTTGTTCAGAATTACATATAGGGTTGAATAAAGGTTATTAATCTTTATTACCTGTGGATCAACAGCCAGTCTGGGCATGGAGGATGCTCTGATAGATGCTGTCCGCTGAGGTGATTTGATAACTGTTGGGTCCTGTCTCGCCTGCTGCATCACTTGGTTATACTCCACTACATCTGGCACCTACGCAAATACCACAGAAGAAGAGAGGGTTGGCTGTTTCTCTTTTTTTTCTCCTCTAAAGTCTCAAGAATCAAACCTCGGACATTTTACTGAGTCTGAGTCTCTGTGTTCACTTGAGTATTATTATCTTATTATTCTCTTATTATAAAAAATAACAACTGCAACTTTTCACAAGGCTGCTGCATAATTGACTGCTGATGGGTTTCGTTGACCTAAAGTTCACCCTCAGCAAACTTTTCTTTTCTTTTCACACTACATGTAGGTGGTTACCAGTGTGTGTAAATGATGGTGGTGGTGATGTGGGCGGTGGTATGGGTGGTAGGGTGAATGGTACTCGTCGTCGTCGTCCTCCTCCTTCTCCTCCCTGGAGCGAGACAGCGGCTGCAGGAACATCTCTTGAGGAGAGATCGGGCTGAGTGCCACGAAACCTCCTCTGGTGCTGAAGGAGCACGCACACACACAGACAGGACAACTGCATTACATACACGCATGAATTTGTCAATTATTTTTGATGTCAAAAAAGGAACAGAAGGTCAGTGAAGTCAGTGATCAGATTCGAACTATAGAAATCCAGATGGCTCTATTTCTACCTGCATAAATAATCATAAACCAGTGTAAATAACTGTGAGGGGAAAATTAAAGTTGAGTATTTACAGAGCAGATCCGGCACTGTGCCTGAGGAATGAAAGGGATTTGGCGTTGCATAGGATTTCTTGAGGCAGAGAGGAGGCATCCATACGCTGGAACATAGGAGCATGTTTCTAAAACACAAAGAGGGAGATGGGAATTAAAACAGGCTACAAAAACGGTGCTTCAATTACAACATGGACATTCACAACAACCGATATATCGTTGAACATTAGAATAAATCAAGAAACTAACAGATATAGCGTGCAACATTTGAATTGTTAGATGATGAAAATAGCACATTAATGCTATAAAACTACTGCACATCAGTGACTTCTGGGTGCCTCATAGGAATAATTAAATTAAAGTACCTGCTCCTCCAGTTGCTGTCGGAGCTTCTTGGCTTTGCTCTGCTTGTAGTAGTCCATAATCATCATGGCGGCGTAGATCTTCCCAATGGTCATGTCACTGGCTGAAAAAGGAGAAAGCAGAAACCATCACGCCATAGATATGACCCTTCAAAAGAATACATTATCAATTAAATGACATTTACTGCTACAACTACTGTGATAACAAAAATATATATCATTCTTTTTTTTTGATCCTCCTGGTTGTTTGTGCTGATGTCACCTTTGTTAATGGGAACCAGCAGCTCCAACGACTTCTGAGAGAGATGAGGCCAGATGACACTGATCTCCTTCTGCAGGTCCAGGTCCATCTGATTTCTGTCCTCCCCTCCTGGAGATAACACGCACGCACACACACACACGCACACACACACACACACACACACACACACACACACACACACACACACACACACACACACACACACACACACACACACACACACACACACACACACACATAGATGAAGTATTTTACATCACAGTTGATGTGTGAAAGCTTTTGATTTGATATTCAGTCCAACCTCTGGCAATCTTGATCTCCAGGGCGGTGCGGATGAGGGCCATGAGGGTGGAGGTGAAGTGAACGGACATGTCCTCGTCCACAGGCATGTTCATCAGGACGAGTCTCTGATGGCAGCAGAGAGAGCGTCATCATCAGTAAACATATAACATATTAGAAAGCAGAAGTGCAAACCCAGAGCAGCTGTGGTGGATCATAATGAAGTCCTTTTATCTTTATCATAATGACTTAATATCCTTAATATCTCAAGATAACAAATTACAGTGTTCTGGTACTTATTTTTCAATGGCTGCTGTCACAACATGACAATTCATTTAGCCTACAGACTTGACAATGAACAGTTAAGATTTGACATTATCAAGTTGGGAAATAGGCAGAAATGCCACCAAGTTGCTAATTACTTAAATATTGCTTGTTCCTTTCATTACAAACAACATTTAAACAAGTTTCAGCTCAGAAGAAATTGGAACATTATGAGTGAGTTTTCCTACTCACCCATAAATCTGTTATGGAGATAAGATAGTCAAATTATGATTTCGGGGCTTCTATCTTAAAAAAGATTGTTTTGATTTAATTTTTGATTAATCTAGTGATTATTTTTCATGATTAATCTCCCCCAAGAGCCCAAACTGATGTCCTCAAATTGCTTCTTTTGTCCAATCACCAGTCCAAAACTCAAAGGCTCTTCATTTACTGTCATAAATGGCAAAGGAATGCATCAAATCCTGACATTTAAGGAGCTGGAACCAGCAAATGTTTAACATTCCTGCTTGAAAAATCACTGAAACGATTAATCATAAATAGTTGGCAATTAATTTTTGTTTGTTCAAGTGATTAATTGACTAACTGTTGCCGCTCTACCTAAAATGATGAGCGACCACAGCTTTTCTGGGCGTCACGACAAAAAAAACAGTACGTTTCCACACATTTCATATAGCACAGTTTGCTTTTAAACAAAATTAACAAAACATCACTGACGTATACAGAAGGACAGAGAGGAAAACCATGTAATTATCCACTACATCTTGTTTTGAGACACAAGAAACAGTAATTATTTGATGAACACAAGAAAACTGACTAGACAGCTTGTTACTGAATGTCAAGCTGGAGAAACACAAAGAAAGAATGTGTTTTGAGATCTGGAAATAAAAATTGTATTCGCTCCTGTCCTTCTGTAAAGGGAGGTGCTATTTATCTAGGTTTATAAAAAAAAAAAGATAAAACTCAAGCAAAATTTTATCTCAGATGGAGCATGCTTTCAGGCTCAAAGACATCACAACAACACATCCAGCACATCACACAATCACACACAGATGTAACTCCGGGCTGTGGTGGGAGGCACATGCAGACAGAGAGAAGTAAGTATGAAAGACATGAGAACATTTGACTGCAGATTAAGCATGTAGATGTTTGACAACTTTCTGATTAATGTTCTCTAACTGATATCGAAAAATAAGCTCCACCAAGACGCTTTCATCAGATAACAGCAAAAAAAACAGATGATGACGTCTTATTTTTTCTGCCAAGATGCAAAGCAAAACAGGCAATCATTACTGCAGTGATTAATCATCTGCCAGAGACAAACTTAAACTGTTTCAACAAGCAATACTCATATACTCGACAGACAAAATGCCTTGCTTTCCCAACGTATGACACACAAAACAAGCTTTGACAATGCTTGTCCTCTCTGATTAAAATACAGAGACAGCGCCTGTTTCATCTCTTGTGTTCAGTCTACCTTATATGCCAACTTGGAGGGGCATTTCTTGCCCAGGCCTAGAGGTGGCGACATGTTGGTCAACATCTCATACATGTCAGTGTAATGGATACGACCACTGGGGGCGCCAAGTAGCCATGAAGGTGGTGATGGGAAAGAGGGGAAAAGAGAGGGAGGGAGAGGAAGAGGGATGATGTTGGAGGTGGAGGAGAAATTGAACAACGATGGAGGAGTCAGGGAGTGCGTTCCCGAGGGGATGTGGGAGGAGGAAAAGATCATAGGAGGGGGTGTGTAGGGTAAAAAATACAGGATGAAGGAGATACAAGAGAAAGGGTTATTCCAAGAAATCACAGAGGAGGAGAAAGTAGGAGAAATAAAATAGGCTGTATTCTTTCTATGCTGCCATCAGGGCATAGAAAACTGGAAAAGGAGAAAAACCTTGGACAGGATGAGCAAAGGAATGACAGCCTCTCTGGATCTGGTACAAAATACAAGATACTTACGTGGTGTTGGTGTGTGTGTGTGCCAGAGAGTACTAAAATCATCTTTACACCAGATCCAAAAGGTAGAAAGAGACAGGCTTCCCCCACATTTCTCTTCACTGCTTCAAAAGCAGGATTTAAGAATTTTAAAATCCGATAAAATCATGTTTGTTGGGGATGTCCTGTGCCTTAGTACCCTGAGTTCGGAGTGTCGCCATTCTTTGACCTGAGTAACACACCCCTAAAGGTCAAGCAGGGCAGTGACAGCTAGTGAAGGGAGGGAATAGAGGGATAGGAGGAGGTCAGGAAGCATCCCACACCAAAGAGGCAAAGTGAGTTTTTGACGTGGGGGAACCAAACCTTGCATGCCACCCTGTGTGGGCAGTTCTTTCCAAAGCCCAGGGGAGGTGAGATTGTGCGTACAACTTTGTACATCTCCTTATAGTGGATCCTACCACTGGAAAGAACATACATGTCTTTAGTTGAGTGTAATTACAGCCTTGTAGTCCATAAGAAGGGTGAATGAGGCCTTTTCCTCAAAAGAGCAGTTTTAAGACATCTAAACATTTTTTTGTGTTGTCTGTAATACACCTGTATAAGATGATTAAAATATATACTATAAAAAACAAAACAAAACAGTGTATAGAATCATAATAATGACCCACTAGAGGTGGTGTATCTGCAGAGATGCTGCCCTCTGCCTGTGTTTTCTTATTTCACTACTTTTACTTGTTTTCATTTTCTTCTCATTGTGTTGTGCTCGGGACGTTTCAGGCTTCCTGCCACAGGCCGAGAAGGGGAGCTGCAGGTCTTAGTGTCTGTTTGAGCACTTTTGGCTGTATTTACATCAAATCTGGAGGGTTGTGTGGAGGTGTAGGCATATTTACTTGTGCTTTGAAACGTAACCGTTGTCAAACTATCACAAAATAACATTGTATTTCTCCGATGCATCCCTTTGTTTAGCTAACTTTGAAGGGTTTGTTTACCAACAGCAACTGACAAATCCTGCATAGTGTACCTTAAAGTACCCATAAAACGGCTAATAAAACGCTAGTTGCTTCGGCATAGTTACGTGTTTCTTGTAAAAACATTTAGCAGCCAATAGTGCAGAATGGACGTTGCGCCCCACCGCCTAACCGCTGAGCAGCCAACGCTCTCCATGGACTGGCAGCTCCCAGTGAACACAGTTGGACCATGATGGGAAAACACCGCCCTCGACACCCCCAGAAGACGGAGGCTAGTTTGACGGAGGGAATACAGAACCGAGGTGGTTTTCTTGACTGGTTTGGAACCTGGCAACCTGTCGCTGAGTCAGCAAAGACCGCTTACTGAGCTAACAGCAGCTAACTTCATTGAGCAGCAGTTAGCGCTTACTTAAGAAACAAAGCTACCGGTATCAGTCGACAAGGAAACTCCATAGATCAACTCGGTTCCCCTAATGGCCTCTGTCGTGGTTCTCGGAGGCCTTGTACAGCCCCGGTCCTGAGGTGTTCATTGAGGAGCTGCTGGTTATCAGTTTGTTCGCAATTAGTTTAGCAACAAGTTGCTGCTCCAGGCAGAGTAGACCGAGAGCAGCAGAGAGAAAACCAGCCAAACCAATAGTGTCTCCATAAAAGATGAGCCAATTTCACTGAAATCACTGAAAGTTATGAAGGTGGGTTTTTGTACAGTAATTGTTGAGGTCCCCTAACAACCTCTGGCGATGTTCTTCTTTTTATACATCAATTGCAGCGTCATAAATAAAGAAAATGTTAATTGCACTAAAAAATTAACAAATGCCCCCGAGTGCAGGATGAGTCAACAACATTTTGAATGTGTTTCCTGGAAGTTACAAACTCTAAAATACCATTAAAGATACCTAAAAACTGCTTTCTTGCCGCAGTTGGGCATGGTATTGGTGTATAGGTGAGAACAGCAATTTTGACTTCATGGGAACTTTAAAAAGCACTTTTCTGAAGGCTGGTGAAATTGTTTGGCCATGGTTATCTGTAGCCGTTAGCATTTACCCCGTTGCAGCTAATTCAAATGCCAGATACACACATCAAAATAGATTTTTACATCTAATGTGTATCACAGAGTTGATTCAGTCTTTTTATATTTGACAGCATAACTGTATAACACATCATTTAACATCCCTGAAAACAGCTACACTATTGATGAGATGTAGGTGTAGCATAAAGACAGAGAGACACTGACCAGGCGGCGCGGTCATACTCCCCCCAGATCCGGACAAACTCATCCAGGTGGTGTGGACCCAAGATTGACGAGTCTCTGGTCAGATATTCAAAGTTGTCCATGATCACGGCCACAAAAAGGTTCAGCATCTGGACAGAAGACAAACAGAAGAGGAAGGAGAAGCCATGACTTTGTTTGTATGAGCCGAAGGCGCTTGACAGGGGAAATATTAGGATAGCGCTCAAAATATACAGACATAACATGAGACACAACGGACACACCAGGTTGAAACATGACGAGAGGTTTCGTTATTGTGTTTTAGAGGGATCCTTCATGCTCTGGTTTCCTTGTCTTACCAGGAAGGAGCTGAAGAAGATGAATGAAACAAAGTAGAAATAGGCGAAGTCGGAGCCACAGCCCCCCTCTGGATGGGACGCCTGTACTGCTGGGTCCGTCTCACACTTCTGTCCCCCGAGACAGGACAACATGATCTCCTGCCATGACTCCCCTGTGGCACTCCTGGACACACACACACACACACACACACACACACACACACACACACACACACACACACACACACACACACACACACACACACACACACACACATTACACAACACCAGGAGAAGGGGCAGGCTGGTTAAGACTGAGCGGTCCACCTCACAGTTTATTCACAGTTGTGTCTGCCATCTGGAAGGTGCAATCAAAGCACCACTCGCTTCAGAGACAGCTTAGACAGTCCAATGTGACATAGAGTTGAGTAGTCTAATGAATACATTTCCAGTAAGATTTACAAGTATTAGAGCTGATCTTTTAATCACTTTAAATGTTGATGTCGACATTTTATACAGTTGTTTTTTGTTTTTGTTGTGCCATGTGTCATTTCACGGATTTGAGATAACCAAATCCAAAGGGATCACGTTTAAATGTAAAAATAAGCACAGTATCATTGCTCAACACTTTGGTCGAGATAGCCATTTCATTATTTGACACTGTGTTCTTCTTCACCAGATGTAAACCTCTAGAAGCGTCTGCCAAGCTATTTGTTAAGGAGGTAAGTGGTACACTGCAGCATCTATCACCCCCTGACAGTGAGGAGCCTCTTGGGTAATTAGAAAGCAAAACCTTACTACTGCAGCCGTGCATCATTATTCAGACTACATTAAGGAAATGTGTTGTTCAACGAACCAAGTGTAGGAAAATATTGATGGTTTTGCAACTCGATTTAACGGAGACACGAGATGGTGACTACTCTGGAGTGCTGAAGATAAGTGATTGGATTTAGTGTGTTGAGTGACAAAGTGTTAAACGTGCAGTGTGGGACAGTTACACATAAATGAATGTCTGTTACATTCAAGCCTTGTAACCCAAAGCTCCAATTATGTCTACATGGATCTGAAACAAACAACATTATGTCCAAAGCTACCCGGAGAACAGGACTGAAGATGTCAAGGTGTCCTACCTGAAGAGCAGCATTAGAGCGCCAGAGAAGGTCTTGAAGTTGTTGTGCTGGGTAATTTGAGTCTTGTCATCCAGCTTAATGTTTCCAAACACCTGATTCACAGAGGAACAGGCACAAAACAGGCAGGACATCACATAAACAGTCACTCTGGAGGATTATATGTTTAAACACCATCTCCAGAGAGAGACAGAGAACGATCAGGTGTGTGTCTCTCTAACCTGCATCCCAATGATGGCATAGATGAAGAAGAGCATGGCGATGAGCAGGCAGACGTAGGGCAAAGCCTTGAAGGACTGGACGAAGGTCCACAGGAGAATTCGGATGGTGTAACCTTGTCTCAGAAGTTTGATGAGACGAGCTGCTCGGAAGAGCTTCAAGAAGCTCATGTTGAACGTATCAACAAACTAGGAGAGGGGAGGGAAACTGGTGTTCACTGATGGCGTTTATTACAGGAATACAGTATTCCTAGTCAGAGGTATACTCTCTTTCTTGACACTTAATTATTCTTATTACCTGCAGGTCTACCACGATCTCTGTGATGCTGCCCAAAACAGTGATGAAGTCAAAAATGTTCCATGTGTCTCGAAAGTAGTTCTGTAGAAACAGGAAAGATGCTTTGAGTCATTTCAAAAGAGGATCCACACTCAGGCTGCGTGTTGCTCTTTTCTCTCACCAGAAAGCCGAAGGCCAAGATCTTGAGGACACACTCAACAGAGAAGAGAACAGTGAACGCTGTGTTCAGGTGCTTCAGTACGGAGTCATATGCCGGCGGGGCAGAGTAATACTGAAAAAAGAAAGTCGGCAGGGATTAAACTGCAAGAAATGTGCTGTATGAGTGGGATAAAAAAGTGGAATATTCCCTAACCAGTTCACTGCATTGTAACCTGATGATACCAGTCTGATAACAGTATGAACTTCAGCGCTGCGCCCTGCAGATCTACAGGTTGATGGAAGATTCCTCCAGACCCATAAATAGTCCCTCAGTCTCTGCACCTCTCATCTGTCGCACTATAAAAGGAGTCACTCCTCTGGGGGCAGGAGCCACAGTTAATGAGGTCATGCTAAATAGCAGCCCCTGGACATTATAGATCAATATTTAATACAGGATGAGTCACCCCGCGTCTGTCTGTCTGACTGCCTGTCTCTCTGAATAACCAGCACAGCCCAAGAAAAGGCCAGTTCAGGAAATAAATAGTGGCTAGAGAGGGGTGGAAAAACACTAAAACATCACAGTGTGACGAGGTGGGACTCATCAGTTTCGACAGAGCCATGTTTCCAGTTAGGAGTGACACGTCTTGGTTTATTTTAAAACCAAAGTGTTAACAGTCGCAAGTTCATGACAGAATATGCTGCTGAGGATACGTGGAGAGCGACACGTCATTTTCAGGAGAGAGAAGACAATTTTCAGGAGAGAGAAGACAGAAGTACATGATGGAAAAACCAGTAGTCTCAGAGTCGTCCTCTGATTCTGCTCCCCACTTTCACTGTGTTTGATTTCGCTCACCTTCATCATCAGTACAATGGTGTTGAGAGCAATCATGGCCAGGACGGTGTACTCAAAAGAGGGCGACACCACAAAATGCCACAGACGGTACTGGAACGTGTGCCGGTTCTGGGGCATGTAACGGGTCAGAGGCTTGGCACTGATGGCGAAGTCAATGCATGCCCTCTGAAATACAAAGAATAATAGAAAGAGGAACGAAAGAAGCATGAAACAGTAAAAACCAAAGCACACAGTCTTTCCACCTTAATGAAATGCTCTTTTTTATTTACTTTAAACTTTTAAGGAAGAAATAGATGTTTCTTACAAGAACATGTATAGATTTACCAAGACAGTCAGAGCATATTTTATCTTTTTTTTTCTGGTGAGCCATTTTCTAAGTCTGATTGAAATTGTTTTCTCTTCTGTGTTTAAGACTTTAGAAGTGGTGAAAAGAAGGTTTTACCAGGATAATCTTTCTAATTTACATATTTTTTTCCATCTGGGTAAAACACAAGAAAAAAAAAATTCACTCGGTTCTTAAAAAAGTATTCTCCTGATTTTTTAAATCCCTGAATTTCGTTTTCTGAAAAACAAACAAACACATTGCCGTTGGTTTCAGACATGAAGTGTTTTCACAGTTAAAAACACCTTTTCACTGGTTCTCCAAGTCATAAACACAGGAGAGAAAACATTTTTAATCACCAGAAAAAAAAAAAAATTCTCACTTGCCCTTCTGGGCTTCCGTACAGAATAGACTGTAAATCTATGTTGAAGAGACAGAGAAAGGGAGACACAATGGGAAGAAAGAGGTGTGATCAAACTCAAAGTGTGAAGCGACATAAAAGAAACACAACAGACACAGAAAAAAGTGTTGTTCTTTGCTCCCTTTACCTCATTCTTTTCCAGGCTGCACTCCTCCATCATCTTATCCCCCTGTTCCTGGAAGGTGATGATGATGAGAGCCACGAAGATGTTGACGAAGAAGAAGGGAAAGACTACAAAGTAGATGACATAAAAGATGGACATCTCCATCCTGTTGCCGTGGCTCGGGCCTCTGTCCTCCTCTGTCACATCCACCGAGTGTTGCAGAACCCTGAAAGAACAGAGACATGGTGCTAACTAATGCTAACGCGAATACTGACATAAACTCCAGCAACTTAAAAATAAAACTTCAACTTGGCACAAGTTTGGCACAAAAGAAAGAGCACAATAACATCAACAACTGAATATGTACTGTATATTAAAACTGCTTAAAAAACATTCACAAAATCAAATCTGAACTAACATTATGTGCAGGAAAAGTTCCCTTCTGAAATTGAATCATGTGATACAGCAGTTTTTAGTTTGGCGGAAGTATTTGTTTTGCGGATCATATGCCAATTTGCCATTTGGAAGAGGAAATCGTTTTTAATTTATTTGTAGTTAACAAGGGCTGGAACAGTACAAACCCATGGGCACTGTCAGTGAAATATTGGTATACCCTTATTGTGAGATAATGAATGAAAAAATCTTTGTTAAATTAATCACATCTATTATATTTCCTTCATCAAAGGTCAGATTTGACCATTAACAAAGAACAAGCCAGATGTTAAAAGGTTATAATGCTCATAAAAGCTAACGAGCCCTCTGAATGGAGAAGAATGTAAAATGATACGCAGGAAAGCTCCTGCTGAACTTCCTCATCCTGCACGACAATCAGACACTCACTGAGGCCACCCCTCTCCGGTGGAAACAGTGAAGAGAGTGAGCAGAGCCCAGATGACGTTGTCGTAGTGAAACTCGTGTCTCTTCCACTCTCTTATCTTTCTCTCCCTCTTGTCCCTCCCGAAAATGATGTAGTAACCCCTGGAGGAGACGGAGGACACCAGGTACAACAAAAGAAAGTCTTAATAAAGACACATCAAACAAAATACATTAAGAAATAGAGAGGATCATATTGACTTTGAGAGGATTTTGTAATATTTGCAACAATTTTACTATCTTTAGTGTTTTAGGAGGGCATGCTGCTTAAAACTGAATGAAGGGTTGAAAGAAGGAAGGACAGAAAGACAGATGGAGGGAAATGAAAGAAGGGAATACAGAGGGAAAGATGGAAGAAAAGAAGGAAGGTAAGAAAGGTGGAGGGAAGAGAAGAAAGGAACTAAGGAAAGAAAGAAAGAAAGAAAGAAAGAAAGAAAAGAGAAAGAGATGAGGCGAAAGAAAGAAAGAAAGAAAGAAAGAAAGAAAGAAAGAAAGAAAGAAAGAAAGAAAGAGTGAGAAAGAGAATGAAGTAAAGTTAAGAGTATTACCGGCATTCCTTCTCTGTGTCCTTGGAGCTGTCAGTACAGTAGAAAAACTTCCCCTTGAAGAGCTGCACAGCGATGACGGCAAAGATGAACATGAAAAGCTTGTAGACGATCAAGATGTTGAAGACATTCTTCAGAGACGTCACCACACAGTCAAACACCGCCTGGAAGAGACACGCATGACATAAAGACGATGATGATGCATATAACTATTTATTTATCGATTTACAACCCCCCATTCCAAAAAAGTCGGGACGCTGTGGAAAACGTAAAACATAAATAAAAACAAAATGTGACAATTTTCCAATCCTTTTTGACATATACTCAATTGAAAACAGTACAGGGACAATATATTCAATGTCTTACTTCATCAACTTTATTGATTTTTGTAAATGTATATATATACACCACACTATCAATGATCCTCTAAAGTGAATGTCTTTTCCCACAGATCTTCACTTCCTCTCACAGTGACCAGAATGAGAAGATCATGGTATTAGAAGCAAACCCAGGACGACTACCTGTCAGCAGACAATCCTCCAGCTGCTTCTCAGGCCCTGCATTTACTTTAAACCCTCCCCTTCTTTTTTATTTATTCTCTGCAAGTCTCCGTCTTTTCCTCTTGATCCTCCTCAGTTTCCATTAAGTTTCCTTTTCCATTGAGGAATCTGTGTATTCATGCTCTGATGTGTCCTCATCTCCCCTCATCTCCTTGTTCTCTCCCTGTAGACAGACTACGTGTGAGGCTTGGGGATCCCAGCCCTGACAACATGTCTTCATGCA
This sequence comes from Pagrus major, assembly GCF_040436345.1. NCBI lineage: Eukaryota > Metazoa > Chordata > Actinopteri > Spariformes > Sparidae > Pagrus > Pagrus major. The sequence continues at coordinate 15,957,113 of NC_133225.1, forward strand.
CTAATGCTCACAGTCACCTCACGGTTTATCACCTCGTCTGTCTGCTTGCTCTTTTTCTACTCTCAGGTCTGCGACATGCAACTACAAGAGATGAAAAAGGAGATATCTTTAAGCTACAGGGCATGTTTCTGTCACTGTGTGTGCAAGTGGACACTGCGATATGCTAGTAAAAGAGTGATATGTGTGCTATACTTGAAGGCCAAGTTTGCGTCAGTCGCTCTTGTCCTGATGTAGCCATGAGGAATGTTTGCTTTGGTCAAAAACTTACTCAATACATCTTTTCAACTTTTAACCAAAGCTAGACATACAGCATGTTGGACAACTGGTGTCATCTCTTGGTCATTTTTAACATTTTTCATCAATTAGTCTGGTTTATGCAGGATCTTCTTATTAACATTAGCTATTAACAGACATGACAGAAACATACAAAGAGAGAGCATCTCTGACCTTGAGTTTAGGAAGCCTCTTGATGGTCTTCAGTGGTCTGAGGACTCGCAACACTCTCAGAGATTTGATGGTCTTAATGTCCCGTCCTTTGTTATTTCTGTGCACAGAGACAGACAGCGTTAGCATCTTACCATTGTTTTATAGTAAATATCACATTTTTAGAAACACCATGATTTTCAGAACAACTTCCCCCACCTTATTCATCACTCGTACAGGATGTGCAATCTGACATATTCTACTTATGTTGCACAATTTGGCACATTTAAAGATGGTATTTGTTTGAATAGAGGAAGACATTTTGAACTTTTACCCCATCACATTGCTGGTGGTCAATCCCACAGGGACATCATCCACAGACGGAGACAAACAGGAAAGAGGGACATGTATATTAACAGTTATAATGCTATAACAAAATGGAAGAGGTGGCTGCGTGAAGTGAAACAACATTTACAGCCATAAAAAGCCATGTTACAGCTGATTTAAAGACACTGCATATTGTTAGCTAATATAAGTCATGTGACTGACGAGAGGGCGAAGGCCACCAGTGCTCCCACCACGACGATGAAGTCTAGGATGTTCCACAGATCTCTGAAGTAGGAGCCGTCATGGAGGATCAGACCCTGGTCGATCATCTGAGAGACAAGACAAAGGTCTGCGATGAAAGAAATGTCCTTCCTGGGATGGAGTCAACTTTAAATTCTTTTCTTTTGTTGGTGTTTCAAGTATCAGTGTTGGAAGAGAATCGAGCTACTGAACGAGTTGAATTTAATGAGAAATGAGCCTGAAGCTGTTGGTTACTTTAAATAGAGAACATCAATCTGAACAGTCACAAGATAATTAACAGCAGAGGAAAGCAGACAAACACATTCCTCCTGCGCAACACTGGGCTCATTTGTTTTCCAGATATTCATTGAATCTTTACTCCTTTTCTGTAAATTGCTTTATTGCTGATTCATTTTACTTCTTTGGGACTATGTTCAAATAAAACAAATTGTTTGGTTATTTTGGTCAACCAATAACCACATGTAATAGGAGATAAGGGACAGCAAGCAAACATTGCTTTTTTTTAAGGGTTCACCAGCTAAAGTTGTTGGAAATAAGTTTTTCGATTGTGTGCAACTGTCACATAACAAAGTTTGATTTTCATTTGTTATCAGACAAAGTTGTCTTATCCTCACTGTTCTTCAGAAGTGACAGAAAGCAGACAGAAGATGTCCATAATGGACAATTGGTTGCTAGTTTAGATGTTGAGCGGAACCATCCTGGAATTATTTGGTTGAAAAAGGTGCATTTAGATGTTTTAGCACCATTTCTTGCAACCCGTCACCACAAAGTGACACATGATTAATTTTATATCATCTTCTGACAGTGACTCACCTTTATAATCATTTCAAATGTGAAGACTCCAGTAAACACATAATCAAAATACCGCAGAACCTGCAATGAGACAGAGCAATAAAAGGGGAGGTCAAATATATATCGTGGTTGTATAAGTCAAGTCACTGTTCCTGAGCTATGCTATTGAATAATGGTCAGAACATTTTTTGCTGAATATTGTGATGTCGCAGTGAAGTTGACCTTTGACCACCCAACTCTAATCAGTTCATCCTTGAGTCCAAGTGGACATTTGAGCCAGATTTGAAGGAGTTCCCTCAAAGTGTTCTTGAGATATTGAGTTCAAAAGAATGTGACGGATGGACAACCCAAAAACATAAAGCCGCCAGCTACAGCTATCGCCGGCACGGAGGCTTAATGATGTGGTCACGAAAAAGGTAAAATTCTTCAACTTGCTGCATTGATTTTATGACACTTTACTTCACACACTAATCTTGAGGTTTAGTACGAAACAGTCCACTCAAATGATAATAATACTATACAAGATAAATAGCTCGAATCCTCCTGTGAAGCTCAGTGTGTCTAAGACTTCAATCTCCTCAGTCATCAGCAGTTTAACTGCCCCCCATCAAGTCACATTGACGCCTTTTGTGAAACAATTTCAGTAAATGGTTTTTAGAAATATTTTCTTTCTTCTTCCTGGTGGTGCTCAGTGTAGATGAAGGGAGCTATTAGACCCAGAGCACAGATAAAGAGCTGGCAGAAACAGCAGAAATACTCTGGCTTTTATTAAGTCATTTATGTTACAGCTTTTCCCGTCAGACAGGTGATATATACTGCACTTGAATGTGAACATACAAACCTTATTCCAGTCAGAGGAGGTGGCGACAGGGTCCTCAGCAGCCAGTGCTATACTACTAGCAGCTATGACCAGCAGGATGGACATTTCGAAGTATCGGAGGTTCACCACGTAGTGACACGCTCGACGCACCCTGAGGGAGAGCAGATGGCAGAGTGAAGACGTGATGCAGAGGTCAGGTACCACGTCTGCTAAGGGTAATACTGTGCAGGCCCAAGTCTAAAGGCAGCTAGGTTAAACAACATGGATGTCGTGCATCAAATCGGGGCAGTGTATTCCCAGTACACGTGATGTTTGGAGAACCATTATTTCCTCATCACTACAATGTTCTAAAGAAATACACCCCTTCAGAGAGTCCATGGTAGCAACGTACGGGTTGTCAGGTTTGAAGATGAACATGCTGTCTGGAGTCACAGCGTTGACAGGCTTTGTCTCTTCTGCCTCCTCTTTCTCTGACTTACAGGCTTCGGGGTCCTTACTGTTGACTGGAGAAGGTCAGGAGGAGAAGAAAAAGAAGACGAGGTTAGGACAGATGAGAGAAGGAGAAGAAGAGGAAGACTGAAAATATCCAATGCCAGCCCTGCAGTGGTGAACTGAATCAGTGAACTATGGGGACTATTTTAGCAGATGACATGAATGAATCCCTCACAAAATGAACTGTGGGAGCAACAATTTACCCTGAAGTCACGACTCTGCAATTGCATGACCTATTTCTCACCTCAAATTTATCCAAAGAAATGTGAAATTTCCACCTTGAAAATCAGCTGTAAGAAGGGCTCATATTGATGAGTACGTGTGGCTCATCTATACCAGTTACTTGAAATGAATCCTGTCTGAAGTAAAATGATGCGCTGGCCTTGTGAGGTTCGAATCAAGATAGTAATGTCACAAGTCTTGAGAAATCAAATAAATTAACAAAGCACTTCCGTGCTTACCAGCTACAGTGTGAAAAAGTCACCGTATCAGCACCTAAAAACCACCAACAGTTGTACCTGTGATCGTGGAGAGCTCCAGAGATGACTGAACGTTGGGCACCTCGATGATCACACTGGAGCTGAGCTGAGATTTATCCTGGTCGTGTTCTGTCTCATTGTCCTCTTTGCTGCTGTCTGGGATGGCAGTTGGAGACAGGTCTGACTGCTGAGGAGTTTCTTCCTGCTTCTGGTCACCAGTGTGGCTCTGGTCATCTGGTGGGTCAGTGTCTCCTCCTTCACTCCTGTCACCCTGTCTGAAAGTACAGACACAAAGACTTGACTGGACAAACAGGAGGACAGTGATAGACTTAGAGCTAGTCTACTTTGACCTTAAAATTTTCATTGAATTGTTTCTGACCATCAGACTACACAGCAGCTTCTTTGCTCGCGCTCCTTATCTCCAGAAAAAAGTAATTTTCTGTCTGTATTTTGTCACATGACATCTCCAGGTCACCCAAAATCACTTGCATTAAACATATAAATGTGAATCTGACTGGGGACTCTAAGTTTTATTCCCCTCTCCTCTTAAAATCATTCCTGCCTCTATGACTTTGATTTCATCTGCTAACCAAATCTGAAATATGCCGCCAAACAAACTCGTCTACAAAACAAACATGTTGATCTGTCTCACCTGCTCTCATCAGGTTTGGACACCTCTTCCTCCTGTTTGGCCTCTGCTTTTTTCTCTTCTTCTTGCCCTGGATTTCTTGTCCTCTCTCTGCTGACCGAGCGACTCAATAAGTGGCTTCCATTCCCAGGTGATGACCCCTGACTTCTGGCTCCGCTCTGATGGTCACAGTGATGCAGCGCCCTCCTGCCCCTAATCCCACCATGACCTCCCATCTCAGGAGTCAGTGTGTCAAGGTTATCTGGTGGTCGGAACTTTTTGACTGCCCTGTGTTGTCGCTCACCATTCAATCGGGGGCTCCGGCGCTCGCTGGTGGTGTTGTGGCTCTGATTAACACCCAATTTACCGCTCTCAGTGATGGGCTCTGCTGTGGACACAGAAGCATCAGGAAGTGGTACGCTCGTAGGATCCAACAGCTCTGGGACCATCACTGACACTGGCGGTTCAGGTATGTCACCAGAGAGGGCGGCATCCAGAGGCACATCCACAGACATGGAAGCCTGGTTCTTCACTGGGGAGGCTAAGGGGTCCACTGCACGCTTCAAACTCCCAGACGGTGTGTTCTCCATGACCTTGCGATGCAGTGACAGGGGGTGTCCATGCTGGGCTGAAACAGGTGGCCCGTCCTTCTCCTCGCTCGGGCTGCTGTACAGGATCTCCCGGCTGGACATCTGGCGGTGTCTCCGCAGCTGGCTGGTCCTCTGCTCCCAGACTGACATGGTCATCCTTTTTCTCCTCTCTCTCCTGGACATGAAAGAGTTAGAGGTGTTGAGTGGTGGGGGTGGGCGGCCCTCCCTGATGCTGCCCTGGGTCTCCTCCAGAGAGCAGGAGTAGGTGGGCCGACTGCGGTGGATGGCTCTTTTCCTGTACAGGTAGGGCCGCCTCCTCCGGCTTCCCCTGAGCAGAGAAAGAGAAGACAGCGTGTCAGTATATAGAAGCAGACAATTTATTATATGCAGGGCCACATTTAACATACAGATGGTTTCAGTTAAAGGTCCAGTGTGTAGGATTTCTGGGGATGTACTGGCAGAAATGGTATTTAATACCATTTATATTATATACATATATATATTCACCTGAATCTAATAATCACTGTGTTTCGTGACTTTAAGCATGATTTATACTAATCATTTAATCCACGTAGCCTATGTATAGATGTATGCCCTACGTCATAGCCTGATGTGCACCTCCCCATAAACATACTTGCACGTTACAGCGACGCAGACCACAATAACTGTGATTGGTCCGCTTGGTAGCATCGCATTGCTAATACCGGGGACTGGGACCTGTGGTTTCCCCAGTAAACACACCGACTTCTTCTGCTGTTGCAGTCCCTCCTGACTGGCCAGCTGTTGCTCTTCTTGGGTTATACTCCTCCTCCAGAGATTTTCGTGGCTGGAGTGTCCGTGAGCTAGAGAGAGCAGACTGGCTGGATGTCCAAAGGGCCCCTTGATGAGCAGCCCAGTGCTCGATCAGTGATCAGTGGCTGTCTGGGCTGTGCTGTAGCGGGCTGTGAGCAGAAGCTGCCCGGGTAAACACACCACCACGACTGGCTGTTGCAGCTGCAGTGTTTCCTGGTTCGTTAGGTAGAGACAGGCCAGGTGGTGGAGCAGCGGCAGGGCAGCCTGCCTGTCCGCCCTACCTTACGATCCAAGAGACACTCTAAAGAGGATGAGTGATTCAGACAGCAGTAGCAGAAGACCGGGAGAGAGACCGAAAAAGGCTGGTGCATTTGCCCACAAAACTAAAGCTTATAGACCGCTGAAAACAGACATTACCAGAGAACGCAACCAACAAAGCCAACCAATCAGTGGCCGAGTACAGTGGGTCTTGCAAGAACATGGGTGGGATCCATAATAATGCATCACCACCCCCAGTAATGAAGACACACCGGAACACATATTTAAATGATCCTAACGGCGTAGGCCACTTGCGTAGGTTACAGGGTAGGCTCTGTGTAGAGCCTACGTGCTACGATAAATCAGCCTACTGAATGAGCATTTTATATCTACAGAATGAACTGGTCGTCCTTCATGGAGTTCGCCATGTTGCACCACCATACTTCTACAGTAACCCAGAATGGACAAAATAGACAGTGGCCCTGGAGAGGGCCTTTGGCCTTCTTTGCATTCTTAGTGGCCACCGTAGGAGAGGGTGAGGGGAGGTGTATTCAATTGGTTGCAATATACAATCTGACTGCAAGATGCCACTAAAACCTACACACTGGACCTTTAATGTTAATGTCTTAGCGTAAGCATTTGATTTGTTGGCATTTAATTTTAGCTTGTTTTATTATTTATTGATCCAGGTCTGGAACCATTTTAGTTTGCATGCTGTTTTCACCAAAAATCTAATTTGATTCAAGCTAGAGTTTCAGAATCTGCTTCAATGGATTTTACTTTATAGGTTCTGTTTTGCTTTATACCACAAAATGAACATCAAAGTATATAGTCTGTGCTTTGGTCTGATGTTCAGGCAGTTTATAAACACATGGAGCAATTTCATTCCAACATGAAGCGATTTAGTGGATCAATGAAAATGTTAGGTGATAAATTAACCAAGCCAGGAGTTTTTGTGTGACTAAATAACACAAAGAGTAGGATGCAGAATGAAATCAGTGGAATAAATAGAAAGAAATGTGGAATCAAATTAGGTTGGAGAGAGTTTGGAGGAACGGGACAGAGCATGAACAGAGTGCTATACAAGATGGAGTCTGTGACGTTTACCCATTTAAGAAAATCAGACAGGTGTTAGTGAGAGATTCAGAGAGCTGAACAGACAGTGTTACTTACTGGAGCGTGGACTCTTGTGTGGTCCGTGTTATCAATGAGCGATTGGTTGAAAACAAGACATTAGTGCTTTCGTGAGCAGAGACAGAACAGGCCAGGAGACACACAGCAAACTCAAAGATAAACTGGCCTTTCACACAAAGACCAAAGTCATCAAAACATCTGCATACAGACTGTTGATGCCATTTAACAGCTGTTCAGAATTTGTTATACAATGCTTAAGGCTAAAACTGCTCTTTTAGAAGACTACAAGCACAGATGAATTATTAATTTCATATCTAATTGCTACATTGTGTATTCTGTTTGCAGCACATCACATCTTTAAATGTTAGCAATGACTCAAAATGGAGGTCAGAAACCGACTCTCGATGCTTTGGTGTGTGTCTCCGTTGGAGCCAAGCGGCACATTGACAAACAAGATGGTAGCAGTATTAGAAACAGTCAAACAACATTCATAAACATCAACAGTAAGCGCAACATTGATAAGAAGACATTTCAGTAAGATTGAGATGTTAGACAGTCTGAGCTACAGTATGGGTACAGATAGAAAACACAGAGATGGGCTTCATCAGCAAACACAGGAAAAAAGTACATATCTAGATAACCTTAGAACAAAACCACCACACTGGGATGCAGCTCTGAACACCACTGCCACCTCAGAGCACTCACACATTAATTAGCATTCTTTTAGGACATGCTAGTAGAGCTAAATGGGGAAATTCATGTGCTGAGCTTCAAAAAATGTAGCTACAAATATCCAGAACACTTAAGAGCAGTTCAGGGAGGGTTTAAATACTTCACAATGGAAGAAAAGTAGTACACACACTGAAAGCACTATCAAAATATTCCAGTCTCAGTATCACTTGTCATACTTTATGTGAAAAGCATTCTCAGCGAGGGTGTGTGTAATTTTTCTTCCTTTGATCATGCTGACCAGATGCATGCGCTAAAAGGGTGAAATCACCATCAGCCTCCAACATGCTGCTTCTCTCTCTTTTTTTTTTTTTGTTGAGCAAATGCTGTCATGCAAGTTTCTTCAAGGTCAACGGGGGCAGGCACCACCGGGGTTTCATAGCTGACATCGGAGATGAGACCAGAAACCCTTAAAGTTCAGAGTGTCCTCTTTGAATACAGATGCCGGCCCAGACGACCCCGTGGTATTCCAGTCTCCTCTATGGGCACTGACAAGAGCCTGACCCTCAGCTGGCTAAACTGAAACTAATGCACATCTCCAGTTTTCTTTCTGCTCTGTTATAATATCATTTCTGTTGTTTTAAGAAAATGGCAGGGCCTCGAAAAGAAAGAAAGAAAGAAAGAAAGAAAGAAAGAAAGAAAAAAGAAAGAAAGAAAGAAAGAAAGAAAGAAAGAAAGAAAGAAAGAAAGAAAGAAAGAAAGAAAGAAAAAAGGTGCATAATGTGATGTTAATAAAATGTTATCTGGTAAAATCTTCCACATGCCCATGCAACAAACTGCTTGTTTCTCAATACACCAACGTGCACACAGAGCCAGAGGTCCTCACTCTTGTGCATGCACATGCACTTTCACCACTGTGCAATCAATCCCTGAGAGAAAAAGACAATCTATTCTGCTGGAGACCTGAGCATTGAGAAAACAAGGTTACTTTATAAATCAAATTTTCCACAAGTCAGAACACTTAAACAGATCAAAACCTGCACACACTTCATTTCATCTGCTAATTACACTTTCCTTGCAACAATATCTACCATGAGTACATAAGTATATTACTGTAATGGACACAACATGTTAATTTGGACACTGGGTAACCCTGTCTGCATGACAACAATATAAGCACCTCCCATCCCAGAGTGGAACCAGTTACCATGGAGACATACATTTGACTTCTATTTGGCAGCAAATTACAGCGTAGGGAGCAGGCGGAGGCTGGATAGTAGATCTGTCAGTAAAGAAGTATCAGTCTCTAGTGGGACAGCACGTGATTCTCTCAACAGGCTCTATATTGATGACCCTTGGCCTCCATCTGTAACTGTCCTGCATGGCGTAGTTTAATTTGTTGCACCTCATGATGGACTCGCCATTTGCTGGAGGCTACAGCAACTTGTGTTAAGTAACAACACTGTGGGTTAGTGCTATAGACAATCCCTGGAGGAAGGAAGGAGGGAGAGGAAGAGAGGGACAGAAGGAGGAGAGGAGAGCGGTTGCGTTCAGCACTTACTCTGAAGACATGAAGGAGGACAGCGGGCCGACCTCCTTGGCCTTCTGCAGAGCGTGCTTCTGGTTGAACGCCGCCTCTGCCTCCTCTTCATCCTGATCAAAAGAGGAAAAGACGGCTGAACAACTGTAACATCTGTGAGTTTTAATATTTAAACAGAATCAAAGTGATGAGGAGAAAAAAGCAGAACTGGACATGGCAGATTATATCTTTATCTTTATTCATTTTTTTGTATTACCTTGGTGAGTTCTTGTGCATTGGCAAGGTTATCCACAGCAATGGCCAAGAAGACATTCAGCAGAGTGTCTGGTCACAGCTGAGTCAAGGATAAGTGCAACAAGGCAACCTCTAAAACTACAATACCGACTGACACAGTACTAGTGCAAAAAACACATTTTGACCAAATTTTCAGAAAATCTGCAGAAGAAAATGTGAATGAACGTGAATTGTTTTGATCCACTACTGTTATGCAATTATTAGGAGGTGGTTCATCGACAGAAATAGAAGGTGGTGCCAATCTCCAGTCGGAAAAACCACTAACCATTGCAGAAGAAGGGGTGGGAATTCGATGTGGTGATCAAAGGAGCACCAGACGAAAGTCAAATGACAAAATGAACAAGACACGATGGAAATATGACATGTTTGTTTTATGTATTAACGTTAGGAAGATAACATCAAATCTGTGTGGTGAGGCTACTAGATCGTTATTCCTGTATTTTTGTCAGAGGGGAACCATCTGAGAAAAAGGTTCATTACATCAGAACTTATTCTGATGTCATATCGTTTCCATCTCCAATTAAGCTCGTTAACTCTTTTTTGAAAAAGCGGAAAACCTAAAAATAAAGAGCAATACTAAGCTAAGATATCCACAGTTTGAATAAAAAATATTTTGTCACTTTTACAAAATAATAACAAATTAGGATACCTGGTAGTTGGTTTAGGTTACCTCCTAAAAAGAGTACTGTATATGGCATTTTGGAATGACACCTTTGATATTTCCAATTTAAAAAGAGTAATGAAGGATACAGTTTCCAAACAGTGTAAGCACTATAAAGTAGATAGAGGACCACATGCCAGACTTCACTCCTCCCTGAGACCGAATACCGTTGTACATTACCTCGTTCCAGTCCTCTCCAGTGAGGATCTGGGAGAACAAAGTCAGAATAACAAACACACGTCATCGACAAAACTATCCTGAGCATTTCCTGTATGTTATTATTCGCTGTGATAAACGTGTGAAGTAGAAAGCAATAAATTGCCAGGTCTATTTCCAGACCTGAAAGACGGTCATGATCGCTGCAGGGAAGGTGTCAAAGTTCGTGGGAGTGTAATCATCAGAGATGTAGTCGACAAAGATGTCATCTGGGTCATCAAAGATGAACCTGTGACAAAGAAATTCTAAATGTCTTCATGAACTCACACAGAGTGATGCACAGCACTATTAGCACTACTTTTCTTTACTCAGAGGGTCAAAGGAGACTATTTAATGTTACCTGCCACCAAAGAGCTGCATGCCAAGTAGTGCAAAGACAACGATGAAGAGGAAGAGGAGGAAGATGAGGGAGATGATGGACTTCATGGAGTTCATCAGAGAGACGACCAGGTTTCTCAGAGACGCCCAGTACCTTGACAGTCACACAATATCATATTAGTGTGAAAATATGTTTTAAATTATGAAAAATGTAATAGCCTACTTGACTTTGTTTATTAAGAACTGTGAAAAAAAAGTTCTAGTGAACTTTTGTAGCTCCAGAGGGAGCTGTGGAAAATAAAAAAAAAATGGCTTCAAGTGGTGTCACTCAGGTCAGTGTTGGGCCGACCTGAAACTACAAGTTTGAAAAAGAAAAATATCTGGAGATGTGGTGTTCGAAAGAAGTGAGTTTAACAGATCTATGTAGCCTGTGCCTTATCTCCACTTGAGGATAGCGGCTTGAGGCGACATTAGCCGCCAATAGCATACTGTAACAGACCCAAATATCCAGCCAAACTGTCCATGTTTAAAGCCACATCATGCAGAATTCGGCATTTTGTGTGATTTGTCTTTGCCACTGTCTTAAATTCAAATCCCAGGTCTATAACAATTTGTCACAAAGACAACTCATTACGTCATGAGAATGTTATGTGTTGAACACTTGTATCTTGAAGTATATATGTATATAATGATGTGATCCTACCCTCTCACTAAAGTTACACAATGCATGATTTTGAAGCTGTTATTTTAAGGTATAAAAGTTACATAATGTAATGTTGTAAAAAAAAAAGACAATAGTTTTGGTTCTGCTGCACCTCTTTTGATCCCTTTAAAAAAAAAAAAAAAGTCTCCAAAAAGTGAAGGAAATGAAGAGAGTACTCTTTTAAACTCAGGCAGTAACTGTGTCAGTATGCTACTTTTCTGCTTCTAACTTTCCTTTGTTGTGAATATGAATGGCATTGGCATATATTCAAATATTCATTTGTGGTTTTGTTTGTTATGCACTTGCTTGTTTGCTTCAAATACATATATATATATATATATATATATATATATATATATATATATATATATATATATATATATATGTATATATATATATATATATAAGAATATATATATATATATAAGAATATATTTAGATACCAAAAAAGCATCCTCCTCACAACATAGTATTTTATATTAATGTCACAAAAATGACAGACTTAACACTACTGCCATCTTTCAGTCAACAGTCAAATGTCCCCATGCAAATATCATGAAACATCTCAACAGATGGCAAAGAGTGAGGAAGGCCACGGCACTAACTTGGTGATCTTGAAGATCCTCAGCAGACGGAGAGCACGCAGGACACTGATGCCAAAGGAAGTGCCAGGCCTGAAGAAACCCCACAGAACTTCAAAGATGCTGCCAACGATCACCTGCAGTGACATAGTATTCAAAAGGAATCTTTGATAAAGAAACACAGGAATACATGAGTGTAGAATAACATTTATGACAAAGTGACACAGAGAGGAAAGACAGAGGCAAAGACACAGACAGATACAGAGGGAGAGAACGCTGATGCTGCATGTTTTAAGAGCACAAGCAGTTGGATTTTGGGAGAATCAAAAATGTCAGGAGGGAGATGGACTACTGACACTGCAGTCAAAGCAGTTGAAGGAAGAGTGGAAGTAGAGACGCGGTCCCAAGCTGTACATCTTCAGAAACATCTCAGTCAGGAACAGAGCGAGGAACAGGAACTCTGCATAGTCTGAGACAACAAAAACAAATTTAAAATGCAGAGTACGTCGTCTCTGCCACTCAGGGTCACTCAACCAAAACAAAGCAGAAGGCGTAATTAGTGTGGGATCATGGGAGTTGTTGTCTTTATTGTTAAACAACCACCATGGCAAAGAAAATCTATCTATGTGACTGAGGTGGAAATGTTCACGGATGAGGTAATGTTTGATTCATGCTACATCTAGTCACTTCCTCCCTCACTCTCTGACTAACTCCTGGGAGTTATAGCAACAGGCGACCAAATGAAACACGCCGTTATCTTGGACAAAGTTATGGATTTCTCTGGGTTTGAACATTGTTGTGTCATGATTTGGCTTTTAAGTTTAGTCATTTCCTGTTTTATTTTGTAGGTTATATTCTTGTGTACCACGTTTTACTTAACACTTCCTGTCTTTGTCTTCATCCTGGTTTTTACTTGGTTTAGTTTTGTGTGTCACTTTAGTTTTTTGGGCTTGGGACTACAGCTTCTGATCATTAAAGCTGGAGATATATTTGAACCCCACGTGTGCGTCGTAAACGTACAGTAGTTGTTGACATACTTGCCTGTATACTACACGTGTTACCGGAGGATACCACCAGCTGGCACACGGTAGCTTGTTGTCTCGTTGTCATCGCTGCTGTTAATGTGTTTACTGACTCCTGACCCCGTCACATCTTCATACTGAGGATGTGAACAACTGACACTCCAAACGGACGCAGGATATGTGAGCCAGCCCACATGCATACCGGAATGGGTTGTTAAGAGCAAGTATATAGTCCGCCTTAAGCTCCCTTTTTGTTTTTCTATCTGTCTGTTTTGGTGTTTTTCATTTGAATGCTTTGTGTAAAATCATTTGGGATAATATAGGTACAAAATGCAATAAAATATAAAACAAAGGTCTTGTTGTTTAATGCAGAAATGTTACATATTATATCTTTACATTTTGAAACTTACATAGACCACTGAAGTTATATAATAAAGCAGCAACTTCAGCAGCCTGTGAGGTCGTATTTCAAGGTGTTACTGAAATGACTCACAAAGGAAGTCGGACAGCCACGGGGGCTGGTTGTGATGAACAATGGCGACACACAGCGTGTTGAGAGCCACCAGACCCAGCACCGTCCAGTAGAACGTTTGTGTCTTCACCACACGGCGGATGGAGATGCGCAGGAGACGCTCCTTACGGCGAAAATACGCCGTCGGACCTCGCCTGGCACTCCTGATACTTGCTCTGGCCATGGGGATGCCTTGGGGGATTAGTGAAAGATAAAGAGGGAAAGGTAGCTTGTACACATTGTTCCTGCTCTGAGTATTGGACTCCCAACAGTGTGATGTTTACAGCAGTACCAAATATGCATTTCTAAAGGCTGCAGCAGAGCACAGTGTGCCCTGCTGGAGTATGTCTTACAGTTTATGTGCACATATTTATGAGCCTGTCCAGACTCCCACTCACCCACAGAGGAGATGTCACCATATTGTTCCTCCCCTGGTTGCCCTCGATGACCCACGTCCATCCCTCTCCTCTTGATGGTGGTGGCTCTCTTCAACACTGCGGACACGGCAGGTTGAACATAAGAACAAGCTGTTTCGAACTGTATAACCAATATAACTGTGAGGATAGCGACACAAAGACATCTTTTGGGCAATGTGACCACAAAACACTGTTTACCTTTTGAATTGATCACATCAATTAATAGATTTTTAACTTATTTGTTGTCGTAAAAACAGCCCAAAAAACCACCATGTGCATGAAAACCTGTACATCTTTAAGACACTCCGAGGCAGACCCAGGCATGTTTGCAAGTGTAAAACTTTATAATGCAATGAAAAGATAATGATGACGCAAATAATAGGAAGAAACCACAGTGAGGATCATCTTCACAACACGCCAATGTCTGTGAAGTTTTAGCTGAGAGGGAGAGTGGAGCTCATTAAAGCTGCAGCCAAATGAGATAAAAATGATGATTTAATGTTAGTGTAATGATCCAAACAACTGGATGCAAACCTTCGGCTGATATTTTATGATCTCTATCATGGCAAACCATGCTCTGAGGCGGCTTGACGGTCCATGCATCTTCTCTTATCTGAGCTGCGTTCAAGTGCTGCTATAAAGTATCAGGAGACGCGCGGTGCCGTGCAGTGTGCACATGCTGAAGTGAGTGTGATGAGTGTGTTTTGACCTTTTCTCTGACTGACATGTCTATGATTACCTTTCATCCAATCCGACCCCCACTCACACCTTCCTGCTACCTTTGTGATTTCTGAATCTACTTGCAGTCAATATTTGCTTGGGGACTTTTTTTAATAAGCCGCTGATCAAACACACAAAGAAACACACAGATACACAAAAATACTGCTGCCATTTCACACACACACTCACAGGAGTGTTTGCTTAAGGCAGGATCTTGTCAACACACACACAAACACACACACACACACACACGTGCGCATGCTGCTGCCTTGTCGGACCAATGGTTGCTGAGGCAACCGCAGTGCACCACCTTTCTTTTTAATCAAAGCAATCAGAGCTTCTGCATGTATTTCCATCACAACAGCTGGAGCCACAATTGGTCTTTACTACAGATGTGCATAATTCAATTTATTTTGATCTTGCTCAAGTGTCTTTGTACTTCAACTACCAGAAACATACTAAACAAGAATTTGCTTTCTGTTTTCTGTGTGTTCATATGTGTGAATTTGAATGGGGTGAATGGAGTGGTGAAGCTGGTGAGGAAGAGAGCAGAACAGAGGACGGTTCTCACCATAGGCACCACCTGTACTCCACTCTGGGAGCCTCCTGAGAGCTGCCAATCAATCAACATTTAATAAAAGCCCTGCTGGTTTAGTGGGGGGGGGGGGGGGGAAAGGTCAAAGTAGAGCTGAGAGGGTCAAAGCAGGCACTAAACTGTGTGTGGGGTGCCGTGTCAAGCTGCAGATTTAACTCTATCGATGCTAATTCTCTCTAGGTGACATCGACAGTTGCAGAGAGAGATGCAATGGTGTAAGTGATCTGTGCAAATGTACCACAGCAGCAACAAAATCTGGGCAGTAAAATATATCCTGAACTGACATACTGTACTGATTTATGTTGCAATTGAGGTCAACTTTCAGTTCTTTCCAATTTTTACAACTCGGCAGTGAAATTTCAAAAAGTCTGCAGCAGGTGCAGGTTTGGAGAAGTGATCATGACCACTGAAGAGAGCAGGGCAGACGTTTGGAGTAATTCAGACTGAAGATTTGGAGAAACAGAGGCCCTTTGACTGAATGTCTGCTATTGATATTGCATTAAACATCAGTAGTTAAAAAGTAACTAATACTCTGAGTAGTGTTTCAGAAGAATACTTTGTACTTTTACCTTAGTATTATTTGTTTTTACTTAAGTAGTATTTCTGTAATGTAACTGAACTCAGAGATTTTGATGAGGCTCATTAGTTTCACAGACTAAAACCACAAATTACATTTTTGATCTGATGATGGTGTTTGATGTAAAGTCAGGTGATCACCTATTAGGAATTATTGTCTGGGTACTAAGAATGTCTGTGCAAAATCTTGTGCCAATCCGTCTTGGAGAAGTTGAGATATTGAACTGCATAATTGAAAACTTTGATCTGCTGTGGCCCTAAAGGGAAAGTCAGGGGATCACCAAAGTCTGTAGGATTCATGCTTTGGGAACCAGCAATGTTAAAATAAAATTTCATGGCAATACATCAAATAGTTGTTGAGATATTTCAGATTGGACCAAAGCTGTGGACTGACTGACATCAAGTTATCACGGCACAAAGTGATCTTCCAGACTGAAACGTCCCTTGATATAATTTTTATGCCTATATCTGTATCTTAAAAAAGAACATGTAAACCTAAAATAACACAAAAACAGACTTTAATAGCATATGCCTGAATATCCTTTATAAAGCACATTTGTTTTAGTCTACATGCCAGCATTAAACTGTTTCAGTTGCAGAGAGGCACAATGTAAAGCAATGTGAGGATAGCAGAAAGAAAATGTGCAACAATGAAACCAGGAAAAAGAGAAATCTCTGCTGACTTACCATCGAGGGCAGAAGGTCCTGCATTCTTATTCTCCTCGGCAAGCATCACTTCCTCTGGAAAACCAAAACCACAGTCAGAAATGAGTGATGGCTCAGATGGAAAAAGATATACTGGCATCTTTTGTGACTATGTTTATATCTCAATTGTGGTGGAACAAACAGCTGACAGAAAACATGTTCCACAATCAACAGGATTAGTGTCAAAGCTTAAAAAGAAATATCGATTTTCCTTTTCTCATCAAGAACCAAATCCTTGGTCCAAATCCTGAGCTGTGACTAAAGCCACCTGCTCTGTCGATCCAGGCCCGGTAGCCGTTGAGCTCTCTCTCAATCTGCTGTTGGCGTCTCAGCTTCATGAAGGCCCTGCGGTTTTCTACCCTCTCTCTCTCCTTGGCAAATTCCCTGCAGAACCAAACCAAACCACAGAATTATTTATTTACTCTGTGAGGATACAGAGATTTATAGTCACAAGGATATATCATTCCTCTTGGAGACAACCACCGGGGAAAAGGCTGTAGCTGTGTTGAAATAAGCTCATCTCATTGTTCATTCAACCACAAGAGAAGAGACAGCGAGGCAAAGGGGTCTCTTCTCTCTCGTTGTGGAGATAATGACAATGGATCCCCCATTAACCTTTCTGTAAAACTAATTAACTTGTATAGACTTTGACACCACACACTGACACAGAACGGTTTAGTTTGACAGTAGTTTGCCAGCCGCTCTACCAGTCAGTGAAAAGGCAAGTTACACTGTGTTGTCTGTCTTTCAGCTGAGCCTACCTGATCCTAAATCAACAAGGCAACAAAGCCAGCTGACTGTAAGGCTCAGTGAGCAGGATTTAAAAGGATCTATTGGCAGAAATAGAATAACATATCCATAATTATGTTTTAATTAGTGTATAATCTTTGTTTTTTCATTACCTTAGAATGAGCCTAATAAATCTACAGATGGAGCAGGTCCTCTTAGTCTGCCATGTTGCTCCGCCATGTGTCTACAGTAGCCCAGAACAGACAAACCAAACACCGGCTCTAAAGAGGGCCTTTCGAGATTTTAGCAATTTTAGCAGCCACAGCAGGGAAAGGTGAAATGTGAGGCTTTAATCCTACATGCTGCACTTCAAAATGGCTGTTTACTTTAAGTATGTCCCCTACAGCCTCTAGGCTCCATTGAAGGCAGTTTAAGCTACAGATTTTTTTTTTTGCATCCCCCTAACCTTGCGTGTCGGTGTACTGTGTTTTGTAAGCCACCTCATCTGAGACCCATATTTCTTGGTTGTACCTGCTGGGAGATAAAACTCCCACCAGTATAGCACTCAAGACTCCTCCACCATGACAAGCTAACAGCACAAATATGAGCCATCCTATCAAAGTCACAGAGTCAAACACCAATGTGTGTGTATCACGAATAAGATTCAATAAAATGGCTAGCAAAGTAATACATCAATATACTGTTACTTTCAGGTATCTGTAATACTGTAGGTCGTCATATATACATCATGTGCTGGTTGCTAATTTCACAAACAGCAATATGCAGACCACGTTGCACAACTCGTTTTCACTATACCACCATTTATTGACCAAACCTTTTCAGCTATCTTTCCATCTAATCTGTCCTAATGTCCCTTCATTGGTTGCCTGTCAGTTTTAGAATAGATTTTAAGATCCTTTAAATGGTGTTTAAATCACTCGATGGACTAGTCAGACATGCTTTTAATGTATGCTCCTTATAGGTCACTGGGGTCCTCTGATGCTTTCTTTGTAGTCGTGCACTGGGTGAGGGAAAAAAACCTACGGTGGGATGTAATTTATTGTCAAGGTCCTCACCTCTGAAATAGCGTGCCACAGGAGCTGAGGGGCATCATAATCTATAAACACCTTTAACAGAAATCTCAAGACATTCCTTTTTAGTTTAGCATTCTCGTAATTCATCTTTTTTTAATCCACCCTCTTCTACTGTGCTACACTGGTCTCACTTATTTCCTTTATTATCATTTTCTCATTTGCCGTTTATTTACACTGTTTTGTTTCACTGCATATTGTATATTTCATTGTATTGTTTAGCTCCTTGTATGGCAATTTTGCACGAAATGCCCTGTACTGTATAAATAAAGTTGGATTGGATTGGGGTGGTCCTTAAATACAGTCAAGTTAGTAAATAAAGCATGGTGTACTGGAGAAGGGTTGTGCGACATCATTTTGCAGGATGTTTGAAAGGCTGCTGATAAGAACAAACAGGAGTTTATGCCCTGGTTCCCTTCATTTACAGCATATTTATAGGTTGACAGGGACCACCCAAATACAACATTAAACAACTGACCACTGTGTGAGGTTTTGTTTATGGAACATTAGGGCCACTAAAGATATCCAACATCAGTTGTACCCTGCAAATTCAGCAGGAAGAAGGCTTCAATTGTGCCTATGGTGTATCTGATATTGCCTAGAACATCATCATTAATGTTGTTCCAGGGCCATCATTGCAACTGATGAATCACATTTTTGTGATGTCATAGCTTTGCACCTCCGGTGTGAAATTAGGAAAAAGTGACAAAGTCCTCAATGGTTGAAGGATAGAGCTCTCACTTAGGAGACATGTTGTTATACTGTTTAATTTCACACTAAGTTTACTTCTTATTTTCCATTTCTTTTTAGTTTTGTGTCACTGTTTGATTCAGTTTAGGGACATTAAATACTTGGTTATGTTAATGAAAACATGGTTTGGGTTAAAATACACCTTTTCATCACAACGTTAAACAATAACTTTTTCCATGTGTGTCTTTTTCCAGTCTGTTTCCTTGAGTCATAGAGCTATGACATTACATAAACAAGCTACGTTAGTTGCGATGATGGAGCAACATTAGACAATAGAAAAGGCCCATACATCTCCATCCCAACGAGTTTTAAAAACCAACTCGGTCTGAAATGTGAACCTACCCAGAGAGGACTCCCAGCACCAGGTTGAGGACAAAGAAAGATCCGATGATGATGAGGGGGATGAAGTAGAGCCAGTTCCAGTTGGGGCCCAAGGCATCGTCGGTCTGCAACATCAAAACAAACTCTAAATTCAGTAGTATCAAATCAGGCTGGAGCAGACTCATACTGCCATTGGGATGGAAGACAGAAATACACAAGTGTAGGAGTTTGGGTGGCTGCGGGAGGTTCCAGTCCAGGCGGGGCATCGAACAGAGACATCATGTGTATTGATCTGCTCTGGCCTCATACAAAGAGTGTGGAGGAGAGTGGAGGTATTCTGTATACTGTATGAAGCCAATATAGAAACAGAGTATTACATCTACACTATACATCACCTGGACCTGAGAAAGTTGTTTAACGGGTATCAATGTGTGAACATACTCCTGCAGAGTATGACTCTTCAGTACAGTGACTGTGCATTTTCTGTGTGTTCAGCGCTGATTAAACTGACTTCAGTAAACATCATTACAGTGAGTCTGTGTGGTCAGCAGCATGTCGTCTCTTTCCTGCCTCGCTCATTGTTCATCAGTAAAGCTCGTTCAGCATCAATGCAGATGACATAATACAATCACTCTGGCAAATCATCTGCCTTCATCCATCTCAATAAAAACTGAAAGAGCAGGCAGCTGACCGCAGACTACACCCTGTCACAGCAGTTTGTGTGAGTGAGAGGGTGGTATCTATCTATCTATCTATCTATCTATCTATCTATCTATCTATCTATCTATCTATCTATCTATCTATCTATCTATCTATCTATCTGTCTGTCTGTCTGTCTGTCTGTCTGTCTGTCTGTCTGGCTTAAAACTGGCTCAAGTAACTGACATCTTTCAGTCATCAGACTAGTGAAGGTCCACCGCCACGACTTCCTGTACTGTACCTGTAAAACAAGGCTTTCTACTGTCTCTAATCTAGTAAATGCCACTATAACAAAAATTCATCCCTGTTTTTAATACATTTCATTTCTGTTTTTGGCCCCGGAGGAGAGACTTTTTTCATGCTGTTTAATCTTCTCTTGATTAAACTTTGCCGAAACGTCTGTAGAACACCTTGGACCTGTAATAGTGTGCTTGAAAACTGACAAAAATGAACCTGAAACACTCAAAGATGTCTGGCTGCAAATTATTTTGGAAAACATTCCCTTCGTATCTGAGAAAATACCAGTATTCAATCTTGTTTCATTCATCATTCTGTGCTGTCTTTGTCTTTTGCAAAAATAAATCGATTACAATAAAATGCAATAAAGTTTACAAAATGGTGTGTTCGTCTAAAATAATCCAAACCAAACTGAGAGAACAGTTGCTCTGATGGAAGCACATAACAGGCAGCTGTATTTTTAAATCAAATTATGTATCTATGCATACTGAGACTTTGCAAATTTGAAATGTGTGTCCAGGCCCAGATGAGCAGACGGACAGGGTTTTGTACAGTGTTCCTATCTGAACAGGATCTTGTTATTCAGCTGCAACCAGAGTGAGAATATGATTGGACTTGATTTGTTGGATGGTCATGCAGGCAACAGATTTATCAAATTAGCAAACGGTGCCACTGCTTCCCTCTCTGTCTACATTCTGTTCATGTGCGTTTGCCTGCCTGCTCCTTTCACTCTGACATAGATGCTCATGCAGCACAGTTGAGCATCTCATCCCCGTCTGAATGTTACTGTACAGCAGAGAATGACAAAATTTCTTGCTCCAACCCTTTATTCCAACACAGGTCTCTATGAGATGCAGCTTGACACAGTGTTACATGAGTCTTAGTTCAAGGCCCAATCCCAATGTCAACACTCACAGACTTACAGATTTTGAGGCTCATTCCTGGTAAGTTTGCATGGGTTTAGGGCTGATCCATTTATTTAGGAAAGTGATGTTTTAGCCCTCAAATGTCATCTAATTAAAGAAAACTGCATATGGAGCCAGAGTGTGCAACACCTTGTTTTTCACTTTCTAGTCTGCTGTCAGTGATCAGCGCCACATCAATACCCTTGGTGTGTGTTACCTCTCTATGATACAATTTTCAGTTTTTCAAAGTCCACATTTCTGCAGACTTAGCCTGAATTACAAATTCCCAAAGAAATCCACAGTCCAGCAGCGTTAAACAACTTAAATCAAATTGTCCACAGGCTTGAATAGGCAACTAAGTGAGACGGGGAAGGTCTCATTTTTCACTTCATGTTACAATCCGCTCACATATGGCCAATAAAAAAGTGATGAATACATGGAAACTGCTACACATTGTTAAATATATATGGCACTGCCTGTTTTAAATCCTGTCTCAAAACACATTTTTATTCCTTGGCTCTTGATTCAGTATGAGGGTTGCTTTTCTTGTTCTTCTGGTCTTTGTGTTTTAATGTGTTGTTTTTTGCTATTTCTGACCGTTCAGCACTTCGCCAACTGTTGTTGTTTTAAATGTGCTTTATAAATGAATTTGGATTTGATTGGAAATAGAGCCCTTTTAAACACAGGGTTACAATGGCGTACGTAACGTAAAGAAGCCTGAAAAAATAATAATCCAGATGATGATGCTCTTGAATATCTGATAAATTAAATGTTTTTTAATCACAAACATACATTTTCCAAATCATTACCAAAAATCTGACATTTTTTCCCCAGAACTGATTCTCTATGTAAATCACTCAGTTTACTAAAACAACAAAAAAGTCCCAAACCCACAAGGTAAAGTGAAATGTTGCAAATGTCGCAGTGCTGTTCATTCCTATTTCAGTTTCTTGAAGTGTTTCTCACTCAAACTCTTACCAGGTGACGTCAACTAAGTCCATGAGGGTTCGGGGTTTAAGGCCTTAGGGGGGGGACAATGTGATTGGGCCAAAGAGCATAAAAACTCTTGGTGTCAATCTGTCCTGTCAGTCAGTCCTACAGAGCAACTGCATTTCTGACTCATCCTAGCCTTCAATCTTTTAACAGTCTGTGATGTGAACCAAGAGGCCTTGATGTCTGTCAAGCAGGATAACAACAGTACACACCCTTGGTCACACTATATACAAATGATCCAATAAATCACATGTAAGAGGAAGAATAAAAACACTGTTAGAGAGATGGTTCAAGTAGACAGTGTTCTGTTGTCCTTTGTATTCATACAGTGCAGAGAAAAGGATTTAGACTACATTTCTTAGGGATTCTGAAGCGTGCCGTGTTTCTTAACTAGAGAGTATGAGTGGGCAGTCTAATCTCTATTCAGGTCTTGTAGCAAGGTGTCGAAGGTTATACAATTCTCTGGATAGATGGAATAAAAAAGGCAAGCTGAGAGCAAAACAGGAACCAACAATCTGCAGTATCAACACTAGAATCACAGCCCGGTAACCTCCCTCCTCATGTTCTCGCTCCACACACAGTGTGAGAGAGGAGGACGCAGGGGTTACAGAACTCCACTCAACAACCATCAGCGTGCTGAAGCCAGAGCCGCTTCCGTTCATTAGGCTTAATGGAGTCTGACAAAAAACTGCTGCACCTCAATAATTTGCAGCTATCCACAAAAATATTATGAGTGGCACCTGTGTGTGTGTGTGTGAGAGAGAGCCGTCTTACATTGTAGAGTACAGTGGTCCATCCCTCCATGGTGATGCACTGGAAGACAGTGAGAACAGCGAACAGGATGTTGTCAAACTGAGTGATGCCGTCATTAGGGCCGATCCCCCCATCGCTGCAGTTGTAGCCGGCGGGACACTGACGCACGCCACACTGGAAATCCAACTCAGAGGACTCTACTCTCTGATTTGCTGAACAGAAAGATGCAAAGATCAAGAGATGTTACATGGCTCTACCTGGCATCAAAAAGTTGTACTGTATGTGATCACTAAAATTTGAAAGCTATCACGCATCCAACAACTAGAAATCTTTCATTTTGATGGCTTTAAGCTCCAGAACATCAAGTGCAAACGGTAACGCTTTACATAGAGGTCCTTGTAAAAGGGGAAAATGAACAGGTCATATTAGTCCTAATAAGCTTAGATATTAAGACATTTTTAAGCATTTATAAGAAACCTGTTTACAGTGTTTCGACTGCTTATGAATGTTATTAAAAGCCTTATGAGCAGTTACTTCCAAAATATGATATCTTAGAAAGTACTAGTTACTTCCATTAGAAAGACGACTAGGCATTATAAAATGGAGGAAGGTAATATTGTTTTATATTTAGTAGTCAAACCTCACAAGCTCTGGTGGAGACAGCCATGGACAGAGCCCAAAACTTCTGGAGTAATAAACACCCAGAGACGAGGTCAGGTCAAAGTTTATTTTTAAACTTTAGGGAACAAAAAAATTGATTTATCGTCACTCTTGATCCTCAGAAGGTGCTGAAATCCACCATAATGTACTATAATGGTAATTCTCTCTCATTTCTTTGCTGAATGGAAGGGAAATGTACTTTATGTCATGAACGTACAGAGAAGAGATGTGCATTTTGCCAACACGATTCTTAAGAAACCATCAATAAACAATTCATCTTTAATGATAATGTGTTGTTGGACATAGTATCTGTAAAAATGTTACCAAAATCCTATTAGAAATTTACCCCTAACACTGCTTGTGAGTTTCTTATAATTGTTTATAATCTATTGAGTTTAATTATCCTATAATGTTATTGTTACAATTTATTAGGTTAGGTTTATTAGGTTTTTTGTTGCTTTATTAAGATTGGTAAATACTTTTCTATACTTTCATTAGAAGTTAACTTTGCTTTTCTCAGCTACAGGATCTAAATCGAGAACAATGCCTTATTACAGTTAATAAATCATTCATGTTTCACCTATTATATTAATATTAACAATTCTTTTAGAGCTTATTTTTTTGAATGCCTGCTGCAGAGTGCCTGCCTGAACAGTAACGTGACCACTCAGTGACAGATAATTCTCACTTTAGCCTGTCTGTGTTATTCCACAGTTAGTCCATTCAGCTTCAGTGTGACGGGAGCAGCTCGGAGGTTAATGACAGCTGTGAATGTACAATGAACCATTGTGGCGCACTAAATTGTTGGTTTTAATTATACCGGACAACACGGCCAGTTTGATTTGATCAAGACTCCAGGTGCAGCCTAGCATGCTATTGTGTGTATGCGTTTGTGATTAAGACAACAGAGATACAACCTAAAGAGCCACACACATATGGTACATATGCACACAAAAACAGCAGCAGGATGAGCATTGTGATGCAGTTTACTGCCAAAAATAGTCACAAAAATAATTCTTTCATCTGTTTACATTTATGAATTATTCACAAAACCATTTTGGGCCGTTTCTACAAATTGCTCTCTTTTGTTTCATCCGTGCCATCAGTGTGTGGTGGAGGTGCTGAGACGATTTCCTGTTTTGCGACGCAATTCAAATTAGATCTTGGCTTAAGATGAATAAAGGATCTGAATAACAGTAATCACCGGAGGTCACGATTCTGTCTGTGTGACACACTGGACGGAAATATCTTACTCCTAGAATGAACTATAAACTACTACTACAATGTAATACGCAGCATGTACCCATGTGCTATAGAGAGATATGCAGTGAGTGTGTGTGTACCCAGTATTCCAAGCTGTGGTTCGCAGCTGCGGTGCAGTTTGCCGCTGTAAAACTCCAGGCCGATTATGGCGAACATGAGGATTGCAAAAAAGAGCAGCAGGCCGATCTGCAGCAGAGGAACCATGGCCTTCATGATCGACTTCAGGACAATCTGCAGACCTGGAAGAAGGGCAGACAGTGATCAGCAGAGTTCAAGTGAAAACATACTTCATACAGTATAAATGTGTGAAATATGAATGTCAAAAAATATTCAGCGTTTAAACCTAATTTTACAACATTTTTAAAAAAAATAGCTTGTTAGGTGGAGCTGACACAATTAACTATTCATTGATTTGTTCATCAACAGAAAATAATAAGCAGCTGTTTTGATATTAATTCATAAATCTTCAGATTTATTAAAAAAAATCAGACAAATAAATATGCCTAAAACATTGACTTTAAGTATTTTCATTACATGTTTTCCATTTAATTATTTTACATAAGCTCAATGAGAGAGGTAACATTTGATGTAAAGTTTTTCTATCATGTTGAGTCTGTGTGTACAAATTAAAAAACTAAATGTGTGTTTTACTGCAGGAGACAGAATGACTCATACTTTTATATATAATACTTGAATAATAAACACTTAAAAAAACACATTGTTTATGTAGAAATTCCTCTTAACTTTAATAACTGAATTAATACACAAATTTTATGTATAAGTAAAAGTATAAATACGACGAATCAATTTATTGCAAAAATAAGCAGAGGAATTAATACTGAAAGTAATAAGTTGCAGCCATATGTCTGTGGTTTGACCCATACATAACCATATCACTTAGTACTTAATTATATTAACCTGCATTTCTACTTTTCAAATGAAAGTAGACTAAACTACCAAAAAAACCCCAACATATTTTCCCTTTCAGTTGTATGTAGCTATACAGACAGTGTGGGATTTTACTTCTTTGAAATGGCTTTCTCCAAAAAAAGAAATAGACAAAAGTTTATGTAAAAGAAACAGAGGTGTTGTTTCTGGAAAGAGATTTTAAGATATTTACTGAAGAGCTGCAAGAAAGAAAATTAGTTGCCAACCAATTTAAAAATCTTTTTTTTTTCAAGCAAAAATGTCACATTTTTGTTGGTTCCTGCTTCTTAAATGTGAGGATTTGCTGCTTTTCTTTGTCATGAATGGTATTAAATAAACAGCTTTTGGGTTTTGGACTGTTTCGACAAAAGACGCAACTTGAAGATGTCATTTCTGGCTCTGGTAAAATTGTGACTAGCATTTTTTTTACAATTTGTTGACATTTTACAGACTAAATGATTATGATAATCAACAGATTAATTGATAATGAAATAACCGTTAGTTGCAGCCCTAATACATATTGTGTGAGGAAAGCACACACTCATTACAACGGGAGTTAAAATTTCACTTGTGATGTCTAAGCCAAATATCTTCACAGCTAGATACCACAAGGAAAGTGAGACACGATGATTTGTGGTTTGGCTGACTTGAACCTTTAGCTCTTGTTAGCACAACCCTGTGTACACAAAAGGGAAACCCACAGTCACCATTGTGATAATAAAGATACTGATGAAATCATATGAGGTACTCACTGGGAATGCCTGAGACCAGCTTGAGGGGTCGGAGCACTCGCACCGCCCTCAGGGTCCGCAGGTCCACTGAGATGTTCATGTGTGCCCCCGCTGCAGCCAGGATCCTACAGAGGTAAACGCAAAAAAATGTGCATATGTAAACCCACACAAACAGAAGACACAGAGCAGGATTGACACTGTCTTACAGCTGTACGTGAATGCTACAATTTTCATGCTTTATAAGCCGTGTGCCAAAAAGGGGACTGGCACACATATAAACACACTGAGGCCACCACACAAGGTATTGGTGGACAGCTGCAGTGCTCAGATATGGAGCGTGAGGACATGAGGGGTCTCCAGCAGGCAGAGAACACAGAGAAAGCAACAACAGGGAGGCTTTTGGGGGCTTCTGGCTGTTTCCTCGTGTGTGGGAGGACGGCTGTGACAACTGCTATTTAGGAGGCGAACAAAGAAAGCGGCTCCATCAGGAGAAAGCAGGACACCCTTAGGCTGGAGAGACATGAAGCTCATGGACAAACACATACGTGGACACACACACACACTCACGAATCACATCAACCTCTTATCTCCTTCAAAAGTTCCATTTTTACTTTGTCTTGTTGTGTCTCCTCGACTCCCCCCTGACTGCTAAACACACCTCTGTGGCCTTCAGACCTCAGACTGATGAGAAAAAGAAAAGCAATGTCTGGTGATCTACACCCCTCAGCCTCCTCATTAGTCTGCACTCCTGCTTCCCTTTCCTTTCTCCTCTCTGCACCCTCAACTGTTGCTTTTCATCCCCACACCACTGTCCTCTCTTTCTTTTCAGCCTCCCACCCAATTATACCTGCACCTCCTTCTCTGCTTTTCCATGTTTCAGTGACCTGAGCACACATTTAATCCCCTTTCACTTGGATGCCTGCTGAGTGAAAGACAGATGGATGGAGAGGTGGGGTTAAAACAAAAGTAAAATAATGACAGGAGAGTTGAGGAAATGTTGTTGGCTACAGGATGGAGCCGCAAGTCTTTGAAGTCAGGGAATCAGAATTGTATCCTTTCTCACCTCTAAAACATAAAGTAACAGTTCACCTACAGACCTTGTTGTGAGCAGTTTCATATTGGAAATATATTTTATATTTATATTTTAACTTATTTCGACCAAATTACACCCACCAGCTGTATCACTGTGCAGAAGGAAGCATGGATCTAGTCAAGGACGAGAGGCTTGTGACAGGGCGGGATGTAAACCTTAATGACGTTCCCTTAGCTCAGCTGTAACCATGGATCTAACAATTAAAATCTGGATACAGCTTTCAGAGGCGGAGCCCCCTTCATTCCTATGAAAGCTGCTCAGTGGTGCATGAAGCCAAAAAAGCTTGACTTCCTGGGTATAAAATTAACCGGATCTTCCCGCCCCGCTAACTATGGAAATAAAATAATTTAATTGTGCGGCTCTTCTAGACTTTTTCCAAATGTTATTAGACTGAATGGCTCAAATTATGATGGTGAAATGAGTCATTTCGCAGGGGTTGTGACGAAAAAATATTTTCAGTTTTATAGTTGCTTCTTTCACAATGTAAGCTTATGGGAAAAAGTCTTTTTGCATGGCGGCGCAGTGGTTAGTGCTGTTGCCTCACAGCAAGAAGGTCCTGGGTTCCTTTCTGTGCAGAGTTTGCATGTTCTCCCCGTGTCTGTCCAATCCAAAGACATGCAAAAAAGTTCATCTAAATTGTCCGTAGGTGTGAATGTGAGTGTAAGTGGTCGTTTGTCCCTATGTGTGATGAACCCTGCCGTTGCCCAATGTCAGCTCGGATCGGCTCAAGTCCCTCCGTGACCCTGAAAAGCGGTTTCAGATAATGGATGGATGGATGCGTCCCAGTGCATCACCTGACATTGTAATTACGCAGTTTGGTCACTACAAAAGTTGGCCTCAAAGCCTGATGCTCTTCCTGGTTGATTTGGCTGTAATGTTAACTAGTTCAGTTAGCTAGCCTCTTGAACCTGAGTAATTGTTCAATTTCTGCTGCACAGCCATAAGGAATGCAAACCTGCACACAACAAAGCCTGTGTTTAGTCAGTCTCAATCATCTTGAGTGAATGGATCATGATTTCTAGAAGAGACGTTGCTGTCGAGTTTTTCAAATGTATTTTTTTTGCAAGCCGACTGCCATTTAGTTCCATTACATCAAAGAGACGGCAAACATCTCTACAGCGGATCGCTCCAAAACTTGACAACTCACACCAAAACAGTCCAGATGAATAAGGAGCCTTGAAGGTAAGAGGAAAAGATGTATATTTGACTGTCCCTTTAAACTTTAAACTGAATTCACAGTGAGTGCACACTGCTCTTCTTCTGGCCTTCTGACCGCTGAATAATCATAATCATTAAATTCAGTTTGATCATGAAGAGAAGACAAAGGTATTAAAGGCGAATTATGTAAACGACCGCAGCTCTGTAAACACATGATCTCTGTGCACTACAGGGATGAAGAAGCGTCTTTATGCGCAGTAATTTGCATTAACATGATAGCACACTTGATCATCACACAGCTAGAGAAACAGACCCAATTACATTCCTGTGATACAGCGGTGAGAATTAGTCCTGTCTATAGTGTTCGGAGACTCAGCGTCATCTTATTTAATTAAGAGGAGAAAGAAAGAGAGAGAGGGAGAGAAAGACTAAAATAGCTCCCCATCATCCACACAAATATAGAAATAGAATTATCTTCACGAGTTTCACACCTCTCCCTAGTCCCCTTTGGATTTTCCCCCCTTTTCACCCAAATCACTTAATTTCTTCTCACTTTTTCCTTTTTGTCTTCCCTCCTTTTACTCCAATCGCTCCCTCTGCTGCCTTTCTGCCACCTCTGTCATTTCACCCCCCACTTCCTCCATCTCTCAATCTTTCTACAGGCCATTAGTCAGTCCTGGCTGCTCTTTAGTTGTTATGGAGACCGGGGGATAGAGGGGCTAAAAATGGCTTCCTCATTTAGCCCTCTGTTATTCAGTGGATGTCCTGGGCCCCGTTTCCACGATGACGAATGTTTGTAGAGTGTTTTTGAAGAAAGGGATGTTCATAAAGTCAAGCATCATATACAAAACTCAGAAATTCCTTTTTGCTGATTTTTAAGCATTGCTAGTTTAAGCCGAGATGCAAAGACACAATGTGTGCACGCTCGCAGACAAGAGCTGAAGATAAAGTCTGCAGCCAGTTCCCTGTCTGTGACGTTCTTGTGTGGCTGTCTGGAGGTCAATATGCCCGTCACACTAATAAAGCAGAGGCAGCCTGCACATACAGATCAGACATAAAACGTTTCCATCTGTGTATGGGGCTTCTATCACAGTGCTTTGCAATTCATGAGAAAAATATCAAATTTTCCTTCTTTTTGTGTTACATATTGATTATTTTGCTCTCAAGAAGACACTGCATAGGTAAATGTGAAGAGGTGCTGAAGAGGATAACAAATTTATATATATTGTAACTGTCTGAGCCATTAAAGCATAACATATAGTGTCTTAGTACCAGAGATTGGTCTTGGTCTCAAGACATCTTTTTGAAGGCTTCGGTCTCAGACAGAGAAGACTCTAGCATTATATTTTATACCATTCCAGACCCCAACCGCAGGGATATCAGTGAATTGTTTGATATATACTGTACTTAATGCTGGTTTCTATTGGAAGGCAAGCATCACTGAGAAAACTTGATCTTTGCAAAATAAAAGTTGGTTAGGTAGATGGTAGATGGTAAAACATGGATAAGAGGTGTTGAATAAAAGTGGTTATGTTGCTTTCAGCTCTTTTGTGTTTGTCACTCTCACTCTCAATCTTTGCTTATGCCCCACAAGAAGGATTTTCATGTTTTGCTTTCTTCAGGACGTTTCTGGGTGTCAACCTCGTGACAGTGGGTGAATAATAATGTAGCGACCAGGAGCCAGATCATGAGTGCATCCAAGAGGAAGCTATGAGGGGCCAACTTTGAATGTTGTCATTCTGCCTTTAAATGAAACAAGACATAACATACAGCATTTTACACGCCATCAACTGTCTATTATGAAAATGTAACCTAACGTGCAGCTTAGAGCTTGATGATTTTTTCTGTCCTGTCCCTTCTGGTGTACCCGCTCTGGTCTGATTGCCAATCAACAATATGAGAGTCCAGCAACTCCCCTCTCCTCTTTCAGTTGGTACTCCTCACACGCAACAATAATTAAAGTGTTTACTTGCTTCCTCCTGTCTGATTTCTTATTGACCTCTTGGTTAAACAAGCCTCTTGAAGGCTTTTGTCTGAAACTGGAACATTTTCTGTCAAAGAAAGATAAAAACAGATAAAAATGACAATTGAATGAATTTATATGAAGATACTGCCAAAAAATACAAAAACCTACACTCCCTCCATCACATCGCTTTGCAGTCATCATTATGACAGTTATTCTACACACTACTGCCGTCTGGACTCGGCACATACGACAGAGATGAGGAAGGTGAAGGTTGGCCACAGAAACTGGCAGATGTAAATCAGCCAAAGGAAGAAACAACACATGGCTGATTTGGCGGCAAATGAAAGATTTGGCAGACAGTTTATTTCCTCCCTGTAGTTTCCCTCCTCCCTCATGTAGAACTATTCATTTATCTGTTTATTGTTCGTGTTAGGTTCGGGCTATTTTATGATCTAATGGAGTCGCCCGTGGTAATAAACACCATTTATTTACTGAGGTTATGATGATAGAAGACTAAATATTAAATGAAGATTGTTCCTTCTGCTGGTGTTTGGGTTTTTAAAACATTATTATCTGTGGCTTCAATTATTTTTAATGTGTCTTAATTTAAAAACATTTCAGAAACAACCCTAAAATTCAACATAAACTGGATATATAGTCCTCTGTAGTCCCCACATCTCTCCCAGTTTATCCACACTGCTAACAAACACCCGGTTTTCACAGTAAATCCTCACAGTTAACTACTGTAATTTTGCTTTTGTAATGCATGATGGGCAATTATTTACAATATTACAGTAAGCTGCTGTGAATTTGAATTTAAGCAGCGACCCTGAGAAAAGGTAAAAATGGTAAATTCTGTGATTAGGTTACAGAATCATACGGTAATTTAGTCGAGTAAAAAAAGAGGTACACATGCTAACATGCTAAAAGGCTAACAGCATGCTAACAAGTGGTCCAACAAGGTACACATACAACAACAAGCTGACAGGCTAACATGCTAACAAGCAAAATAGTGTTGGGTTAACGTGAAAACACAGTACATTGAGGTATATTACTGTAAAACCGTAAAAAACTACAAATGCTTATCACAGTGTCATTATGTAATTTCACAATAAAATGCTGTATTCTGTAAAATTGTATCTGGGTTACTGTGGAAACAATATATTACTGTGATTTAAAAATAAATTTAAAAATAATAACAGTATACTTCTGTGAATTTACTGCAATTATTAGCCAGTAATTTACTGTAATAATTTTCACAGTGTGTCTTTTTTCTCTTCCACACTAAATAGTCAACAAAACTCTGCGTTAGATTCTTTTGGGGATGAGGGGCTCTTGGATTGATTGAACCCTCGTGGTCACTTCCTTATCTGAACACCTATCCGACAGGTGCCCCAACAAGTAAATAAAGTCACTTTTAGTCACCTCTGGCTGTCACACAGGAAACATTTTTGTCCAGCCTGCTCGTGTCTGCAGGAATTCAGTGAGAAACACAGTGTAGTGAACTGAGCTGATGCCCTGGTCAGAGTTGTCAGCCATGATAAGTGAGTAACAATGACATACCCTGCAGAACTGACAGCTCTCTGCTGCGTGACAAATCTGTTGTGACAACCGTCATGCCGTGATACTGATAATGTTGAGACTTATGCTCCATGTCACTGTCAAGCTGCTAACCAATATGATATAAGCGCACCTGGCTATTGTAGTGGTGTTATTATTACTCTACTGGTTCTCAGCCCAAGAGGTTTGTGGGATAATTTGGGTGTATCACAAGATGTTGTTAAATAAAAAAAAAACATTATGAATGTTCTCAAATCGTAACTTTTATCCTGTGAAACAACTTATAATTTTTAGCCTCTGACACACTTGAATGAAATGGATTGAATGAAATCAAACAAAGAGAAAATAACTGTTTCCCTGAATGACTGTGACACTGTGAAAATGCATGTTGTGGTGGAGTGAGAGTGGTGGCTGTGTTCACAAGCAAATAAACTGAGAACCACTGATTTGTAAATAAATGTAGCACTGACATGATATGGACTGTAACATATCAAACAAACAAAACAGCAGCACATTCAATGTTGGTGAAAGCCCCCAACAAACTGTTGTAGCTGCATACATTTTAGTTGATCACAGCTTGAAAATCAAAGATGGTACTAACATTAATGATGGTTTTCTTCCATTAAAGCCCCCTCACTCCTCCTCACATGGCATCCACACAGGTGTTTTCACTCCAAAAAAACATCTGTGTGGGTGTGCAGGGTCTTTAAGTGTCCTAGTGAGCCAGCATGCACAATTTAGGGCCCTGGTACTGGCTTATGTAAATGAAATGCAGCAATTATCAAAGTAACCGATTATACCTGTGCTTTCCTGAAATATCATGTCAAACTAGATAACTCTGCCAAGGCCCAACAGCCCCTATTGTATTCACTCTTAGATACTGTACCAGCCTGCTGAATATCATGATATCTATGCGTTATTCTCTGAGAAATCAACAAAATTTTTTGCAATGTTAAAGAAAATGAGAAATACTGACTCGATCCGCACTAAAAGTTAATGGGATCTATTCTGGGCCAAGACCCATCCTCCATCCTAGTTTCATGGAAATCAGTTCAGCAGCTTTTGTTTAATCTTGCTGACAAACCAACCAACCAACCCACATAACCTTGTAGTAATTATCTGCTGTGAAAATGGGCTATTCTGGTGATTTTTATGTGCTAAGGTCAGCTGGAGGACGTCTTTAAAAGCTATTTGGTGATTGCAAATAGAGGTGATCCTGACGTTGTTCTTAGCTCTCGGAAAAATGACTTCTTGGAGGTTTTCCAATGATCAAAAAACAACATGTTTCAGTGTGTGCAATCCAGTGGCACGACTTGCAGTAAATTGCATCAGGCAGAGAGGATCCAGCAACAAACGCCATGAGATGGTAGAGCTGAACTGTATTAACATAGAAAAGTCTTTATAGCAGTGAGTGAATGAAGAAACACGTGGATATAAACTGCTTCAGTATAATCACAGACTAAAGGTGAAAGCAAACATTACCGCAGAGGGCATGTTTGCCTCCCTTATCTGGGTTTTTAGCATTTTAATACTATGAAAGAATACATTTATGAAGCACTCTGGTAAAACTCCTGGACACTGGCGATGGCTTTAACAGCAATGAATGATGCCATTTTTCCTTCTCTGTCCTCAGGCGTCAACTTTCCCCCCGTTGAGGGTTTTTAAGATATTGTTTTTATCTATATTTTTTATTATATCCTTCTGTTACACAGTGATTTATTAGCATTCTCTACTGTTCGTCTTGATATCTTTTCATGCTTCAGGCTGTATTCAGTTATTTTTTTTTATAATAAATCGCTCCACTTCCCTCAAACAGAAGAGACTGGACAATCTGCCACAAAGGCTCCTACATATGACATAGAGCATTTCAGCCTCAGGGCCACAATCGTTTCTGATTGATGATATCAGCAGTAGTTGGAGAACTCGGTTTGTGTCCATCAGTAACTTTTTGTAGCTCGAAATAGTTGCTTAAGTGAACATTAAAGGATAAGTTCACCCAAAAATGAAAATGTAGTTATTACCTTCTGATCCCCTTGCCGATAAACCCTCTTTAAAGCCAATACACTGTAGATGCTAAGCTTAAAGTTGGCATGCACCCTGTCTGAAGCGTGTGCAAGTGTCCGACTTTGCATCAAAGGTGTAAATAACCTCTATTCAAATCAATTTGGGATCTCGGGGTTCCTGGAGATTTGGGTTATGTTAGATGAGGCGTATGGAGCCCTTTAATTATTTTTCATTTCAGTTGTTTTTCTATGTTTAAAATCAAGTTCCCATCTACTTCAGATGTTTAGGAGAATGCTGCAACACTGTTTTGCTGTGAAGCAAAAACAAAAATGTTTTGTGGACTACGAAGCTTCAGCCGACTTTCCATCGGCATGAGGGTGAGCGGATAATGACTGAATTTTCTTTTTTGGGTGAACTGATCCTTTAAGTATTGTGACTGTTTTCCTGAAAAATCCATTGATTTGAAGACAGAATGTCACTTTCGAGCCGTGATAAAGTTTGCTGAGTTATAAGAAGCAAGCAGCTGCTCTCAACATGCAGTGAGAATTCACACATTCCCACCTGATTCTGCAGGACGATGAATTAGTATAACTGCTGTGGTGGCCCACAGTACAGTGGGTGGTGTGTGTGTACAGCAGATTGTCTTGACAGCATAAGGAATTGTGTGGAGCAACTCCTACAGTGCTGCTCTGGATGGTTTAGTTAATATAAGCCTCTCTGCCTCCTACAGTGTGCTCTCTCTCATTTTTAACTCCCCCCTCATCCTTTTTACTCTCCCTGAAACACACACACACACACACACACACACACACACACACACACACACACACACACACACACACACACACACACACACACACACACACCGAACCCCCTACGTTCACACCCTAGACGTTCAAGTTGTTATGCAAGATCAAATGTTACTTTTCCTTATATCAACAGCCTGAGACACTGGCCTGGCTTTATGTGAATCAGTTGTGTATCAGCGTGCATGTTGGTTTGTGTCAGTTAGCTAAATGTTTGCTCTTTGGCAGAATGAGTAATTAATTTGAGTAAATGATTTATTAGCCATCTGTTGAAAGGGAGAGGGAGGGAGGGAAAGATAAAGATAGAGGGTGAGTGACTGTGAAATGTTAATTTAATACTGTGCAGAGATGAGTAGTTGGCGCACAAACTCTTTAGGTCACAAAAGTTCACAAACAGCATACAGAAGACCAGATAAAATTGAACATCAGAGTGTTAAGTAATAATACAACTAAACTTCCCCCACAGTTCATTTATCTTAATAGACCTTATCACAGGCAAGGCAAGAACACCGCTGATTCACAAAGCCAAAGGTTGAGAAAAATATGAAACATATAATGAAATAAATAGCCAAGCAAGGTGAACAGAAAATAAAGGATTTGGATTCAGCTGTTTTTGGTGTTGAGAGGATTTTGAATCTCAGCAGGCAGCGATGGAGGAAGTATCCTGATCCTTGGTAACACTTTAGTAATAATCATTATCAACAGAAGGTACATTTATAGTTATTGAGGTTTTGTTCTAAACATCTAGAGAAAATCTGTGTCATTATCACATGTATCAACAATATCATCTTTAAATGAATAGAATTTAATGTAAATGCATATTTTGTTTGGATCTCTCCTCTGTCTCATGCAGACAATGAAAACAAAAGCAACACGCTGCTTGTTGGCATCGATACAACTCTGACAGCAGCACTGCTCAAGAAGCTGCTTCAGCGCTGACTCTGTGGTGACACTGACACCTTCTCTGACAACCCTGTGCTTTATTCAACGTCTGCCTCTGACTATATTATCATCTTTATTATCTACAATACCTGATGCAAACGAGGGATAATCACTGATCACAAATGTAAGTTTGCTGGCACCACTCTACGGCTGATTGGCAGGAAGATCCTCTAATGATGTCATTTCCACCCCAGCCAGAGCTCCAAGGGGGTTTTCTATAGGTCAGGGTCTCTAAAGGTAAACATGCTCCATCTGTGTAGTTCAGCATAATAGTTTCTGCATAATTTATTATCAGTGCCATTTTACCTCGGAGTGTAGGAGTAGATTGAGGCCTATAGACTGAATCACTGTGATGTTGCAGGAACAACAACAGTAACTTCCAGGTAGAAAACTGGCTGTTGATTTGCATTGCAAAGATATGTGAAATCGGTAAACTTGTGTATTTGTGTTGTCATCTTCAGGCGTAACTGTAACATTTAAAGGTATATAGTAAAAAACAGTAGTACGACCTGATGTTTCTAAACCAATATCTGTCCATACTGAAAATGGATATTACATTATCATTCATGTACGCTTGGCATGTGTGTGCCAGTGTAAACAGGAAGCAGGTTGTATACTCTATTGGTTGCTTAGTTGCAGAAAGTACTATAAACAATTTTTACTTTTACTTTCATTTCATTTTAGAGGACAAAAATGATGAAGCAGGGAAACGTGACTGTTATTTACAGAATCTTCCAGGATGATGCTATTTTTATTAAAACATCCGTTTTTTTGTACCTCTTGTCTGTCATTGTTTTTTCAATGTCAGTTCGTGTCTTTCTAAATATAGACAATATAACATCCATCCCGTCAATGCACAATATGATCGGAGTTCACATTTGCCAATGACACTGATAAGACTAGATAAAGAAGTGAATGTGCGTGTGTCATTGGTTCCAAAAATCTCCTTTTTTAAGACGATA
Organism: Pagrus major; assembly: GCF_040436345.1. NCBI lineage: Eukaryota > Metazoa > Chordata > Actinopteri > Spariformes > Sparidae > Pagrus > Pagrus major. The sequence goes on from NC_133225.1 coordinate 15,994,186, forward strand.
ATACTGAAAACGACCTTTTCAGTGACCTAACACACTGTTTACATGTGTACAAAAGGTTAAAACCCATAGGAAAAGCTTTATTTTAAGAAACATTACGTGCATGTGTGGACAAGGCCTGAAGCTATAGGTGAGATTTGCTGTTTGACTACTTTGTGCAGTGATCTCGCTGACTGCACTAGTCCAAAATAAAAAACCCACAATAGATTACTTTTTGCCTTTAATTTGCCTTTATTTTCTGCCACTGATAACAGCAGACTGGACCATGAAGCACTGCACACTGGGTCTGCTGTCTCTTGAATTTCTCTCTCAGGTGCACTTAACATCCCTCCCCTCTGGACACTCATCCATTCAATCTAGCTGCTTGTCAGAGCCGCTCCAATAATTCTCAACATCCTTGGCCTGTAACCAGGTACAGAGAGGAGACGCACATGAGTGTTAGCTGCCGACACAAAAGTCCAAAAACAATCTCTCTAAATTAGCTTTGCTTGAGACTCCCTTATGGACCGTTTACAGAGAAACTGTGGCTGCTACAGGGCACAAGCTTCCTTTTCTCCAACAACGCTGATGGTTGATTCTGACGCTTCTCAGAAGAAATCTGGTGCTGGTTAAAACAAAAACTGACTGACGTGTAAATATTGCATCCCAGTAAAAAGCAATTACCTTAAATCAAAAACAAGATGAAAAGTTTCAACCTTTGCATTATGCATTTGTAAATGTGCAACATGTTCTGTGTTGGGCTACGAGACTTAAGTAGTTGTTACATGATAAATAGAGGCCTGCTTCAGTTTAGGATGAATTCAAGTGTTTCTGTAGTGTTTGAATTCACAGGGAACTTGTTTAATTTAAAAGAAATTAATTCTGTTTTTTGCCTGTTATGTTTTTCATCAAGTGTGTTTTTCAAGTGTTACAGTAAACTTCATTTCAGCACCATGCTCGATTTAAACGGTTGCGTTACGGTTTGCACATCTTCTAAAATGAAAAAAAAGTCCAAACTAGGCATGGGACGATAAGAAAATTTCACGTCAATTACCCTAGCCAAAAATAATTGCATTTAACAATGTTATCCCGATAATTATCAACTGATTTAAAATGTCACTAAAACATACTGGAATCACTTTACCTTACATTTTGTTCTGAAACAAATGATTTTGTTGCATCACAGACAGGACACGCGTCTTTATTCAACATCCTTTTTAGTGATAAGGATATTCAGGATTATCATGATAATGGAAATTTAGGCAAAGCAAAGCTAGGCAAGTTTATTTGTATAGCACAATTCAGACACAAGGCAACTCAAAGTGTTTATAGGCACATAAAAATTACATTAAAAGAAAAAGTTTATAATTGAGAAATGTTCAAGAGAATTTCAGCTCTACTCTCTATTGGTTTTGGTAACTTTCACTCGTAACTCAATTGAATTTAATGTGACGTGAGTTGAAGCTGACATCAGGAGCTCTTTCATCTCAGTGTAGCACCTCATCTTCTCTGATCAGAAACCAGACCAGACTGCATAAAGGCCCTCGACATCGTCTATGTTTCACGGCCCACTCAGCCTCTTCAGAAAGATGTAGACAGAGAACGAGAGGGAGGGCATGCAGGGACAGAGAGTGAGCTTGTTAGACTGTCATTTCCTTCGACACCATCATCATTATTCACTGACTTAATTGAGGATCACAGCTAAAACACCACTTTTACTCCGAGGATGTCACTCGCTACACACTCTCTTTCTTCTTCTGATTTACGCACATATTCATGTTTCATTTGGTTTGATTTGTGAGACAAAGGGCTTGTTGAAAAGTGAAAGGGAAGTGATGGCTTTTTCTGACAAACACGCACACGCACACACACACAAAAAGGAAGTGTATGAGCACATTCCCCCACCGCAATATGAGAAAATCTATCGTGTTCTTGTCTAATTGTAGTGACATTGACCGGAAAAGCAGCAGGACTGGAGCCAGTGACAGCCTGACCTGGGGCGGGATCCTCAGTCACCACGGTAACAGCTCAGGGGGACATATCCACCCCGGCTGTGTCTGAAATCATCAATCGATCAGACGACAGATGGGAAATAAGATTGGAGAGGACAGGTCTGTCTGTGTATCTGCATGTGTGTTTTAAAGTATCTGCCTGTGTGTGTGTGTGTGTGTGTGTGTGTGTGTGTGTGTGTGTGTGTGTGTGTGTGTGTGTGTGTGTGCGTGTGACAGTTCTACCAGGTGTATGACTGCCAAACAGACAGAAGGTGCTGTTGGCTAAAAGACATGCAGTAGTGGCACATTTGGTTCATACACATGAATGCACACACACACACACACACACACACACACACACACATGCACACACACGCGCATGCACACGCAGACACACACGCACATCAGACAGATTGTGGCTTCAGCTTTCAGTGAGTCAGGTACAGTGACATTATGTTCACACACTGATAATTTCTCTGAGATAATAATATGGTACAAATAGTGCAGCTCATGTTTGGCGACACTGGCACAACGTAGCCGGAGGAAAGATAAGGAGAGGAAAAGAAATGAAAAGGACAAGGAAAAAAAGGCAAGGAAACAAAGGGAAAAGAAAAGGCCTTTACCCACTGGGGATGTGATGAATAAACAACATGTGATTGCAAAAATACTCGGCTGTAAATATTTTGGATTCAAACTGTTCATAATGGCAAATATTAATGCTGCAACGAATAAACAGAAAACATTTTGTCAGGTGGAACCCGAGGAACAGTCAGCGTTGAGGAAGGATGGATTTGAGTGATGTATGTGTTTCTGAGGTTTTTTGAAACAAAATGCAACCTTTATGTAAAAATCACAAACCAGAGGAGATCAAGGGATCCCAAAATACATAAATATTAAAAAGCCTTTATCATAGTGGAGGTGTACAATCTACAAACAGCCTACAGACGTTTAGGTTGGTAAAATAGAGGACCAAACGTCAAAATACATTACATCAGTTTTATAGTATATGCAGGATAATTTGCTTACAAACTAAAAGCAGGCGGTGACCCCTCTCTGTGGTTGAGGTTGTTTTTCGGTCACTTTTTCTTGTGGCTCTGAGGTTGTTTTAGAAGTGAACACAGAGACGGGCCTCCAATAATCAAGAGAACAAACAGTTAAGAGGTGACGACCACTCCACACAACATGATTGGTTGAGGCCTTTATTTATGGTGCAGAAGCTCAGAAAAATCAACCATGTTCAGGAAAAAGAATAAAAAATAAAAAAAATGCTGCATAAAATGTGTTTTCTGTGTGAAAAAACGGACACAAGCAGTCCAGGTGTGTAAAGCCCAGGGGTACAGGACAAGAGAAGACGAGGAGACTGAGTATGTAGGGTACTCATGAATGCTATGAAAATCAAATTCTTTTTGAATTTGTCTTGCTGGCTGATATGAGGAGTGGTCTGATCGATGTGAAGCTCTCATGTTAGCGAGAGTTGGAATGGTCCAGTTTTGACACCCAGTGAGGAATAAAGACGGATGGCTGCAGCATCTATCTGTTCACAAGAGGACACTGCCTCTCTGTTCATTAATAAGAATGTTGGAGACAACTCCACCAACTCTATCTCATCTTAGCCACATGACAAGGCATAAACAAAAGGTTAAAAAACAGACTTCACAAAATGAAACTGTCGCTTTTAATTGATTCCAACACAGCAAAAGATGTTTTGTTGAAAAAGCATTAATATAGGGAGAGAATAGATTTTTGCTGTTCCATTGAGTGGATTATCTGATTTAATTTTTAAAAACTAGTCACTTGGGGTGTCCTCAACGTCCACGGGAGCCTTTGTTCCAGACTATCTCCCATCCCTCTCTCTCCTCTTCCTGTCCTCACTCTACCAATTACTTTGTAATAAAATGCTTTAAAAATAGAAAATTGTAATCAGATAAAAATATATTCTCATGGTCTGCAAGTTTAACGTGTTCAACAAACAGTTTAATTGCAGCAAAATGAGGAGTGAACACTTGAGGCCTTTCTTAAACCTTGCACACTCAGAAGAAAAGACTCTTCGTCTTTAGCTTTACGTTAACGACTTCATGACAAACAAACCTCTCAAATTACTCAAAGTCCTCTGGAGATTCGGTACCGTAATGTACCAGCGAGATTGAAGCCTTGTTGTGTCATCTAATCCTCTCAGCATCCATCTCTCTCCTCTCTGTTTTCTTTGCCTTTTCCAATCACAAGCTTCTCTGAAGGAGACATTAAAGTCTCACTTTTTCCTACTTTACTTGATACGTCAAGTAAGTCCTCCAACATCTAGAGGAACAACAGATTTTTCAGACATGTCTGTGTTGTTGAAGGTCTCTGAAAGAAAAGGTTGAAATGCTCTTTTTTCCCAGCCTCCTCTTCACTACTCGCATTAACTCCCTCTGAGCTAACCCCATCTCTCCCCCTCTCTCTCCATGTCCCCCGTGAAGTGTCTGGCACATCGTGGTGACACAATCCCTTGGTGGGCGTCGCCCTCTGCCAACTGTTGCCAGTCTAATGGAGGGCTTGCCAGCGAATGAGACTGCCAAGGTGCCAATTAGTACGTACGATTACGCTTAGAGGCAATCCTTCTTATTTCCTCCAGCTTTATCTCTTCTCTATTCTCTACTTTGCTTCTCTCCTGTCATGTTTTCGCCTCCTCTGGACTTTCCTTCACAACTTTGGCCTTGGTAGCTGGTTGGTGCAGCATGTGTGACGGCCTGAGAAAGCCCCTCTATTTGAATTTCAGTCACATCAGTCCTCAGCTACACGATAACAGCCTTTAAGGAAACAGCAAGTGCCATCTGGTTTTTCATACCAACCTCCCACTCACTCTCTCTGTGTAATACAGGCCATCTTGAAACACCAAGGCAGCTCGCTGAGCTAATCATTGCCTCCAGCGTCGACACTGTTAGCAAATGGTTCCATAATTATACATGTTCACACTTAATATTGAGTGAGTCAGGAGTATCCACTGTGGAGGGGTTCACATGCTTTGTGGACTCAGCTAACAGTCGTGTGTTTTGAGTCCATGGGCAAAACATTTCTGCAATACTTCCTGCCTCGATGGGGGAAACGTTCTGGCCGTGCCCAAAATTATCCAGTTTTTGGAACTCTGTATTTAAATTTATGTCTGATATTCTGGGACACATGGCAGAACCTGATCTAGTGTTGGCAGTATTTGGGGTACTGGGACATCTTTTTCTTCTAATGCTTTGAATATTAGGCAGATGTTAAGCTAACATTGCTTACGTTCGGGGGCACTAGAAAGCCCATACTGGACGAGAAACAGACGGTGTGTAACTCCGCCTCACACCAATTTCTAACCAAGTTAGCCATTTCCATCTGGAGCTAACGTCTGCAGCCATGAAGAATACAACGAGCCCAGCTAATCAACCAAGAGTTGAGGAGTTGCTATCAACTTTGCCTTCCAACTCTAAGAGAAGTGTGTGCAGCAGAGTCATGTTTGTGATGGCTGCCACGTTCAGTAAGTGCCCTGTCTGCCATGTTGTAGGCTGACTTCAAAGCGGTAAAGAGGGAACTTTATGTAACTGCTTGTAAATGATGAAAAAGTAACCATGTGCAGTCATGTAAAAAACGTGTCATAGTCAAATCAAAACATGTGGCTGGTGAAGTTTCACACCTCTACTATCTACTCTTCCTCGTGCTGATGGAAAGTAGGGTGATGTTTTGACATTTCTGGAGCTTCAAATCAAAACAGAGTTGCAGCGCTTCCTGAACAACTGAAGATGTTCTTCACTTGTGTGTGAACTTCATAACCCCTCTGGCAGGCAGACTTACATGACTGGACTGAAAAGAGTCACAACCTCCCACTAACACAACATTAATAAAGGATGTCATGTATCACCTTAAACTGGAGAAGCTCAAATTCACTTTATGAGGCTCCATTTACAAATTCCATAAAACTTGACAACCCTTTGATTGATTATGTAAAGGCAAACACGATAAATATCTCCTTAACTCTCTGCTACAATAACTAAGATATGAGTGATTACCATGTAAAGCAGCATATTTATGCTGTATATTTATAGTACCTGTGTCTATGTTGTTTGCGTTGTTGTTTTCATTTCTGTGCATGTAAATTCTGTGCTATTTTTAGAAAATATAGTGTGATTTATTAAATATGCAATGCAGTTAAAGTAGAGTTCCTGCCTGACTCACACTGTAATGTCTGAGTCAGCTCAGGGCAGTCAACACTTTTCTGACAAAATGTCAACAAAACTGAACATTATAAGCTTCACAGATGACAGGATTTACTGCAAGGCGATTGTGCTGTATTGCATTGGATTACACAGGTATAACTAATAAGCTGGTGACTCAGTGTAGTTGCACTTTTTAAGCATTCCATTAATTTTGACAACGTGCTGCATACCACGCCTGAAGGGACAAGTTGCACCTGCATACGTAACCAGAATCCCTCAGTGCCTGCTCCCACCACCACATAAATAATCTCCAAACATGAAACAATTTTATTTGAAACAAAGTTTATTTTCATTTTCATCATGTGGATTTAAAGTTTTCATGGTCCTCTGTGCACTTAATGTCTCATGCTTTCAATTTATGCTTCAGCAAAAGGTTTCAGTTGTCTACATGGTAACCAGACGCTACCCTCCAGCCACTAAAGTGACTACCCTAATCACACTGCACAATAAAATAAGTTAGACCTTGTGTGCGACATAACAGAAATCAGCTGCGCGATGAAAGAAAAGTTGAGCTACAGTTTTTCTCTGTTGAAAATATGTCACTTCTGTTCTATTGATACTTTATCACTCACCTTTGTCTGTACAATATAATTTGAATACAGCTTCTGTCCATTGTGGTAGAGGGATCCATCCTCTAAGGTTTCTTGCCTTTCTCCCGCTAAAGGGTTGTTTTTGAGGGGAGGTCCTCCCTATCTAAGGATGACATTCTGTAGGAAACCTCAAAATTGTACTTAAAAACAATACTTGAGTAAATTATACTTGGGTTTATTTAATCTCTGGTTGTTAAACATTTTTGACACAAAGAGTTTCATTTTTACTGCAATTGAATGTCGGTCCCAAATATCGGTTTTCAGTCTCCTTGATTTCTAATAATCAGTATCAGTATCGGCCCTGAAAAAGCCACCGACCCCTACTCTGTACTACAGACTCTTTTACCACCACCTTTGTTTCATATCATTCCCCATCTCTCTCTCCTCAATCGCTGTCATCTCTCTCCTCTCACCTATAATAAATGCATACAAAATATATAGAATTGACTTAACTTGACTTTCCAACAGGATTTTTTGGATGTTCTTGCTGCAACTTTGGTTCGGGTCCTTGGATTTAGTCTTTTTTCTCACTCACACTTTCATCTGAATGTCCCCCATGGCAATTTTAAATGCACCCATAATGTTTCCTTGAACTTACATGGATGAAATTGATTTTTTTTTACAGCTTACACTTACATGGTTATAAAATGCTTCACAAGACAAAATGAAAACAGATGGACGGATAAGATGATGGATAAGAATTCAAATAGAAAAGCAAATATATTTACTGCCGGAGAGGGAGGCTTGATGCCATCACAGTTGGTTTTAAGGTCTAACATAACCATACCGTGACACTAAAGGCCTTCTTGTTGTTTAAAAAGAGAGTGCCTTGATGGTTTCTCCAAAGAGTGCATCTTACAAACTCAATTTGAGTCCAGGAAGTGCTCCTACCTTTATACAAACATTTATTGCTTTTTTTGTTAATAATGCTAATAATATACCTTACACTTATGATAATGTTTGCATGCATACTGTGTGTGAGTAACATGTTGGGAGGTCTGTGTCTGTTGCATATTTGTAACACAGTCTCCTCCAGTCTGCAGAAACCTCCTAATTACTCACTGATAGACAGCACCGGTGACTCAGCTAATAGTATCAGCAGATATCATAATCTTCATTCAGTCTCTAATAAGGTTGCAAACCTCCAGTGATGGCCTGTAGGTGAGTGTGTTTCAGAGACAGAGACAGAGAGAGAGGGAGCAGGAACATTTTCATTAATTTATCTTTGCTGTGGCCAGAATGATAATTTAGAGAGGGATCTATCTGCAGCGCACTTCATCATGCCGAATATTAATAAAACGAGACCTGGAAGGCTATTTCGTCCAGATCGAGCACGTCTCCTCCCTAAATCACAACTGGGTGCAGCACATAAAGGACGACAGAGGGCCACTGTTGTTTTGTTTTCCTTCGAACGCTTAGAAAGTTGTCTAACCGCTAAATAATAGTTCAGCAAATCAGAGAGCAAATTTTTACGTTTGAGTTTCATGAAATGATGCGGACCTCTGTACCAGGAGAAGCCAGAACATCGGTTCTTGCTGCATGTCTGTAATCAAAGAGCTCACACAAAGGTAAAGTCCTATTACAGAGCTGGAAAGCCTTGTTCATTTCCTGTCCTCATTCAAGCAGGTGAGATTAGAACCATTAGCATGTGTCGGTCTCGCTGTGTTTTAATTAAGCTTCTAATTTTGGTCGTATAGCAACACGTCGTGGGGGTGACCGTCCTCAACCATACGTCAACTCATCAACAGGCTCGAGGGGCAGGAAGCTTTCTGAACTGCTTCCTCAACAATCCCCCTCTTCTCCTCTTCTCTCGTCCATCCTCCCTCTCTCCAGCACTGCGTGGAGTATTGTTAAGGAGCCTGAGTTCGGCTCATCAATAATTGAACAGCCAGAATCATGTAGAATTCTCTAAGAACCCTGTCTGCCGCCCTTTGTACTTCTGTGAATTGATTAATATTTCATTTGTGTGTGTGTGACGGCATGTGTGTGTGAGAAGGAGGGAGGTGTTGAGGTTAATCTGCCGTCTCATCAAGCTCCTCCTTTAAAACCAACAACATTTCCTCTCTCCGCTCTGATGCACCTGCCTCTGCTGAGAAGGTGTCTGCTGTAAAATGCCCTTTAATGTGACACGAGACAGATGGACTTTAACTGCCATTTTATTGATGAGCGAGGTGCCGGTTTACAAGTTGTAACACAGCAGTCCACAGCCGCTCGTAATATGACTTCAGCTTCATCCAACATGTTGCTCAGGTAAAAACAGGTTGTTTCTAGCCAATAATTGCAAGTTATTAATGTCTGAAATTGTAATTTTCTAGTCATTATACTCTCAACTATTGAGCGTTTACATAGTGAGAAATTAAAATGGAGAGATTTTGGACACAGGTTCACTAGTTTGACCTTTTCCAGTAACTTAATTAATAAAAGGCAGAATAAAATTGAGAAGGATGGACGGACACTGGGTGAAATATCTGATGAAACCAGTACAAAGGACTGATAAGCAAAAGTATCATGTAAGAGTTTCTTTATGATTTACCAGACTAAAAGTCTTTCTGGGCGGAGTGGGTAACAGTTTCTGATAGTTTCGACCACTATTGCCATACAGTCCTGTGCTGTGGGCTATTTATACACAAATCCCCTCAGCAGGAAATGAAGCACAGATAGTGAACACACGAAGAGTTTAAACAAGGACAGTAGATATGGGTGCAGTGTGCAACATCTGGAGACATGCATGAACCGTGTTCTGAAATGAAAATAATCTCAATCAACTACAAGAACAGAAGGCCAATGACAAGTGTTTATGTGTATAAGGAGACTGGAGATGCCATCCGACAGACAGCATTTCTTCATCATAACAAAATGGACCAAGAACATTTAATTTGTCTGGAAAGTCTGAAGTGACGACATATTAATATTCAATAAAGACCAACAGGCAACAAAGAAACAACGCGTCTATCAAACTTGAGCCACCAAACCAGCTAGAAACAACTGGGAGCCGTAGAAGCACATAAAACACTGGTGTTTGAAATCTCACAGAATCTCCTTTAAGTCATAACCATCCATACACAACCACACGCACACACACACACACACACACACACACACACACACACACTTTTCGACTCACCCACTGAGGACCACAATGAAGTCCATGACGTTCCATCCGTTCCTCAGGTAAGAGCCTTTATGAAACACAAAGCCGAGGGCGATGATCTTTATCCCAGCTTCGAAACAGAACATCCCGATGAAGTACGGCTCTGTCTTCTCCTGCGAGTGCAAAGCAAGAGCGATAATTAGCTTACATGTCAGGTCTGGGTTTTCTGAGGAGCTGTAGGCTCCATCAGAGGCAGCTTAGACTCATTGTGTAATTACATCAAGGTGACAGAAAAGTGCAAAGTATTGTTGCATGTGCTGATGTGTAAATATCTCACCAGCCTCTTAGACATGGGAGTTTTGTCCTCTCCAGGAAGGTGCTGCTCCAGAGCCAAGACGATACAGTTGGCGATGATGGTGGTGAGGATCATGTACTCAAACGGAGTGGAGGGCTGAAGTTAAGGAACTTACGACTGACAATGTTGATTAACTGGTAAAGTATCTTAATTCAAAAGATAAGACTGGTTATATACTTGACTTACTACCTTGAAAAGATCAAAACCACACAGCCCAAGCCCCTGAGCATGTTCTAAGTACTTCATTATTTTCCAAAACATCCAGGCAACATCCAGGTTTTTACAAACATTATGCAAAAAGGAGAAAATTGCATTTTTAGACACTAATTTAAGCTGCCGATTTGGTGCGCTTTACTGAGTATTAACTGCAGCAGGATGTAAGTGGGATCAGCTCAAAATAAACTACTGTGCTCATGCTCATGGTAATGAAGGTAAATGTCACCCTGTGCATGATGTGTTGAAATAGTTTTTGATAATAATGAAGGTCTCTACGCAGAGGAATAAGCTACATCAAGCTCTGGATACATCCAGAGGTAGGTTTCAGGTAGAGATATGGTTATTAGGGTGAGGTAAATTAATTTGCATTCTGCTAACAGGTGAGTGCAAGTTTGAAGTAAAGAGACAGTATTAAGAAAATCAGAAATGTGGACTCATTCTGACAAAAATAAATCAAAAGATGGAAAAATTAAAGTAGATGAAAAGTTTTGTGGCAATCACTAATTCAAATTTAGGTCTATTTAGGGACTTTTAAAGGGAAATTCTGGTATTTTTAACCCTAGAACCTTTGTTTACATGTTTTAGTGTGTAAATGATTCATTTTCATCAACAGTTTTGGAATGGGTCCAGTAGATCAAATCTGTAGTGGCTGCAATGTAATTTTTGTCACTTATCTTTGGCAATTTTTTGACATTTTTTTAATTACTTTTTATAGACCTGCAGACACCCTGTATAACAACACTAACAAAATCACTAAATAGTGGCTGGCTCATCTTTTAATTAATGTATGTAAGTGACACATGGATTGTCCACAGAAAGTCAAACCTCTGAAAACAGGTTTCTAGGTCACAGTTGAATGTGTCATGTCATCTATTCATCAGAGCACAATAGTAGTCCAGGAAATGTGTGTAGTGTAAGACATGACACTAAAAACCTTTCTCTTATGTCTTTACAGAGCATGGAAAGGTCTATACACTATGACTAGAAACAATTCAGGAAAAATTATTGATTTAATTGAATAAATCAATCCCAGCGGCGCTGCAATTACAATGTCATGTAAGCGAAGACAGACAGGCTAACACTGATTCCCCTCTGCATGAAACAGAATTAACCAGGCATGTTAGAGGCCCCAGGGCCAGAGACGTAACCAGATACAGGCTGTACCTTATCTGAGGTCAGCAGAGAGCGACACAAACACACCGAGGCAACAGAAGGTTTATCGAGGAGGATTGAGTGGTTGGGTCTGAGATGTGATCCTATAAACAGGGTCACTTTTACAAGCTTCGCTGCCTGTTCCATGGGACCTGCACTGGTTGTCGGTTCAAGCCGCTCTGGGGTTGAGCTCAGCCAGCAATGTGCTCTTTATCTAATACTCTGCGTGGGCAGTCCCCCTTTCTCCTGGTTATGTGCAGAAGAGGTAGGAAGGCAGGGAGCTTAAATCTGCAGAGTGAAGACAGGGAGGGAGAACGGAAGGAGGAAGGAGGCAGAGATAACAGGCAAGAATGACACAGGAGAAAGTGATAAGGAGGATGATCAGCGGAGGAGAAGATGACGGTTATATAGGGAGTCAGAAGCTTGTGAAACCGGTAGGTGAGGAGGAAGCAATGAGACCATGTAAGACTGACATCGATGTTGCGCTGGCAGCTGCACCCAGCGGGGTTACTCAGGGACAAGTGAGTGATGGGAAGCTAAATAAACAGGCAATCGTACTCCCACTAGCCCATTCTTACTTAAACCAAGGCTGCGTTTACAGATTGACTCAGTGATTTCAAGTAAATCGCTGAGAGGTTTTAGAAAAACAAATCCAAGCAGCAGACAGAAGATAATGAGCCTGACAACAAAGAGCAAAAAGTGGTTTAATTGCTGAGGGGTTGTTTCCAAGCTTGATTTCTTTTAGGGAGTGAAATGTATGTTTTGATTCACTTCTCTCCAATAACTCGCATCACGTTAGGCTCACAGAGAGTCCTCAGCAGCAGCCAGTCGCCACACCCTGCCTCCCTCAAACACACACAACAAACAGGGCGAGGGGGGAGACGAGGGGAGGGGGAAAGAGAGAGAGGTAGGTAAGAAAGCGGAGGAAAGAGAGAAATGAAGACAGAAAGACAGAGGTATCCACGGCAACAGGCTTCTATTCCAGCCAAAAGTCAATGCTACAAGATGGCACAACTATCTCTGTCACACACCACACACACACCACACACACACACAGACTACAGCTTTGCTCTGTATGTCAGACTAGTTTTAATGACCACAGGACGGATCTTATCATTATTGTGAAAAGTGGACATTTAGATGTGATGAATGTGTCATTTCTTGAAGTAATATTAAAAGAAGTAAAAGTGAAACATTCATGTACTTTATAGATTTCCTTCTTTATTATTCTTTTAAACCATTTTCATGATATAAATATATTACAAAATGTTGTTATTTTGTATTTTCACTGGGCGTTGGAACAATGTTGACCTGTATATTGTCTATATAGAGTTCCAGTTTACTTAATCGCTCTTTATGATGATTTGGTGAACATCTGGCAACCAGTTACATATTACACATCCAGCAAATAAGGAGCAACATTATCATTCATTTGCAGTCGTGTTTCTGGCAACCTCTCGAATGTAAGTCAAATATTCACTCTCATTTTAGCTGGTTTTTGGTGTTCGTTAGCTTCTGAGAAAATTTGGCGCTTTAGTTTTTAGTTTGTTTTTAGTTTTTAGTTTTTTTAGTTTGAGCATAAAAGCACTTGAATGGAAAAACAGAAATTTCCATAATAAAGTTTTTGAGCTTGGCAGAGATGGAAAAGTTGGTGTATCCATAAAAACAAAATTCAAAGAAGTACCATGGAAACAGACTTATTGAATAATTCATGACGTAAATGAAACATCTGACTTGAACACTGAAGAGATGCAAAAATTGAAGGCAGACCAAAACATCAGATTCCTATGTAGTGATGAAAAGACTCCTCAAAATAATACATGAAATAAACAAACCATTTGTGCTTTCTGTATAATTGTTGACCATGAGGTTTGACAGGCGCTCATTTAATTACATCATCAGATTGCGCTCCCTTCTCTGTAGGGTTTAATGGCACCTCACTGAAGAATTAGCTCCTCCAGCTGTATTTGTAAGAAAAGTAGATTTTTGAGTCTCATTCCCGACTTATCTTTGTTAGTTAGGTTAGTTGGCTACTCTAAATTGTCTGTAGGTGTGAATGCGAGCGTCAATGGTTGTTTGTCCCTATATGTCAGCCCTGTGATGAACTGGCGACTATCCAGGGTACCTGCCATCACCCAATGTCAGCTGGGATCGGCTCCAGCCCTCCCATGACCCTGAAAAGGATAAACGGTTTCAGATAATGGATGGATGGATGGATTCCCAACTCGTCGAAAAATGACGCTTTCTAATTGTAGGACGATTCGGCTGTCATCCCAAAGCGTCAGTTTTTGACGAGTTAGGACTGAGACTCAAATCTACTTTTCTGACCAATACGTCCTTTAATATAATAGTGGATAAAGACGTGCATAAATTCGCTCGTTCTTTTGCTGAGTTTCTCAAAATTTGTTTAACATTTGTAATACATTTCGATGAAACCCTGGCTTGTGTCTGTCTGCCGTTTGTGCTGGGTAGGTGTTGTACTGTTGTTCGGCCAAGAGTGACGCAATGAGACCCGTGAGTGTGAATCAGAACAGCAAAATTGCAGTGTCAGAAACCAAAACAATGAGCTGAAAGATGCTAAAGAACTCTGTAGAGAAACCCCCTTCTTTTATACACAGCAATTATATCTATTGATATGACTGATTTTGGCCACTGCAGCCTTTTCGATGCACTTGTGTACTCTGCAATCGCGGAATTGTCAGCCTCCAGGTTATGCCTGATATAACTGTTGCTTCCTGACTTCCCCTGACATTTCAATAAATTCTCTCTGTGTAAAAGACTAAAAACCAACACTGAGCTCAGCATAAGTTACACACTCAACAAGTGTCCATAACCACAAAACTCCTCTGTGTCGTTCTGGTGTGTGACGCTGATCACGGATTGTCTACCAGCTTTAGCAGTGAGGCGTCTCGTCAGCAGTCCTGTGAGTCACAGTGACGCTGGCGCTCTGCCTCGATTCTTCAAACATGCGTGTAAAAATAGACATGGAGACGGAGTGTGATGCCCTGTGCATCTGTGAACACGCTCAAGCCCAGATTGGATCCGAGCCCCTGTGATTATCATTACACGGAGGTGAAAATCAAAATGAATCACAGGCATCTGAGGCTGGCTTATTGGAAATCTGTGAATTATCAGCTGTGTGTGTGTGTGTGTGTGTGTGTGTGTGTGTGTGTGTGTGTGTGTGTTTGTGTGTGTGTGTGTGTGTGTGTGTGTGTGTGTGAGTGAGTGAGTGAGTGAGTGAGCGTGTGTCAAAGGCAAAGAGTGGCGTTAAATACACAAACACAGAGCAAAGCCAGGAGTTTAATCTCCATGTGGAGTCAAAGCAAAAAACTGATACACAACAACATCAATTCATTAAAGAATCGAGATTTCAAGACGTCATTAAATATGCACAAGATAAAAGATGTTGTCAACTGAATGGATTTAACAGACGGCTGCATCAAACACAGTTCAATATTCCTTTAATTTCACATCACCTCCACACCTCAGTGGCCTGCTTGAGCCAGCCGATCAATCCTGGGGATAAATGCGGCCATAGTTCAGTCAGCCTTGTGAGTAAATCCTGTCAACTGAGAGCCACAGGCTGCTCTTATATACACCTCTGTCAGGAGATATAGAGGGCCGGTGGATATACAGTCATAATACCAGAGGCCCTGAAGAAACCAGAGGAGGAGGCTGGAACACACCTCATGTGATTGTGATGTTTGTGAGGATTGGTTGTATCAACTTTCTGTAAGCAGATTTGAGATCGGTGCATAATAATCAAAAGTCACATCCACAATTACTGGTGTAATTTTCTTCAGCTTCGCTCTGAAAATGTGCTCTCATTTAAGAAGTAAAAAAAAGCAAGCATTTAATGGAGAATAAATGAGGATAGTACCATAACTGCACAAGGGGACACCAGGGTCATTTCCCCTCTAATTTCAATTTTTCACACAAGGATGCAATGTAGTTAGAGGGAAATGAATGATGTATAAGCTGACTCCAGAGCCATACACAAAGAATTTACAGCCTAAAATGTGCCTTAATGAAATTACCATTTGTGAATTTTATGTCCTGGTTACACCTCTGAGAGAGAACGAGGTAAAAAACACAATCTGTGACATTTCCCGTCCAATATCTAAAGTACCTGTCTTACTGTTGCATGCTTAAAAAGTAGCAGGCATGTGGTTATCTCTGTGTGCCCTGATGAAACAAACTCTATTAAACCAATCAATCTATTATTTAGAGGTGTACCTTCTCAATGGGAAACTTCCCACTGCGGGGGGTCCCAGTGGGGATCAGACAGGAGGAGCAGCTGCTGGTCCTCACCAGGCCTGCTGCACTACACTTAGTCCGCGTGCTTAATTAGCCCTGCCTCTTCCCTGCCAGGCCTCCATCAGCCTTCCATCGACTGAGACCTCAGCCAGGTACTGTAGACTCACACACACACTAACTCTCACTCCTGTGAGCTAAAAGAGAGAATATGAACTCAAAGAAATGAGCCAACACAAAGCCCTCTGTGCTGCTCAGACCTCTGAATGATTCCTGAATTGATCATCTGCTGTTAATTGAGCACTCAGAGAAAAAAAGAGCCTCTTACGGTGAGGTGACAGCGGCAAGTTGTGCTCCAAACACAAGGCTGACCTTTTACGAGATGTCCTGCGGAGATTGTGTGTGTGTGTGTGTGTGTGTGTGTGTGTGTGTGTGTGTATGTGTGTGTGTCTGTGTGTCTGTGGTCCCGTATAGCAATTTCTGTGAGGACCAATATGCGTTTTAGACAAAGACAGCGAGGAGTTTTGTGGAGTGAGGATGTTTAAGGGTGGTTTTCACTTCTTCAAAGAACTGTTTAAGGGTTAGGACTTAAAGAATTAGACAATAGATTCAGTTTATGTGAAGTGCAGGAAAGGGCTGAGGTTAAAAAAGTACAAAGAATGAGTTTTCAAACTGGTCCTTAAAGTCAATTCTCCATTGTACGGTGGGAAAAAAATGCACAGCTTAGCCAGGAAACCTCATATTAATAACTAGCCTGGAGGGAGTCGCTGCTACTGGCCAAGAATTAGAGCAGCATATAACCTCCTTGTAAAATCATAACTTATTGTTTTTTTAAAAAAACACCAAAAAAACATGTTAATTAGTGACATTTTGTGACCAAATAAGGGCAGTTGTTTCGCAGCTCAGCTTTGCTGAGCTTTATAGCATGTTTTAGCCCACAACTTCACTGTTTTGGTTCTCACCGCTCTCAAAGCTGGAAGCTCTAGAAACTCCCTGTACACTACCTGCTCAACACAATAAGGGTCCAGACGCACCAAACCAACATCAAAGAACTAGTGGCAATGATAGATGGTAGATTGTTGCGTCGCCTCACGTCACCTGTGGCTTGGCGACAAAGCTGCACTTATACACACAGTGAAGACTGCAGCAGACAGACGAATGTGTGAGAGGAGATACCTCTCCATACCACCACTCTTGCTAAAATAGCTACTTCGAATCAAGAATATTCCTGATAAAGAGTTGCATATGCCCCTGATGAAGAGGCGGAGGTGAAAAATAAGGAGAAACTGCGCTTTTCCAGTCTACTCACATTCACACACACATTCATGCACTGATGGCAGAGGCTGCAATGTAATGTGCCAGCTGCTCATCAGGAGCAATTTGGGATTCGAGCCAGCGGCGTTCCGATTACTGGACGACCCGCTGTACCTCCTGAGCTACACTCGCCCCAGCGTTAAATGGGTGAAATCATATACTGTATCAAAACTACAGCCATCAAAGGGCTTTCCTTTACTTTTTACGTTTCTCCTCTTGTGCACTGGCTCTGCATGCTGATCTGGCCAAAAAGCTGCCAACAAGGCCGACAACTAGTGCCACACAGCACATTGCAACAACAAGGGCCACAGACACTAACCGATGGTCCTGACACGAGGCGCTGACACAGTTAGAGACTAGCTGGTGAACACAGAAGAGCATTTAGCAGCTAAAGAGCCAGACATTTCTTTCAGGAGCTGGTAGAAACCAAAAACAGGGTGATTGGACTTACATTTGCTATGTGGTCTGAAACACAACTGCAAATGAACAGTAATGTTCTCCGTCACTGCTGAATGTGTAAATAAGCAACTGTTTGCTAACAGGTTCACCATATGAACTTAAAATATGTCAATTTTTTTAATCCAAAACTTGTTTCATCAACCCCCAAGTGGCCAAAAAAGTCAGTTAATGCAGGTCTGAGTATAATTTTGTATGCAGGGTACTATTGCTACATTTACTCAAGTAAATTTGTGAAGACTTCTTCAAACACTGGAGATTAATGTGAGGAAAGGGGCTCGATATTGCAGTCTCTTAATCAGGGTCCTCTCAAGTAAAAAAATAAAAACGTGTGTGTGTATCATCATTGTACTGTATGTAAAGTAGGTTTTATCACTTCTGTATTCACTGTGCATGAATCTTCACACTACCATCATACCTCACACACTGTATATTAGAGAGAGCCACTCATCACAGCCTCAGTGGATATTGACCAGAACACAGCAACACTCAGCTCAGCATCACTCCCTTCAAAACCATATTAGCAAACAGTCTAATACAGAATAACCGAGTGAGTGACGACTGGCTGTAATAGTACACGACACAGCGATCAGACATCATTACATATAATTCCTGTTAATGTCTGTTAATCAGATACAGTAGAGCTCATTATCTGTAATGAGACACTCCCTCCATAACAGCACATTAACCTGCAGGTTATTCAGTCTGACTCGTTTCCTTATGGTCACTACAGCACACACAGTATTGTGACGTAAAGCCACAGAATATAGTGCAGTTGTAGTATGGTTAATGTAATGACCCAACTACTGGATGGCTGACGTATCTGTCGTAAGACAACCAACACATACGCACGCTTCAACCCTTTTCCCTCAGCTGTTGATTGAAATTCATCCCGTTTCTATTTTTAATCACCTCAATGGAGGGGCAAACCCAGAGGACACAACAAATACACAGCGATCAACAATGGAAGCGGACTCATTCTATTTGCTGGGGTTTTTTTTTTAAATCAGCAGTGGGCCAGTCAGTCAGTCAGGAAGCTGCTGAATGGAGCAGAACAATAGCAGAGAAGAGGCCACACCTGGCATGGACACCTGGTGAGCCGCACAACAGCAGCAGCAGCACAAACACGCCACCGATGGACATCTGCGTGTGGTCGTCCTCCGCAGCAACAGGGGGAGGAAATAATAAAGTCTCTCCCCTTTCAGTAATAGAAGAGTGAGTCATTAGGTTTGATAAAGCTGCCAAATAATCATTAATGTAATCGTACTACTGAGAGTTAATAAAAGTGTTATGTAATACACATTAGGATAATGCCTCCACCTGATTTAATAGAAGTGTTCAGGCAGATAGGAGCAGATGCATTTTAAATGGTTGTGATAAGTGGTTGAGTTAGCCAAGAACACAACATTAAATCATAAAAATAGGACAGAAGAAATATCTTCGAACTGGAAAAAATGCTGCTTCAAAAATAAATAAAAAACAATGAACACAAGGTGTTTCTTGCTGATAAAAAAGGCTGCAAATGGAATAAGTGGAAACTGTCTGAAACAAGACCCATTTATCTCACTACAATGTTACCTACATTATATGTAACAGGCTATTTTTGACAAAAAATTTGGCATATATACTTAATAAGAGTTTGTTTTGCTTTGCAGGTGTCTTGTTTTGTCAGATCAACACTCCCAGAAGCCCAAAATAAACAGTTTACAGTCAAATGAGGCAAATCCTCACAGAGGATGTTTGACAGTTCTGCTTAAAAAATGACCAAAACCAGTAATCTTTTATCAAAAAAGCTGCAAATCATTTTCCGTCATCAACTAATCGATTATTTGACGCAGCTTTAGTTGAGTTTGACATATGACAATGACAGCTTCATAGGTTCTCGTTGACAGAAAAGATTCACAACCATAAGCACATAGAGGAGAAACTCCTGTGTGTTCCTCTAATCCACTTTCCACTGACACCTCCTCCCCCTCTGCAGTAGTTTTGGTCTAGATATAGCTGTTGTCATAACCTGAGTCACACTGATGTATCGGCTTATTTCATCCACTTTTGGATTATTGCTCAATAAAATAAGGAGACTAAGGATCTGGTACATTTTTTAAAAAGACGGAGTTGGTGTGTTCTTCATGTCCTACTTATAGATTCATAATTTCCTGTTGTGCAGTATTGTATTTAAATTAGTTGATCAATTAATGAACCAAAAAGTAATTTATTAAACATGCAATTCTCAGACTCAGATTCTCTCTCTCTCCCTCTCTCCTTCTCTCTCTCCCTCCCTCTCTCTCTCTCTCCCTCTCTCTCTCCCTCCCTCTCTCTCTCTGTGTGTTTGTTGGTTGAATCAATCATTTTGCTCTGTGTGCTGTCCATGGTGCTGACTCTGTAGCACAGGCACAAACACTAGAGATAATTTGCTTGTTTGAGGGTTTCATGTGTATTTGTGTACACTTGTGGAGATATGAGACATTCATATTCAAATTGGGGACCACAAATGGCTTATGCAAGAGATTTTTGGTCCATTTTCAAGAGTTAAACACAGTGAGCACAGTTTACCCACCTCTGTAATTCACCCCAGCATGACCTCCTGCACATTTCACACACCACCCGCTTCACTCGCACCATGAAGCAGAAAAGGATATGGCCACTCAATGATTTTCTTGGCGTACTTCCTGACCACGTTGTCCTCGCCGAAGATGAAGAGGGACCTGTTGACGGTGAAGCAGTTCTCCCTGACTGGGATGGGGTTGTACAAGGCCATGGTGCGGGCACGCTGCGCTTTGGTCTGCTTGAAGGCTGGGGAGATGCCACCTGTGGACACGGCCGCTCCATCGCGGTTCCTGTTGCGCTCGGACCCTCCATCCCCGGAGCCCAACAAGCCCGGGACGTCGTCTCCAAAGCGGGCCATCCTGTTGAATGGGGAGGACAGTGTGAGACAGGAGGCAGGAAAGGAGGTTATAGTCTCCTGGAAAGCAGGGCGCGGTGCTGCGCTCCGTGTGACCGCAGCGGAGTGGCGAGATCCGGACCAGTTTTAGTCCATCATCTGTTTTAGTCGCGAAAACACCCCCGTCAACTTCAAAATCTGAGCGAAATCTGTTCAAAACATTAAGCAGAGCACGTCGATTCCCTTCTTTCGAGTGCGCTCTGCGTAATCAAAAAGGACACGTATCCAAAAAGTAAATCAATCCCGCCTCATTTAACAATCCGAAGCTGTAACAACTGATTCATTTTGCTGCGTTTTATCCATCCGAACACTATAAGAGCTTCAAGACAAGCTGCAACAGGTCACGTCTTCTCCAGCCATCCTCACTCAGTCCCCAGAGCGAGAGGCAGAGGAGCAGGTTGATCCGTGGATTTATTTATTTTTTTAAAAATAAACTAGTCCTCTGAGTAATTCAGAGCACATCACGCGTGTCTCCTCTCTTCTCCTCTCTGGTGAGCACTATCCTGCTGCATGCGTAAGAGGACGAGCGGCGGGGAAAAAAACAAAAAAAAAACTTTGGTTATTTTCCACGACATTTTCCCCGAAACAAGGCGAACAAACACAAGCTGTCAACTGCCTGTTACAGCTAGGGAGGGGAAGAAAACCCTCAGTCCGTCTGGTCTGCAGTGGGATGATGGTGGTGGTGGTGATGATGGTGATGATGGTGGAGGAAGTGTCTCCCTTTCCTGAGAGAGCAGGAGGAGAGAAGACCAGACACACCTCTCATCACCTCTGTGCAACCCTGGAGATTATTACGCGCAGGTCGTGTTAACAGCAAATGAAGAAAACATCCACGGTGCAATAAAAACACACAGTTAGATTATTTAAATTAATTATATTGAACATTTGGCGGCATATAAACCTGTTGTTCCAGCCTGATTTTACGCTTTTCATCAAATACACTGAGGTTTTTTCATGTGACTGATCAACGACCATTTGCAGATGGGGCCACGCTGGGTTACTGGCTTTGACTTGTGCTGCTCACCCTGCGTGGTCACGCCTCGGGGCCGGCAGACTGAATGCTGGTCACGCATCAGATCTGGAGGGAAGTAAACACCTGTTGTAAAACACCAAGACACTGTGGAGGACAGCAGCGAGCGTCTCCGGCTAATTGCAGGGTTCAGAACCCACTATTGAAGGCTTTGATAGTGAGGGGGAGTCGAGCTGCTGCGTGCTGGCTGGAAGTGATCAGCTACTCTCATGAGGATGTGCGGGTTTTCACGGTGAAGGAGGGGAAAGAGGAGAGCAGTGAGATGTTACAGCTGTCAGGTATGAGACATTATAGATGAAGCAATAATTAAAGGGGCCCTGTGGAGTTTCCTTGAAAACAAACAACTGTTATATTCAGTTTTTAGCTTTAACAAACATGTTGACCGCCTCTTGTCCTCATAAAATATTCGCAAAGCAGTTGTTTATTTTTCTTACATTTTTTAAATTGCGTAATGTTTACATGTTTGTCTTTCTCTCCCTGCCTTTGTTAGCACAGTTCTTTTAGGGATGCACGATATGGATTTTTTTTTTCAGCCGATAATGATGACCGATAATTACCTGCTTCTCATGGCTGATACAGATAAGATGACCAACGATATCACATTTTGTATTTATTTATTTTTTAAGTTCTGAACCTGTAGTTAATGCACACACGAGGGTAGGAAAGGCTCAGATGTAGTGAGGCTGATTCAATATTATGTAGCTCAGATGAGATTTGTTAAAACTCATAGACTTTTCCCCTCCTCTCAAAACCTTTGTGGCTCATGTGTTGCAAATTACAGTCATGTTGTTGCCCTGTCTAGCTTCCTAGCCTACGCAGCAGGTGTTCAATGTCATGAGCCCAACAGCAGCGTTCTTCTTCATCTTCTTCTTCTTCGTGTTTATTGATGGATTGCAAACCAACTTTGGAGGAGCTTGTTGCCACCGTACTGCGTTGAACGCTGTGTTTGTTAAGCCAATGAAAGGAATTTGGCTTCATATGACTGGCTCCATTTATCGACTATAATCAGTGTTGGGTAACGTTAGTTTTAAAAGTAACTTGTTACGTTTCAAGATTACTGTCATTAAAAAGTAACGCTGAGAAAAGTGACCTGTTAGAGTACTTGTACGTTACCAAAAATTACCGTAAAACCCCTTTGCGACTTGTTGCTGTACATGTACCTTTGAATGTATTGACTCTACCGTCATTTTGTAGCCTTCTTTACAGTCACTGTGCAGCCTAATAATAGGAATGACCGACACAATATAACAGTTACACCTCTTTATTTTGCTAACAATCTGACAGTGAACTGAGCAGAGGCATACAGTATGAGGCACAGCTGTTTCAATGAAAACAATACAGCAAGCACTTATCCTCCAGGCACAGCTTGCAATGGGAATATTTCCACGAAGTAAATGCTGTCAGGTGACGCAACTGTAGGTTTACCTACCGCTGGACACCTGCTGAGCAGCAGGAAACACAAACAAGCAAATACTTCTTTTATTCTTGTAGCGACGAAAGGAAAGGAACAGACAACAATTATTTTCAAGAATGGATTACTTTTATGAAAAAGTAACTAAAAAACAGATTACTTGCATTGCAGAACTAACACGTTACGTTACTTGTTACAACAAAAAAGTAATCAGAGTAGTCTAACGGATTATTTTGTAACAAGTTTCCCCAACACTGGCTATAATTGATACCGATATTTATCAGATAATATGCATTTCCCAATATTACACCCAATCATTTATCAGGCCGATATTTATTGTGCATCACTAGTTCTTTTGCGCGTTACCGCCAATAACTGTTAATCTAGCGCTACAGGTGGTCAGAAACTCTAGCTTTAAAGGGTTACTCCACTAATTTTACACATTAAAGAGTGTTCAAAGGTCTTGAGGAGTGTCACTGCATATGTGAAAAAAAGTAGTATAACGTTTTTAGTGGTTCCAGAGGAAGCTGCATGTAATCTGATAAATTGCCTCCAGCGATGTCACTCAGTGGCTCAGTTGCATTGTGGGTAATTTAGGCACCAGGTTTTGGAAAGCAGTCCACCGGTCTAGAATTCCACTCCTGTAACACCTTTGAACCAGAGATATCACTTTTATGTTCCATTTATTCTTCGTCCACTACAAAACCAGCATGATGTTCACTTAGTAAATTATGGTCCCATTTAGAGTAGAATAGACGATAAAGAAGGGTATGCTTTAGGGCGTGACTACCTTGTGATTGATGAGTCAAAACCACAGCGTGTCCTCGGGTTCTTAGTCAGATCTAGTCAGTGTCCTCCCCAGCTTCACCATCTTGACCAAATATGGTCACCCCTGGCTCCAAAGAACCAAGATGGTGATGGCCGTAACGTCAAACTCTCCTCACCTCTGTCCAACCCTTGAGGCTTCATAACAGTAGTCCGAAAACCAATGGGTGACGTCTTGGTGGGTTTACACTTGGTCTAAACAAAAGTGATGGACCATCTTTCAGTGGATAACATGTCCCTTTATCCTGGGCACTGTCTTTATTTTGAGTCAATCACACATACTGCTCATCGCCCTGCTGCTGTAAACATTAAACCATTAAATGTGTATTAATCCAGGTCTGAAAATAGTCGATCAAATGCACTTCTTACCTTTATTTGAGTAATGTTTGCTGAAAAAGAAATTGAGAGATTGCCTCGCCTTTTTTAGAAAAAATAAACTACATGCTTTGTGAGCTGTTTGTAAAGGTTCGCATCTTCAGTAAGAACCAGTGGGCTTGAAGCTAAGAGCCACAGATGGAGCAGGCAAGTTGGCAAGTCTCGACAGATGGACTAACTAACAAACATGTAGTTTTATCTTTTAACTGAGACACAGAGGCTCCACTCAAGAATAAAAACTGTTTCAAAAGATCAAGCATGTATCGAAGAATGGAAGAATAAGTCAGAGACAAGATGAACCACAGGAGAGAGTTAAGCACGACGCTGACACTGATGGGTATTTAGTTTAGGCGGTATGACGAAGGCAGTGATCAATGGTGTGTGGCCTCCAACTCATTAGCGCTTCAACACATTATGAGCATTAAAAATAGAACACATAACAGACAGATTTCTGACGTCTCCTCATTAAAAATGCCGAGAAGGGACGTACAAATTTTCCTGAAACAGTCTCCTCCGGTTACAAGACAAAAGAATCACGTTTGACTTGCCTTTTGTTATTTCAGTCTCAGCTGAGTGTGACAGAAAGGTTACTTCTGCCACTTCCTCTGAGCAGCGGTAAGCAAGTGATATCATTACATTGTTTTCTGCCGGGGTGAGAGTGCGCAGCAGCCACAGCTTTCTTGGCTCGGAGGTGAGGGGTGATTTATGGTAATTAGGTGTTAGCGGGGATGATTAGGGTGGAGGGATGATGGTTCTTTACCGGAAAAAGGCAGAGAGCGAGCCATTAGAGCTTTTTTGTTGTAGATGAGGCTGTGAGCACCTTTTGAAGTAAAACTAGTTATTTTATTAAAGTGAACCCGACTGAAACATGACTTAATTTGTTCGGCGGCTTGGATCAATCAATCACTCCAGTTTCATCATGGTGTGAGTGGTCACACCAAAAATAACCCACTGGCCCTAAGGTTAGTTGGTTCCTCTTTCTAATATGGTACCCACTATAAAGACCTAGAAACTAATGGCTGTATCAATAGTTAATAAGCTATTTATTAGTGCTTTATAGAGTAGTTAAAGGCCACTTAAAGAATAATATATGATACACATCCCTTTGTCTAGTGTTTGTCTCTTTCTATCTGGTAACAAATTAGTTAGTACTTCAATAAATGCTCGTTGAATTCTCAATTCAAGTCTGCAGTTATAAATATCATTAAGTCCAGATTCTCTGTAGATCTTTTGCACAAAGCGGTCAAACAGTCAATGAGAAGCACGTTCGAACTAAGAAGTTTTATGAAAGATAAAGTGATGTCATGCTGACGGAGGATATCTCACAAACTTGCACCCCAAAATTTTTTCACCAGGTGCTTATTACCAATCAATAAAGCATTAGCAAGTGATTTATTAACCATTAATAAGGTCATTAGTTACAGCTTAAAGCCCTTTATAAAGGGTGATGTATAAGAAAGTTCATGTGAAAATCTGCTGATTATATTTGAAATGACATAATTCTAACTGGAGGTAAAAAGTGTGTCAGTATTCGATTCAGTATAAGAGTCTATTCTAATCGAAACACTTCACATTAAAAGTCCAGTGTGTAGGATTTAGTGAAACGTTAAAAACATCCCTCGCTAGAGCAAAAGAGTTTGCTCTGTCTGTTCTGGGCTACAATGATTCATAATTATGGGTATATTACATCTCAATAGCTCCTCACTAAATCCTGCACATGGGGCCTCTAAGGCCAGAGATATACTCGCTTTTTAACCAAGCGTTCACATAGACAACCGGCTGCACCGTGAACTTAGTTGTTCATACTTGCCTATATACTATGTGTGTTACAAAAGGATACAACTAGATGGCACACTTTAGCTTGTCTTTGAAATTTTCTGCCATTGTTGACCCTGCTGTTGCTGATGTGCTTACTGACCCTTGACCCTGTCATACCCGAGGACGTTACATTAAATCTGGACACAGCATTGGAGGCGGAGCCCCTTTCTTTCCTATAAAAGCTGCTCAGTGGCGCTTTGAAGCCAAAAAAACTTGGGGTACAGGGGTAACAGGGTATGAAAATACCCGTATCGTCCCTGTTGAGAGGCCCATAAAGCATGCGCACTTTGACACTTCTGCCGACTGAGCTGTCTAATAGAATAGAGATAAAATAATTTAATCGTGTGGCTCTTCTAGACTTCCCAAATTTTATTGGACTGAATGGCTCAAATTTAGATTTCCATTTGAAAAAAAACTTCTTCAAAATACAGATCCTCCAAAATAAATTAATTCAAAAAGAACTGTGGAAAAATGCAGAAAGATAAAACATCTTTGCCATACAGGCAACGGGAAGTTTTATAGGACTTTTGAATGTTTATCAGGACCCTAAAAAAGTCCCATAAAACTTTCTGACTGGGTTGTGGGCTGACTTTATTAAAACAAAAGACTACATAGTGAAAAACACAAAACACTCAGCCATGATAACATAATGTTACATAAGGTAAATGTTGTTGGCGAACTGACTTTTAATTTGACGTTGTGGACATCTCAGCTGTAGAAGATGTCTAGCATGCACAAATCTTGCCGAGGTACGCAGGGTTAACAATGTTACCTGTCACGACAGCAGGTTGACAGTTCCTGCTCTGGTAATGAGCCTCAGTGCCACAGGACTGAGGTGAGAACAAAGATTTCAGTTCAAAAATAGAAAGTGTGAAGAGATACCTGGCAGGCTTGTATCCGAAACCTGGTCATTATCACACTCTTCGCTTAATAGTCCTGTAACTAAAATAGCTACTCACCCTGAGGGGGAAGAAGTCACATATAAAAACCCACATGTGAATTCACAGCACACATGTGTTTACTTGTTCGGTCATCGTATGTGACCATTTGAACAGTTTCCATTTTCTCCTGCCAACATCTTTCCACCAAGCTCCCACGCTTTGAATTCATCCCACTTTTTCTGTGAGAACTATTTTCAGGCTACAGCGCAGAGTTTACCCCATTTCTGTCCACACAAACCAAGAAACTAAGTTATATTACATCCACAACGGACACAACCAGTTCTGTTTGTCTGTTTTTACTTTTAGGCTTCATAGTTTATTTTTAATTAGCTTACAGAGTGTGTTTGCTAGTTGAATTAGTTTCTGTTTTTCAGAAAGGTTTAGTTTAGTTTGTTTTTATTATGGCCGGGTATATTGTGTCTGTATACATATAAATACAAAATACATTTACAAAAGTGATACTTGTATATGTTTATGTATGTGTAGCATACAGGAGCTACAACTTTCACTGCATTGTGCTTTGTGTTGCAAAATGACAATAAATGAACCTGATACCTTATTGCTAAATTATTGTTATATTATTGTTATTAAAACTGAAATGAATGTAAATGTTTATTTTAATTAGTTTTGTAATCGGGCAATAATGCATCAGTGTAGTTTTTTGTTTGTTTGTTTTTTCCCAAAAAATATTATTATTTAGTTTCTGTTTAAAACTAATGCTTTCACGGCTTTTTTTTCATTTTGGTTTCAGTTTTAGTTTCTGATAATAACCCTGCCAGGATGACCAATTTATTGCCTGTTTCCTTTACAAGACTATAATTAACAATGTTTACCAGCTGCTGATTTTGGGGGGTGCCCTTCCAGTGGACAAAACGTGGTGAAGTGCCCCCTCTTCACAATAAACATGTCAGGATTTTCTGTGTGCTGGTGCCCCACTGCATACAGCTGGTCCCCTTTTATTTTTTTCACCCCTGCCCCTCAAACATGGTGAGTCTGCCACTGTTTCTTTGTATTATCAATCTTGATTTTGCAACCCAGTCAAATGTGGATTTGCAGGAGTGAGAAGCTGACACATGTATAAGGCATTGTGCAGCTTAGTGTGATGTGGTCTGCTAAAAATAGCAGATTTTAAGACATTAGTAGTACAATTGTAGCTTCCTGACATGTGCCAACTCAACAAGAACAACAGGACCAAATACACTGTGTAAAATACAGGGTTTGTTCAGCTTTCTAAGAGTAAAATTCATGCAATTTTTCGAGAACTTTCAAGATACCTAATCCAGAAATGACCACTATTGAAGCCTTTATCATCACATCTAAATTGCTACTTTCAAGGTGCTATTTGTAAGAAAAGTTGATTTTTGAGTCTCATTCCCAACTCGCCAAAT
This sequence comes from Pagrus major, assembly GCF_040436345.1. Lineage (NCBI taxonomy): Eukaryota > Metazoa > Chordata > Actinopteri > Spariformes > Sparidae > Pagrus > Pagrus major. Next base: position 16,022,539 of record NC_133225.1, read on the forward strand.
AATGACACTCTGGGTTTCCCAAATCGTTAAAACTGACGCTTTGAGATGAAGGATTGGTCGACTGCCACCCCAAAAAGTCAGTTTTTGACGAGTTGGGAATGAGACTCAAAAATCAACTTTTTATTTAAAATGTTAAAAGATTTTTGGTTTACATGAGCGATGATGTTGATGAAACACCAGATTATTGTTGAAAATCAAGGATTTCTTAGGCGTTATACTGTAAATCAAGCATATTCCTAACACTGAAAACATAAATGCGAAAATGAACATTTTCCCAAACTTTGAAAACGTTGTACAAATCCTGAAATGAGCAGTGCAGGACTTATATTTGGACTAGAGCATTAAAAAACACTCAAGACAAAAGGCATTCAGTGAAGGATAAAGGGACAAAGACATTTTAAAAAAATGTTTAACACATTTTAAGAAATATTATTGTCAGTTCTTGGGTGGCACAGTGTAATCTCTTGTGCAGTCTGGATCCTGTCTATCAGTCATGAATGAAACAAATTCAAAATGATAAACTTGCTTTCGGCTGTTTCTGTCTTTTGGTTCCATTTGTGGAGCTCGTTAGTTTGAATCCAAGTCGGGGAGATGAGCAGAAATGTGAAAAGAAAAAGGAAAAATTAATCATAAAATAAAAATGACATGAAGTGTAATTATAGGAGAGTAAGTGCTGGCAGCTATAGAGCAGGGAGTAACACATACGGGAGAAGACACATTATTTACACACGGACAGACAGAGAGACGTCAGATAAGGAATCTGTGTGTCTGTCTGAGTAAGACCTGTCAACACATTTTCATCAGTGTGCGCAACGCACTTGTTGACAGCCGTGGGAGGGGCTTTAAATGTACGAGTATAAAAGAGCAGAAAACACACAAACAGGCAGTACGATCATGACGTCAGCACTGCTGAAGAGTTCACGCCAACTGCTTTCTTCCATTAGATGTACCTTTAAGTCTATATTTGGATTAATTAAAGAGGCACTATGTAGGAGAAGAAATTCAAACTCAAAATTTCAATATTTACAATATTAATGAGGTAATAATACAAACAAATTTATTTTTTCCATAACATAAACCAGCTGTTCTCAGAGGAAAATAAGGTCCCCAGAGCAGTTTGAAAAAGTCAAACAGTATGAAATTGTGTTGTCCTTTAAGCTCAGTTTGTTTATTCAGTGACGAAAACAAAGAGTTTGTTTATTTAGTTTGTTTAAGCATGGAAAACCATTCAATGAAGATGATCTTTCTCCTCTGATTAAAATTTCTTCCCCAAAACTACATAGTGCACCTTACAGAGGTTTGAACACATTAAATGCCAAAGTAGAATCTTTGCACCAAAGGATTGTGGGTAGTGTAGTTCGCTGTATGGTTCTCCAGAAGCATGAAGGCTTTGATTGGTTTTGCATTTGAGGAGTGCAATTTAGTTTGAAAGTTTCCTTCCAAGCTTAATGAACATACAATTGTTTTCTGCCTGTCATTATCAGATTAGTCTCTGTAGCAACAAGACATCCACGTAATCACAACCTTCCAGCACTGTAAAAACTCTCTTATACAGCATAAAAATATCAAGAGGCCCTTTTTACACGAGCACACACGTATACACACACTGAGGACACAACACTATAAATAACATCAAATGGGCAAACATTGCATCCATGTGTTTTCTGTGAAGCTGGAACTTAAAAACAGTCAGTTGAATGTTTTTTCAAAGTGCAAACCTTTCCACATCTGTTGCACACTGTCACAAAACAAGGAGGTACTGGATTTATTATCACAGCTTCTGAGTGACCCAACATCCAGCACACTTACATTTGGATTTATACTACTTTTCACAATATCAGATTTTACCTAAGTTACGATAATGATATTATTGCTATATCTTTAAAGGTGCAGTATGTAAGAATTTTAGTTGAAAACGTTCAAAAATTAGCTAAAATTATCAGCAGACAGTGAGGAAATAACAGTTTTGACATTATGATGTCTATGTATTGTTGCAGAGATATTTACTAAAGTTAGTATGCTAACCAGCTAGCCCTGGACCGTCATGGTCCAAAGCTCCTGTGCTGTAAACACCAACATTCCCTCGCAGCGCCAAGCTCCCAGTCCGGACCACTAGCTCCATGGCTAACTGAGCTAACCACCCAGTGGCAGCTACAGTTGGCGGCTCTGGTAACTTGGGCAGAAGTTGTGTGTAATCAGTCATGTGCATCTCTCTTCTTTATGTGTCATACATTTGAGCAGAATTGTGCAAAATAAACAAAGGATTTACCTGCTTCACTTCACACAGTTTGCAAGAGATAGCTGCAAATCCCACAGGTGTATTGACAAGGAAGGTCGCAGCGAAGACGAGAAATTGCAAACTTGAACCATTTCATCAAACCTGGGTGGCGGTGGTTTTAGAAGTTAAATTTCAAGCTGACATTCGCTAGATTTTGAGCTTTTAAAAATACATAATACATGTTCATCCCCTAGACCAGGGGCGTAACAGCATGCATTCATCGCCGCCATAGAGAGGCAGCAGCTCAGGTGCAGCTTCAAGTTGAGGATAAATGACCACAGAGCCGTGACTCCCTGCCTGCTCTTTGTTTGGTTCTTACAGATGCTGCTGTGTTTATTTATTATGAGCTCTCTCTCTCATCGCAGCTCTCTGAAGAATACCAGTTGATTAAATTTTTTTCTTCCCTGCCACATCCTTCCCTAATACCTGTGTAAATTTACAACCTGCTCTTTAGAGACAGATTGTAGCGAAGATATCATCCTGCTTGGACTGTGATCAAGTCTGATTTTGCACATCATATGGCTATACATAAACTAATCATAGTCTGGTGGAAAACATAGAAATGCATCCGCACAGAAACAATCTGTTCCCGCCATCTGCTGTCTGACAAACAAATTAACAAGAGTGGAAACATGGTGGAAAATAACAGAATATTTTTGAAAACCAGGGACAACTTTCCGTGATTCCAATAGAAATGATCTTCAAGCACAGTTGAAAATTTGCAACAACAACTGCATTTGATTAATGAATTTTAACACACCTTTACTTTAAAATGTATTATTTTTTTATATTATCACCTACAACAGCACCTGCTTAACATGGTTTCAAGTGTCGCGCTCTCATTAATCAGCTTGTTTATCTCCAAAAGTTCCCCCAAAATAACCGCTGTGCTGGGTCAGTGTGCCATCGGCCAGACCTCGGGATTCAACATGACACAGAAAAGCTGGAGGCAAACACGGAAGGACAGACAGACGACGAAGCCAGACCTATTGATGTGGCAAGATGAAGGGGCCTTGGGGATTGGACTATATTTAGCTTCATTGAGATGGTAATGGTTGGAACATGAGAGGACGTTTGTGTACGTGTGTCTGGGTGTGTGCTAATGGCGAGCTGTATGAGAAGCGGCATTTGAACGTCTGGGAAAGAGTTTTTGATCACAGAGGCAGGAATAATTACACGTGGCAGAATCAATAGTCATCTCTCTGTAATAACACATCATGGAAATAGCACTGTTGCTGTCTTTTCTTGATCAGTGCCCGAAGGAAACATGATGAAACATATTTACCCTGCGGCACAATTTCTCTGCCTGTCTCTCCCTCTGTCTCTCCGTCTCACCCTCTTCTATCTCTCCAGCTGTCTCACCCTCCCTCTCTCTACCCAACCCAGATTTCCTCTGTTGTCTCCCTCCTACTTGTTTCCTAGCAACTGAACTGACATGCCCCCTATTCTCAGCCCTGTGAATCTGTCGCCGTAACCCTCGATTTTCAGACGGAATAACCTATAAATCATTGTTCCCCGCAGGGACCTGAGTTATGGTCGTTGTCTCCAGACAAACGATCCCGTCCACAAGCATGTTAACCTGGTTTTCTGACATATTGCAAGTTAAGAGTGGTCGAGGCAACAGTTGGGCTCTGGAAACAAATGCTGACAGCTTTCTATAGCTGTCTGAGAGGCTCGATTAAGTTAAGTGACTTCGTTTAGAAAAGAGGGGTGTTTTAGGGCTTTGCGGCATTATTTGCAGACAGCTGTGTGTTTCTTCTTCATGTACTTAATCTGCTGTGTATTGACTTGCAGAGGATTAGCCTCACACTGACCAAATGATTTTGAGAATTTCATTCATACAGGATTTATGAGGATTTTGAAGCCCAATGAAGTTGAGCAGCAGATAAAAACACTGCATTGCAGTCTTTGGCAACGAGCTGTCCATGTTAACATGAGCATAGTCATGCCTAATAATAACTGTGGGGTGGAAAAACATCTGAAACAGCATTTACTGTTCATAAAAGCACAGTCTCAAGATGTTCGAGGGGCAGGGGCACAAAAAATAAAAAGGGCACCAGCTGTGTGCAGCGGGGCACCAGCGCGCAGGAAGTCGTGACATACTTATAGTGAAAAGAGGACATTTCACCATGTTTAGTCCATTGGAGGGGTATTCAAGAGGGCACTTTAACAGCGTTTCTTTTGTCCACCAGTGATAATATACAAGTATAACTGCAGAGTTTGACTTTGAGATGAAAAATAAACATTTTGTGTTTCTCAACTGATCATATTTGGAAATATACTCCTGTGTTTACAAATATTACTGATGAAAATAAACGTTTTAAAGCTTAAGCAAACATAAATAATTGAGTTTGTTGGTGTTTAATGTCCTTCTAGTAAAAAAAGACAAAAACCTGTAATCTGAGAGAGATTTTAAACATCATTGGGGTAAAACTTGTATCCATTTTTGATTGTATCTTTTATGACCTGTTTATTGGGGTAAAGTAATACCATCACACCAGGGATACAGAAAACCCAGAAAGCATTGAGTCTTAAAATGATTAATAAATTAATGACAGACATAATTGAACAGTTAATGGAGGAATCAGTTGTGAAAAGATTAAATTGGATGTCAGGTTGTTTAAATGCGTCAACAAAGAGCCTCTATTACCGGTAGATGACATTGATATTTAATAAGAGGTGAATATCAGCTTTGTGATTCAGTCTAGAATGAATTTACATGTGTACTAACATTGCTCTCACATTATTTATTCTAAAATCTGTCTAACACCTCAGAACCCTTCCTTTTAATGAAGTCAAGAGTTGTGGTAAACTGAATTACTAAGCAATTATCTCCATCTAGTGACATATAGAGGTACTACATTATTTACTGGGGCAGAAAACTCAATTCCAGTGTTCTGTTTGGATCATTTAAGTAAAAGTAACTTTAAAAAAAGATTTTTGTCTCAGATTTGTCAAATAGACCTTCACTGTAAATCAGTAAAGCTGACTGCACTTAACTCTGATTACCTCAGAATTACCAACTAAGTAGATTATTAAATTTAAATTGTACGAGCTTAAAAAAAGGTTTAACAGCTTAAAATTATTAGTCTACTTTACTTGGTGATTTTGAGGTAATTGGTTTCCTCGATTTTTAAAAGTAAATTCACTTTATCAGATTTTACAGTGTTAGAGTGTGTCTGTGTCTAGGTGAATGACTCACTATGTGAATAAAAGGTATATATAAGGTACAGATAAGAGAAGACTTTGTGGTTTAGTACATAAATTATTAAGGTTATGCAAGCAGCTTTTCCATGGATATGAAATTTGTGAAAGCAATTTACTTTTATTCAGCCACCTTGGACAAGACAAGCATTCATGCTGAAGGCACAATATTGAAAAATTTTATGAAAAGAGCTTAAAAGTAGCTTGTAAAATGTTTTCTTGCTCAATGAAAAGAACACATTTAGTTGATTCAGGAGAAGTTTCTATTACTCAGTATTAATGGGCAGGGGTTTAGAGACCAAATTTTTCAAAAACAAGGTGCAAAACAAAAAGAAAAAAAAACAACATTAAATCTTGAGGATGGAAATCCATCATAATATACAGTGGAATGGAAGCAGCAGGGCTAATCAAAAAAAGCCATGAATAAGGATTTCTCACCGACTGCTTGGTTGCTGCAGCCATTCAGTTTTTAAATTACACCATCCATTAGTCCATATATCTATCGGGCTCAAAATTAGAGTGAATGAAAAGAGAGTTAATAATCAGACTGGCAGCCCCAACAGATCAATACTGTCAACAGACGGCTGTAAATTTACCTCAGAGGTGTGCAAAGCCCTACAGATGGTGGGGAACCAGGAAAAGGAGAGGAGAGGAGAGGAGAGGAGAGGAGAGGAGAGGAGAGGAGAGGAGAGGAGAGGAGAGGAGAGGAGAGTCAAAAAGTCAGAGAGACCTTCAAATTTCCCCTAAACGCCCATCCATACTCCACAACTCCGATCCAATCAAATACCTGAATGAATATCAGGTAACACAGAGGTTATATTTGCATAGAGCCATTGAAAAAAAGCCCAGAACTCTAAACTAAAATTAAATTAAATTCCAAGGACCCAATCCAAGGTTATTACTAAGACTGTTCGAGCAGCTGCAGGTTTGTTCTGCTTGATTTTTCACTCCACATGACACTGTTTCCCCACATCATCATCTAATGGCTTCTAAAGTGGCAGCTTCTCTGATCTGGAAAACATACTGTGCAGACAAACCCGACTGGGGCTGCAGTGAATCACTAAGACTGTGGATTATGAATGCCCTCTGGCGGGCTAAACAATGTTAATTTAACACACACAGGATCAAATCAAACTTTGGCTGCAGATGAATGAGATGGAGGAATGATTAATCAGTTCTCTGTGTGTCTGCAGCCTCAGCCACCGCTTCTTTTTTTATCAGTGTTTCAGCCTACAAAGAGCTTTAAAACTTTAAATATGTGACGTGTCATTTTCTTGTTCTCATTGTTGCTCTGCATGAATAATTCTCAATGAAATCATTTTTAATTCTTCTCCTGGAAATCTTCCTTTTTCAACATCTCAATTTGAAATGACATCATGACATAAACAAACGATTCCTTCACAGGCTAAACGCAATCCATTTGTCTCATGAATGCATGCATGAGACTGTCTGTGCAGCAGGAAGTTCTCCGCAGCTCCACTAGGGGTCACAGACATGCTGCTGGAGTCGCAGTTTGCAGCCGCTATGTTGGATATTGATGATGGCTCAGTTTGCTTACCCAGCATCCTTCTTCCCATTTGTCAGACCTACTCTCCCTCCTAGAGCAAAATAAGTCACGCAGCTGCAACATTTGGCCTCCCTCTGGATTTGGGGGAGAAATGGATGTGATGGATACCTCACACACACACACACACTCCGGGACGTGTCTCTGGATTGTCTGTCTGCATCCTGCTCTCAAACAGCAGCTAATGTGTCGATCCTGATGCTGACCACATACTACACAACCCATCACTGAAGTGTAATCCTAAAACAGGGGCCAAAGAAGGCAATTTAGCAATAGCTTAGTCTCCCTGCTAAGCCCATTTGGCTTGAAAGCATCAGCAGCTGAAAGAAATCCTGTTGCACTACAAAGGTATTATTTGCTCCAATATGCTAACAGCATTGAACTCTCAAAGCACAGCTCAATCATCTTTGATATTTAAATCTGAAGCTTTGAATAAACAGACGGGAGTGAATTCAAGGTCTATGACAAGGCGCACATTGATCTTCATCAGGGTGTCAGGACTTTAATGTCCAAACAAGCATGTGACAGCTGGTTTAGTTTCAGCAAGTCTGCACACAACACATTAACACACTACCTCCCATCGAACACTATTAAAGCTTTGTACAAAACAGCTCATAGGCCAAGGGAAAGAAGGTTTTTTATATGCAAACTAAATCCTTCCATAAAGTTTTTTTAGAACTTTTTCAAAGAAACAACTGTATTTTAATAATTTGTTGGGGTTTGTTTGAATAGAAAGAAATATTTCTGGAAGAGATGATTTGATTGGATTTCTATTGTAAGGGCCCTGACAGACCAGACTGACATCAAAGAACTAGTGGAGACAAAGGCTGAAGCCTCCAACGACTGTGTCTCGGCCAAAAAGTTGCGGTTGAACACATCACAAAGACAAGCTGATGGCCAACTAGCTTATATCTTCTGCTTTTGCTACACCACCAGGCTGCAGTAGTCTGTATTCCTCATTCAAAAGGGAAAAAGGAAGACTCAGGACTGCAGATATACAAAGCGTTGTTATGATAAAGCAGTGTTTGCCTCACATTTTCACACTACTCTCGCTAGTGTCGCCACTTCTAGTCAATAATATTTCTAATATAAAGTTGCAAATGGCGCTGGCAAAGTGGCGGAGGCGAAAAATAAGGCGAAACCACACTAAATGAGAGAAATCCCTTTCCATTTCTTTTTCTGTGTCTCTTCTTGTGCACTGATTTTCTTAGCTCAACAGCCAATCAGAGTGATTTTTCTCAGCTATTGGTTCCACCGTCGCTTCTACTTACTCAGTTGGCCAAAAGGTCACTGACAAGGGCCATCTAGTGCCAACTGTATACGACACATCGCAAAAACTACAACGCAGGCCGGCGGGTGACATAGGGCTGGGTGATATGGCCTGTAAATGACTGCAATATTTGTAGGTTATTTCACAATACACGAATATACATAAACATTTTAGAGTCTCCTCTAAAGCAGTTCAGAAATGCTTGATTTAACTAACACAATGTAATTATTTTCTATATATTTTCTCCAGATCTCACTCAGATTTAAAATCCACTTTAACCAAACTAAAACCACTGACAGTTGAGATCATCTTGTTGCAATGCAATGTGCTGGTGGGAAAGCCTGGGTCCTGGCACTTATATGGAAACCACTTGACATGCACCACCCAAACACCATTGCAGACCAAGAACAACCCCTCACGGCACTCCCTGATGACAGTGACAACGGGCCCTGCCACTCTGCAAAAAAACTGCTCAGGATTTGCCTAAGGAATGTGACAAAGAGCTGAAGGCATCGACCTGGCCTGCAAATTCCCCAGATCCCAATCCAATGGATCATCCGTGTGGTGTGCCAGAATAAGTCAGATCCATGGAAGCCCCACCTTGCAACCCACAGAACTCAAACTGTCTGCTGAATACCACCACAGGACACCTCCAGAGGTCCTGAAACATCCCTCAACAGGTCAGAGCCAAGACAGATCCATGGATGCCCCACTGTGAATCAGTTATGGTTAAAGGGCAGTATTAAAACAAGCAGAAAAATCTGGAAAATAACATCCCTTCACTGTAATGCAGCCTTTAAAACCAGGAAAAGACAACGCGTATTTTGTATCACATATAACGCTATCCAAAATCTAAGACGATCATACTGCGATAACGATATAATATTGATATATTCCTCAGCCCAAACAAATTCTTCCACCTGGTACTTTTGGAACGTGAATCACTTCCTCCCTCATGTTGGCTGATAGCCTGTTCCTAGTTTTAAAAGGGGTAGAGGGTTAAAGGTGTCACTTCTCTTTTCAAACATCATTACATGAAAACCCTTAATTTGTCAGTGTGCATGCGCACACGCTGGTGGAACAGGTTGACAGGTCACATTGCTTCCTCTTCTTAATGGTTTCATATCACAGAGCAGTGGGGGAGGTCAACACGAAGTGCTGTTTTTTCTAGCTGAAACTGAATGACTAACCAGCTGCTAAGAAAAAGAAAATGTATCTCTCCAGCAAAGAAATAAGACAGAGAGCAAGTAAATCAAGTTAAAGTAATTATCCAACATGAATTCATTTTCTATTTCGACAGAGGCTGATAGAAGATGCTTCAGGGTGCATAAATGATGTATTTCTTAATCAAATGTTCAGATCATTCTGAGTACCGTGGATCGAGCTCTCCTCGGGCAGCTTTCTGTTTTATTTTCCAGAGTTATAGTTGAGACAGCCACACTTCTTAGAGCGCACTCACTTACTTAAATATAGATGTAAGATTACATAAAATCCCATCCCGCACAGAGCTGGAAACATTATTTTCAGTTATTGCTTGTAGAAAGCGAGTTATCAGCACATCTATGGTCTTTAATTATTAAAGAGATAATAAAGGTTGATCTATGCAAGTGCCTGCGAACCATATGCAGTTGGCCTTCGGCAGAGCACAATGAGTGTGTGTGTGCTGTGCATGCCCATGTGAATGTGAATGTGTAATAGTAAATGAGAGAGCATGCTGCTGTCATGGTGTGTGAGGCCATATTTCATACAGAGCTCCCCAGGAGACGTAGCTAGTGTCAGTAAAGCAGGGCACCAGCCCAGAGATGCATGGCAGTAACATTTCAGGCTGTAATACTGAAAGAATGGGGAGCAGGTAATGGGGCCATGCAGATGATCCACTGTGTTGAATCAAAATATAGGTCATGTGAGGGTGCTGAGTTTTGAACCAGCACCACTTTAGGATAAGTCACAAAATGGCGATAACAGTCTGTTGTTCCAACACTTCAATCCATTCCTGTTCCCTCGTCTCTAAGTGAGTTTTTTAATGGGTTTTCAGCTAAATGCCTGAAATAAGGTCTGTGCTTGCTTTAAGTTCTACGACATAAAATACATCAATTTAATTGATAGTGATAAAGACAAAAGCAATTTTTAAACACTAATTTCTTAAGTGAACAATGACTGTGACTACTGATTTAATAAATCAAGGACTTTATACAAACCTCAAATGAGAGCGAGGTCATTCAAACACTTGAGTCATATTCAGTCATAAAAGTTTATACCACTTCCCTCTGTATCTGTCTCTCTCCTCTTTGCTGCACTCCGAAACTCTTCAGATCACTCCATGTCTTCATTTTACACCCTGGAGCAACATTTAGTCTCGGACACCATCATCTACTGACAGATCTCACATCTTGGTAACTCATGATCTCTCTCCATCTCTGTGACGGTCATCGACAGTGTCAGATGGCAACATTTTGCCATCCAAACACGGAAAAAGAGACGGACAGACAGACGGACAGACAGACCGAGAGCAAAGAAATGAACTAGATATGAAGGCTGAGTGCGAGAATGAATGCAGCGGTATATCATTTATGATTAAATGACAAATTATCCGCCCTAAAAACGCGGCACAAACAAATACATCCTTCATAAAACAAATATGCCAGCTTGGATTAAATGAAAACATTATTATAGAGTGAGCCAGTGAACAAACAGTTTCTACAGTTTTCCCTCGACACACATTCTCTCCCAATAACGCCGCCTTCTCCATTCTGCATATTGTCTGACAGACACATGGTTTTATGGTGGGGAAAATGGCTTTTCAGCATGTCATCATTAATAATTCAGTTATGACAAACAGCTCTGACATTTACACTGCGCTGGGTGTCTGTCTGACACTGACAGGGAGACAATAATGAAGGAGAAGGAGGCCGATACAGGGAGAGACAGATTCTCCCTCAGTTGTGTACTGATGAAATTAGAAAAGGGTCAGGCCTAATAAAGTGTCAGACCTTCAGTAGTAAAACATTGATGGAAGAAGCAGCGCTGCCTGTGATGACCTTTTCAGAAATTGTCCATTGATGTCAAATTGAATTTAAGTGAGTAACAGTAGCACAAACAGCAATGAAGAATAACCAAAAAGTGCAGTCGAGCCCCTTAAGCAAATTTTGTGAAATTGGTATGAATGAGCAAATAGTGGTGACATTTAGATTGCATGCCTCGCTGTCCAATTATGCCTCTGTTTGAAACATCTGTTGCACACTCCCTCAGCTTTTGAGAGACAAACAAGAATAAAAAGAATGTGTGAATAAGCTGACGGCTGACTGAGTGACAGACTTTTTAAATCCCTGTTTTCCCTCCTGAATATCTGTCTGACTCACAGCTCAACAAGTTGAGAATAACCTCGATGTTTGAGGCCCTCCGAGGGCAGCAGAGCGCAGACGCTCTTCAGTACAAATGCTTTGTGGGCTGACAAACACTGAGGGAAGCAGACAGATTGAAACTAGAGGTGGTGTCACTGTTTTCCGACTAAAGTATTGCTTCTCCTCTCTGTAAAGCACACACTTGAGTACGATCAAAGATAGACAGACATGAAACCAACATATTACAGTGATCAGACTGTGCATTTGAGACATTTCTCTTTCTTTAAAAATGAGAGAAATAACTACAGAAAGAAAACTGTGTGTTCTGATGATTATCAACATGGTTTGAATAGATATTTGATCATTTCCAAACTTAATGGAAACATGGAATATCAATGCATATGTATTAATGACACTGGGCAGACATTTAGCCAAATCAATAATGCTAAATATCAGCAAGTGTATTGCCAGGTTTTTAACAAAATTATCTTTACTCAAGTCATTAAGCGAGAAATGCAGCATCTTTCAACAAGAGTCAGCAGAAAGCTAGTGGCCCTTCAGGACAAACTTATACAACACACAAAGCTGATGTTAGCTTAATGCTGCCAAACCTTAGTTGAGTGTGTTAACATACTAACATTTGACTGATACACAGTACAACTGAGTCTGATGGAAATTAGAGCCCAACCGATACTGGATTTGGGGCTAATGTAGATATTAGGGAGTAAATGAAATCTAATATGATATATTGTTATCAATATATACTTATATACTATTTAAACAGAACATACAGTATACATAAGCACACATTTTTGCAATAATCTTTCAAATGTGGTTATTTTGGCAAACATATGTAATGGAGGCAGTGCACTAAAACAGTAAGCTTCCCTGTAAATGTAATACTTCAAATCACTCCAAACATCTATTTTTGCATTATCTACTTTCGTTTGTATATCTGGGATCTGTATCTGGCCTTAAACCAAAATATTGGACAAATTAAAATATCTGATAATGGTTCTGGATGAAAAATGATGTTGATTCGTCCATGAGGGAATAGTGTACGTTCGTCTCTATAATGGTCAGGGGATCATAGGATTCATCCACTGGGCACCATAAATGCTTGCATCAAATTTCATGTCAATCCATCCAGTAGTTGTTGAGATATTTTAGTCTGGGCTAGTAGACCGACATTGCTATTGAGCTGTGGCACTAAAAGCAAAGTCATCTGGTTATGGCCTTTCTCAGTGCAGAGCTTCAAGCAGACTACAACAAGAACCCTGAACCATAAACCAATTAACCTCCCGGCTGTACCAGTGGGTCAATAATGAGGCGTGTGCTTGGTGTGTAAAAAATGAAAACATGGACTCGACTATAAACAAGCAATTTTCCAACTTCAGCTGTGAGCAATAGAGCTGGTCAGATGTTTTATGGCTGGCCAGCGGCACAGCCAGTGGGCTCCAGTCAGGCTGTGGTCAGAAAGAAATGAAGATCACACACAGCGTGTCCGAGTCTGTGAACACTCCTGCAGAGAACTGAACCAACGCAACATGGCACAGATCATCATTGATACACCCACACAAACACACACACACACAGTGGCTACAGCAGAGAGGAAGTGCTGGTGCCTTCATCTTTTATCTGTAACCACTGAGGCCAGAGCATTTACAGAACACATCACTGGTGAAGTATTACATGAATTATTGATTTGACCTCCCTCAATATGTCTCCACTGTGCAGATTTTTATGTACATGCATGTGTGTGTTTGTTGTTAGTCAGCACTGCCGCCAAGGGACTACAACAGCACACAGGCAGTATGTCAGGCCACGGAAAGATAATGACATTCCTCCTGAAAATATGAAAGAGGTGTCATACTTTCTGTAAATACCAGCATACAGCTCTGATGTGAAGCAAGCAAATCTGAGTGCAGATCAGATGTTTTTGCACTGACATGTTAACGATTTCTTTGGAAAAGCTCCAAACTGAAAATGTTTTAATGATGGTGCTGTAGCTGCTCCACCTCACATCAAGAACCTGGTCCAAAGCCAAGTTGGCAAAAACTAAACACAACACAATGCACTTATATGAATGTGTAGAAATGAGGTACGGGAGAAAAGCAAAAAAAAAGTTTACTATTTACTCTAATTTACTCTTTAAGGAGACTGTAAGACTGTAGAGCTATTGCTATTGTATCATCACTGTGCTGAGCCACTTCACTCTCATTCATCCTGTGTCCCTTTACTGTAAAAGTGTGCTGGTGGAGCTGAGGAGTGTGCAAGAGCCCCTCAGACAGAGGAGTTACTCAAAGCAGGAGACGACAAACACTCAAATGCCAGTGTAACACTGGACCTAAGTGAATTGAAATCAGAGCAAATCAAGGAACTGATTCATTACATGAACCCTACACACACATAAACACACAAACTACATGTCACAAAATGGCTACCAGTTGTTCCCATATAATACAATAAAAATCATCCTGGGGTAGAGCCTCATTCAAAGTGCTGTCACTTGGAAACTCATTCAGGATTCTGCTCTGGCTCAGCTTCCAAGTTCAGCCTAATGACTCATGGATTTAGCATATGCTGCCATTAGTTTAACAACTACTCTAACCGCCTGGAATATCTGGCTGGCAAAAATTTAAATGAACCATATCTCCTACACAGCCAGCAGCTTTTCCTTTTCACCGTCTCTCTCATTACTTCACTGAGAACGTTCTGGAAAAAGGGGCTTCCGATAATGAGGTCTGACATGGGGTCCGGATAATTATGACACAGCAACAGGAAATGTAACCAGGCTGCATAGTTTGCGGCTGTACAAAAACATATTTTAAACATTTCAATTGGCAGAACTTTCAAATTCTAATGGGCGACGTTTTAGTGCAAACTCAATGTGTATACCGTTGTGTATGAGAAATTCCAATAATTGGCACCACCCGAAAAATCATCATCATTACCTCCTCCAAGGAGGTTATGTTTTCGTTGGTTGTTAGGTTTGAGGGTTGTTGGTTTGTCAGCAGGATTACACAAAAACTACTGGGTGGATTTGCATGAAACTTAGTTGGAGAATGTGTCTTGGCCAAGAATAGACCGCATTAACTTTTGGTGCAGATCCGGATAAATGGCCAGATCCAGTAAATTTTTTTCACTGTCTTTAACATTGTGAGACAGGGTGTTTTTTGACATTCTTTCGTAAAATTGTCAGGGAATAATGCATGGATACTGATGAAAAAAACAGGCGTAATTAGGTGAATGGTATGTATGAGTACAATTTGATGAAAATCCAATCCCGAGATAAAGCAGATTTAAATATGTTTTATTTGATATTGGATTAGGTTTTATTGAATTAAAGGGGACTGTTGGGCCTTGGCGGAGGTATGCGCACTGTTGAGAGCCATTCTTGTTTTGGTTTGGCAACCTTTCTTTCCCTCAATGCCATCTTGTAACTCATCACAAAAATACACACAGCACCGAGGTCAAATAGAGACCAAAACATCTTTTGAGCTCTCCTCTATTTATGATTCTCGTCAACTCCTGAAGCCGGTGAAATGCCTGATTGAGTCAGCCTGATTACTGTCATTAGGACCGTGTTAATGCCAACTCTAAACACTGTTATTTCATCAAGCACTTCCGAATGGAAGTCTTTATCTAGATCGCCACATGCCAAATGCAACAAAAGTACTCACAGACAAACACACATGCATCTGCAAATACAGACACAAACTGCTAAAAGCAGAACAAGATGCCAGAATAAGATGCTTCAGTGTCTTAATTTACAAAGAGCAGCGTTTGCTGTTTCAACATGTCTCTCAAATGGAGCTCTGTATAGTGGCTATTTCAGAAGATCCCCGCTGGAGGCCAATAAAAATAAAAGACTAAAGACAATGTCAGTGGCTCATTGAGGTTGTATTGCTCATTACTATACACATTACAAAGTCCTCAGAAGATAACAACGAACATACTGGTGTTCTTGTTATTCTCAGGGTTGGGAGGGTTACTTTATCAATGTAACTATCTGTTTAAAATGTGGTCAGTAACCTAATTCCAATATTTTAGGTTAGGTTAGGTTCAATATTAAAGTATGGTGACTTATTACTTTCTGAATTTTGGATTACTTCAATACCAAATCTTCAAATAAAGAAAAGAGAAAAGAAATAACTTGCAGTGTATTGTGATTTGATGTCTTTTACTTTAAAGACAAAATAATGGCAAATTTCCCACCCAGCGAAAGGTTTTTTTTCACCAAGGCAATTGGAAACAAGTTGACAACTGTGGCTATGGGGTTGTGAGACTTGTGAAGAGCTGTAATGTCCACATGGTAGGCCATATTGGACAGAGATCCTCTTGGGGAGAATGAAAACAGGTTTTCAAGGGTTCTTGGAAATTTGGTCTGACGTTGCCACGACATAAAACATCAGGAAATCATCAAGATATTAAGAACCATCCTCTGGGTGTCATGAATTTTCCAAAGCAAAATCCATGGCAATATTGCCATTAGCTGTCAAGATACCTTCACATTAATTAAAGTATGGAGGGCAAATTCTAACATTATGGTACCTGGACTGTGAACATGGATCCAAAAAGCAATCTGGGGAGCAGTTTTTGAGATATCTTGCATCAGACTAAACTGAACCAAGGGACAAACTAAGTGACTGACTGAATGATATTACCGTGCTTGAGATCTGCTGATAGCTGGGCAAAGACTCAGCTTTAATTTTCATAACATATTACTCTGGCTTAGTCTGAAATCAAACTAATTTCCTTTGAAAAACAAAAGCAGGTGCACACTTTGGCTCAGGTGCAACATCCCATTTTCCATCCTCCTGTCAGGTGGCTGTGGGTTTGCCACTAAATGGCCCTGAGAGGCCGATGTTCATGGTCATAACGCATCCTGACTCACTCTGGTCTTTGTCCTCTGAGCAGCAGAAGTGGAGCTCTGTCATGTAGTGTTGTAATAATTGTACTGGGCTGAGAGTAGTACCATGACCAAGTATCTCTACAACCACATCAACACTACTGTCACATGGACTTAAATATCAAATGCAAATTAAAACAGGGAAGGTTCTCATACCTCAAATTACTCCTCTTATTCCTAATTCACAGTTTGTCTCTTCCCCACTCATCTCTTCACCTGCATTCACTGCACGTCATCCATGTCCTATCTAACCTGCCACTTTCTATGGACATAGCTTAGCATGGGATGTGGTATCCTGTTCCTGTGGTGAGGAAGGAGGGAGGGGGCACAGAGGGTGCCAACGCCACTAGAGGTGAAGCCCCAGCTTCAGCAGGGAAACAGAGGGGGGCGTCACCCCTATAATCAGCTGGAAATTCCGCGCCACGGGGCAGGAAACCAGTAAATACACACACACACACACACACACACACACACACACACACACACACACACACACACAGGCACATATACTTACACACATTCACGTGGTAGAGCATGTGAATGAGCATACAGTAAAGATACAGTATGCTGTTAATAACTGAATGAGCATGAGACAATAGTACTAAAAAGAAAGCGTCATATCACTTAGACCAAGATCTAGCTCCAGCAAGAAGTGGAGCTAGGGATGATTTCCTGATTGGATCAGACTGAGAACCTGAGGTCACACCGTGGTAGCGACTTGACAATCACAAGGTAGCAGCCTAAAGCACACCCTGCTTTATTGTCTACTGTACTCTAAATTGGACCATAAATTACTAAATGAAGTCCATGCTGTGTTGGAGTAGACTTTAAACTTGTAATTGAGAAGTAGGGTTATTTTCTCATAAGCTTAAGTACAATTAGACTTCTTTTTGAAACCAGTGGAGTCGCCCCCTTCTGGCCATTAGAAAGAATGCAGGTTTAAGGCACTTCTGCTCTGGCTTCACTTTTCAGACACAGAAGTTTCATCCTTATTTTTAACAGTTTATGGCCCCAGCAAAGCTGAACATAATATCATTTAGTTGCATTCCCATAGATTTGGATTAAACTTTATCTTGACCCAACATTAAATAAAGTTTTGTCCCAGTGTTGAACGTCACAGAGAAGTTAAATAAACCAACTGGAACAGAGCAAACATAGAGCAAACATGGAAATTTAATTGACCTTTTTGAATTTCAAAACATCTCTTTAAATGTACAACATTATGATGTCTGTTTGGTTCTACTTCAATGAAAAGCAGATGTTGCATTTTACATTATTGCATGCAGCTGTTTCTGAACTTTGAAAGCACCTGATTTCAGAAAAACAGTACTGAAGAAAACTTTGGTGTTGTAGATTATATTTGGGATAAAGTTCAGAATAATTTAGTAGGTAGAAGAAAGAGCAAGCCAAGGTTCTGGATTTATATCCGCATCATACTCACTCCCACTCCTTGCGTCGTGCCTGAGGTGTGCTTTGAATTTTATGAGCCTGGTGTGCTTTAACGATGTCCCTCTGCTCGATCAGGCCACCCCGACGTCTCTTGATCACATTGGGACTGACCGCCAAATCTCCGTCCACCCCCAGCATTCCCCCTCCAACTTCAAAAGTCGACGCTACATCAAGAGACAGGCCGAGACGGTTTGGATGTAGAGGAGGAGTGTGGCCAGACATGTGTGGGAGGTAGAGGGTGTCATAGCTGGTCGAGAGACTTTGGGGCTCCAGGAGGGAGTGGGACTCCGAAAGCAGGCTTGAGCCTCCGGCCAGTCCTGCACGATGCTTCTGCCAGTTCTCACAGTCTGCTGGGGACGAGGGAAGGATGTGGTGCCTTGGGGTGCTGCTACCGCACATCGTCCCAATGCCCAGACCAACCACTGGACACTCCGGCCCCACTGGGGCTCTAGGTAGTCCCAAAGCATTGTGGTCCCCTGTCAAAGACTGAGAGCTGACTGAAGAGGAGCCCAGTTCCAGCATGGTGAGAAGGCTGCCCGGGATCTCAGCATAGTGCTGCAGCAAGGAGAGAAGAAATGGAAACAAAAAGTGAGAGACACATAATATTAATATATAAACTTTAACTGACATCAAAGATTTACACAACAGTTCACTGTGTGGGGCTGCTATTCAGTATAGTTTCACTTTAACAGAGGCTGTACAGACTAGAAATACAAAACAAATATAACTAGAGACCATCTTGTGACGGGATCACACCAGCCAAAACACTCGTCAACATACTGACAAGCCGACTTGTGAGTTCTCAGCTGTCATTACTACATTTTAACATGAATATTCAGTGCTCATTGGTCAGACCACACTCATTTTCAAACTCGGCCTTCATCTTGATCTCAACTACAAGTACTGAAGACCACTTCTGTGGAAGTTCCTGCTAGAATACGTGACACCAGGCTTATGAATGTGGGCCAGAGGAGAAAAGTGGGGGCATGACCCCCCTACTTCTGGGCCAGTCTTAAATACACAAGTGAATATATTCTGATGTAGCTGTTCTGTTCTGCAGGTGTTTGGAGAGGGCAGTGGATATGGCATCCTCTGTGGATTTGTTGGTTGGTATCTGTAGTGATTGCTCAACACATCCAATGTTGCTATGAGCTTTTTGGATTCATTATAGATTCAAACCAATGAGTCAAAAAGTAAAAACAATGCTGTTTTTTCTTCATATGGAGCCTTCAGGAGCTTCTGCTGACAGGACAGCTGATTCTGAGGACACAGTCGAACCATTGAAGGTTCGAGTTGGTTTGTAGTGCACAGACCATACAGTTTAATAGCACTAAGACGCTGCTTACATGATCCTTTTAATGTGAATTCCCAGTAAGGGAATGGCAGTGGAAATGAACTGAACACAGAAAATGAGGTAGTCTGTGATTTGTAACACTTCATTTCTAGTGTACTGTAAAACAGTATACAGATACTAATATTTTTGTGAACTGAACAGAAACAGATTGTAGCTTTGTGTTTCACCCATGGTGCAGATTTGATGGAGCAACATCATTCACATGCAGGTGCAGACACTCAGTTTATGCTTGGGTGTTTAGCTACTTCAGTCAAAATCCTGTAAAGATCTAGCGTCTGTGTCAGTATGAATTTGATCAGCTAACCCTCCGAGGCATTTTGCCAATGGCCCAACAGCTCTGATTGTCTTTAGTCAGTTTAAAATATTACTTCTGAGCATCAGAACCAATTACATCAGCTGTAATGCAGCCCTCAAAACAAATAATCGTATAATACTGCCAGTGGTGTGCTTAATGGTGCAATTAGGGAGAGGGAAGAGAAAGAGACAGAGTAATTTTTGTAAACACATCTTCTGTTCTCGAAGAGGAGTCTAGTTTTGGGTACGTGCTAAGCAAGACATGCACACAATACATCTTATTGCTTGACATGCAGCAAAACATTCATCCTGCTGCAGCTTTATGGAGCTCTCACCATTTTAGTTAGCCGAATGATAGATTTGGGGTTTTACAGTTCCTCTGAGAGAATCAGTTGTACAGCAAATAATTTGGGTGCTGAGGATATTGAGCAGTATAAAAGAGGATGCTATGGAGTTGTACAGAGCATGTAAGATTAAAGGACAAAGCTATTTAACCGCATCCTGAGCTTAAATCCATCAGACTGTTGTTAGCTCCCTGAGAGCCATTAATTAGACTGCTGTCAATAAGTGGACAAACTGCTATAAATGAAATACTAATGGCTAGAGATCCTCTTTAGTTGATGATGCTGATGGAGCAGCACCTCCTTGATTTCAAGAGGTCGCCGCCAACACCTCCACATATCGACATTTTTGCACAAACGGATGCAACTGAATAATCCTGCTTGATGAACTAGAAGCCTTAGGATGAGAAGCTGCAAAACAAATGTTCATATGAGAAATTTTTTTCTTGGGACTTTGTTTACTAGAGCACAAATAAAACAGCAACAGTTTGAAAGAAACAAGTGGTAGGGGGGGACAGAGTGGCTGAGACAAAGACACCATTCACCCTATTACAAGAACCTGTACCATCAAAATGATTTTGAAGCTGTTATTTTAAGCTAAAAAAAAGTTACATTATGTTGCTTTAATTTACTATTTTTTTGCCACAAAAATAATGAATTTTTTGGTTCACTTGAAAAAGCATTATTACCTACATACAGTCAAACATTATATTTAGTATATATAAAAAATGGGTTAGCAGGGAAATATCATACTACTATGCCTTTTACAACTATTATCTGAGCTAATTTCCTTTCTTTTTTTTAATAGAATTTTATTTTTCATTTTTGTGATTTAACAACATGTATAATAGACATTACAATCACACATATGATAAACAAAACTATCACAACCAAATGAAGAACACCAGTATCCTCTCTGGTTGTTGTAATAATTTTTAGCTGGAGTAATACATTTTTATCAGTTATAACAAGAAGATTAAGTGGTAGAAAGAACTTATAATAGCAATAATGATGATGAATGATACCAATAAAACAGAGTAGCTAAACAATGATTAAAAGAAAGAAAAGTCAATCAATAAATAAATAGAATACACAAAAGAAAAAAACAAATTAAATTTATGATAGGAATAATAACAAGAGACAAACAATGAGACAGTCAGACAGTAGTTGTTAAAACTCCCACAACAGGTTTAATACCTGGATTAGGTTCATTTCCACCCCTGCCAAAGTTGTTTTTAATTAATATTTTTTATCACTACATTTATGGTCTTAACTGATTTGAATGGCATACACTGCAATAAATCATTTAATTATAAATAAATCCTTAAAGCACACTTGTACAGCGTTTCAACAAACAACTAGTGATGTTTGTATAGTTTCTGATTGACATGCCCATTGTCTCTCTGGAGGGTTTAATGGTATATACGGATGAAATGACAATGCTGCTGAATATCAGCTTCCAACAGAGAAGGAAAACACCTGCTCTGCCCTCTTCCTTCTCTCCCCATGGTTTACTGAGCGCTCCTAAATATTGCCCTTAGAGTGAAACTCATTCAGAGAAGGCCAGTGAAATATATAGAAATGAATATATATATAACAATTGTCCATTATGTGAGTCCTGGCAGGAGGAGCTCGGTCTGAGAAATGGCAGAGGAACCTCCATTGATCCAGTGCTTACTGAATCCATTTTGCAAATTATGTTTCCAGACTGGCTGAACAGGAATGCCAACACGATTAGTTGATATATTGGGGTGTTTGAGTACAGACAGTTGGATCTGGGTATGATACTGCCAGAAAAGCACCAGCCATAACATGAAGAAAAATGAATTGTATCAGAAAGGTGCCACATTCACGATCAGCTGAAATGGAATAGGCTGGTATAAATATTTAAACACCAAAACCTATTCACAGGACTATAAAGGGTAGACAAAGTACATATTTTTAGACAAATATGGTTAGTAAAGAGTTGAAAAATAGGCCTCTTATAGAAGATTAAAGCTACAAAAATAGACACAGACATGTGTTATGTCTGCATGAAGCATATGTGACAATAAACCGTGACTGTATATTGCCACAAGGCTGCTCTTTGAGTCACTCCAGTTCTTATCAGCAAACAACTTGTGCACTTGGATCATCTATGTTGCATTTATGTAAAGGTCATTTAGACTGTGCTTATATGTGCATACCATATGTAACCTACAGTATATTCAATACTGAGGCACTTAATTGACCTGTTTATGGTCATCTACCATCTGCTAGTGAGATCGCCACAATGAGATAAAAACGACAGTATATAAACTGTCCCTTAGTGATGAGTTTATGTTCTGTTTGGGTCACACACAAGGAATAATTTGTTTACAGCTGACAGTAACACTTGACTTGTATCTAAATGTTTTATTTATGTTGTTGGACATTGGTGGTTTCATATATATATTTTGTTTGTGGCACATACTTTATTTACTTTACTTAAGGCACATATCTTTACATCTCTATTTCCTTTAGTACTTCTACTTCAAGATGTGTATATGCATAGGTATATAAAAACATATGCTAGTTGTCACCTATTATAATTTTATGTACACATTTCTTACAGTTATTTTTATATTTGAGTACTTTATTTTTAGTACTTTTATTCTTACTCTTGTTGTGTTGTCTTTCTCTATTTAAATCTTGTTTATATCTACAGAGTGGACGTTTCTATTCTAGAAGGAGCAACTGTAATGTATGAAATTTATCCCACAGGGATCAATAAAGTATTTCTGATTCTGATTCTGATTATATATATAAATACATATATTACCTATCTTTTCACATTCTTACCTACACCATACTTACGTAATAGTCCTAACCATTCTTTGTTGTTCTTGGTCTTAGCTGCTATGTTTATTCCTTTGTATGTACATCAAGAGAAAATGAGTCATATTCCTTGTATGATTACTCATACTTGGCCAAAAAAGCAGTCTCACACTCTATTCATTCAAAACTTTTGAAAATACACTTATTTGTTTTCCTCTCGAGAGTTAGGTAAGAAAATCACTCATGCCTGTCTCTTAAATATAAAATATATACTATAATATACTGGAAAACTCCTGGCAAAGGTAACAAAATCCATCTACCAGCACCTCTAAAGCTCACTCATAAACAAGTTGTATCTGCTCTCCTACATGGTCTTAAAATATGCTGGTAGGATGGACTTTTTTTTCAACCTTTTTTTCCCAGCACGTAAGCGAAAAAGCATTTTTCCCCAAAATGTCTAACTGTCCCTTTAATATTGTCATGAAAAAGTAGAAAAAATGGAAAAGACTGCATGTATTGTAGAGATCTGATTCATCACACCGAGTCTGTAATTCTTCAGAGAATTAGCAACTCTCAAACTTCAACAAAGAGAATTTCCCCACACCAGGTATGAACAGAAGTAGTGTAACATTAGGCGAAGATAAAAGCTTACATTTTTGAAAAACCTTCACACTCCCTCATGCAATCATTATCACAACCATTAGTGCAACCAGACCCAACCCACCAGTCCAAAGACCTTCACCACAGCACTCTAAAAAACACCCACACTTCAAATCATCAAGGCTCAGCCGCTTTTTCTGTGGCTGCTCAGACACAATTATCAAAACCACACCGCCAAGAAAGTTGACTGTGGTTAGATATACTTCCCCTTATTAGCTTTTAAGAGGCTGGTTGTTGATTAGCTTTAGTCACCGAGCTTTCATACTGCTATTGTCTGAAATTGTCAACATCTAAAGTGTTAGTCACAGCTGTGTGGTGTCTTTCCCTTTACTTAGGCTGGATAAAAGCTGACGATGAATGTGAGTCATTGACTAAATCTGAATCACAATATTAGAGGGGCCAAGTTGCTTGGACAGCCAGGTGTCTGGAAGGTTACTAATGAGGAGTGAAGAGGAGGCTGAGGCAGGCGAAGAAGCTTTTCACACCTGCTGCCCCCAACGGCCCACACAACTGCCTGATTTCACATCATATTTCGCTTTCAACCTGGACGTCAACCGGGTGAATCGCCAAACATGCGTCAGGATGTGTTATGTCAGCTGAACCACCTCTAATGGATGAGTTTGAAAGGAGATCAGGCATAAAATCTGAGCCAGCTGAAAATAACTATCATGTTTGGAGGAGGGTGCACGAGACTCAGCCACATTGTTAAGAAATCTTGAGGGCTGCTTAAAGGGTAACTCCAACAATTTTTTACACATTAAAGTGGGTTTACAATCGGTGTACTACTACTTCATATGTGAAGAAAGTAGTATAAAGGTGTTTTTGGCTCCAGAGAAAGCTGCATGTAATCTGAAAAAATCCAAAAAAGATATCACAAAAAGGTTTTCATTACCTAAATAAGGAATACTTTCTATGTGTGATGCATCTAGTTTGAATTTGAAGGTTCAATGAGACAAACGCCTTTAGGAGTTTTCCAACACAAAGCAGAGGGATCAGAGGACAAAGGACAACATTCATTCTTTGTACAGACAGGAAAATGAACTGCATGGACAGATCATCCAGGAGAAACATTAAGACATGCAGTACATGAATGTGCAAATGTCCCCTATATGAGAAGTCTAATTTTCTCTTGCTCAGCTAGTGTTTTACTTTGAGCAATGACTCTCTCAAAATACAGCGGCTGCAAATTACGGTTCTGTATTATATAGAGTGCATTAGACAGTGCCAACGTCTACATTTTAAATTTACAACTTTCTATTACACACCATGGTGCATTAAAGCGACCAAATGGGAGCAACAAATATGCAAATGTATAGCACGTGATAGGAAAATGTATTTAAAGCTTTTCTGGATTTAGCATCAAGGCTCAAGAAACAAAGAGACAATAAACTTTGATGATATTTCTACACACCAGACTTTTTTTACTGCTGATTATCTTGTGTGGCCTGCCCTCTTCCAGGTCACCACGGTGGAGAGGAGGTTGTGTGATTCGGGCACCATTTGGAGATGCCTAGGCCTGCTCAGTCGTCTCCTGGATCCACACTCTTTACATATATTATAATTTGTATCAGATATTCTGTCAATGCAACTTGTAAACTGTGATTTTGTTGTTCTTTTCTGTACATGCACATCTATTGCATGTCTGTCTGTCCTAGTTTCTTCCATCTTCTTGTTTTTCCCCCTGTTAAAAGGATTTTTTTTCCTGCATGTTTGAGATGTTTCCCTGCTCCAGCACACATCATTCTAATATATGGGCCGTTATCAGGCTTCAGCAGAGCTTGATGACGAACTGATCATTTGAATCTGGCGGGAAAGAGCGCATACAAGCACATGGACAATGCTAACATGCTGATGTATAGCAGATTCACCACACGGATCATCAGTGTTACCACTGTAATTCTTTTGCAGCTGTTTGCTCATACACCAAAGTGTGGGACAAATTACATTTTGACCTGATGACGGCACTAGAGAAGAATTTAAAGGGAAATTTCGATTTTACAAATTGAAGTCTTCTTTACGAGTCTTGGGAAATACTTCTGCATGTCTGAAAAGGGTTGTATAAAGGTTTTTGTCAGGGAGCTGCGCGAAATTAAAAAAAAAAAAAATGAAGTAAGAAAGAAGTGAGCCTTTATGTCCAGCCAAACTGTCAATGATTGAGTTGTATTGTGGGGAACAGAGGTCACAGTGTTTGACAAAATAATGTGTGAAATCTTATTTTCCTGCTTTTTTCTCTTCTTTCTCTGTTTCCTTTCCTCTTAGTAATTTTATCTTTCTGTTTTTAATGGACTAAGGTAGCTCTTCTGAGAGTTTTTTTGCACCTGTCCATCACATCTTTTGTTGCTTCTGTGTATTTAAATTTTTATTATTTGTATGAATGTAAACCAATAAAAGCAACAACAACAAAAAGTATGAAACAAAAGATCTGAGTCCAACAGTGTGGCAGGAATACAATGCTAAATCAAGGGATCACTAAAGTTATTACAGTTTATCCGGAGGGAAATATAAATATCTGTGCCAAATGTAATGGCACTTCATCCAGTTGATGAGACATTTTGCTTTGAGATCACGAATGTCATTATGATTCAGTGTTTGGGAACCATGAATGAATGAGGTTATAGACATTTTCATCCAGTCATTAAGATAATTCAGTCCGAACCAAAATATCAAGGTAACAAGCAAATAGCAAAATGTCAACACCTGTACTCTGACAAGCACAAACTCATTCAGCTCCTCCTTTGTCTCATCCAAAACGGACGCACGTGTTCTTTCCAAAGCATTGAGTATTTGCAAGAGTGCATCCCCCACCGACACAATAATAACTGATGAAGGATAAAAGGATAACAGCTAAACCAGAAAAAAAACACTGCACCTCTCCAGCAAAGTCTATTCCACCCACAGCTACGTCCTTCTATTGTTGCCTCTATTATTATTTCATCTCGTCTCTATCTGGAAAAAATGTGAATGTATTTAATGGCATAGACAACCTACACATTTTCCACACAGATGTAACACTTTCTGAAGATGTGTTAATGGAAATACAGAGCATGTTTTCTTATCCTGTACGCTGAGAGTTCCCTTTTGTCCCTTTTTTCTTCCTATTATTTTTGAGGGTTTTTTTTTTATCTGCATTTGTTCTTATGTATTTATGCCGTATACACTTTTTCATATTCTTCATATACATTTTTAATGCTTGTTTGCTATTATTTTGCACATTCTGCATTAATGCTACAAACTTTTCCTTAGTTTTCATTCTACTTACTTAATACACAGTATAATTTTACAATGTTATATTTATTCCATGATTCTTTGTTGTGTCCTTCCACTATGACATGTTATTCTGCAACAACTCCCGACCTTCTCTAGTGAGTTTATTAAAATTTCATATTATAATTATGTAAGTATTATTCCATTAACGCTGAATGGCCTCCGTTTGAATAGACTGACTATTTAAATCAAGTCTGAGTCACAGTGGACATACACGGTAACTCAACTTGTGGATTAGTTCACAGTGTTATCTCTCACATTTTTGCTTAATGGATATTGTATACCTATGTGTAACATATCATTTTGAATTCATGGTATTTAAGAGGGAGTCACACCTGCTTTAGCAAAGAAACTAACACTGACTTTTTTTTCTGCTTTGTGCTTTTTGTCTTTTATTATTTATTTTGTCATTTATCAGGCTTTTTGTCTTTAACTGCAGCCAGGTAAACCATGGCTGCAGCCTTCAGATGATGAAAAGACACTTCTCAAAGGGATCCTACTGCTGTGATGACCTTCCAAGAAAGACTATTACTCAACACCGCTGACACATCAGATCAGTAATGATCAACACTTCTAATAGACCCATCACACTGTTGTGGCACTGGAAGGTAAAGTAACCTCACGGGGAACAGCTGGAAGGTAGGGAGCTGTAATAAGGTGGTAGGTGACGCATAACCTCAGCCCGGTGCTGTAATGATTATTTTATAATCTGATACTGAAACATGCCAGAGAATGTGTGGAAGTAATACCAAGAAAATAACACAAGTGGAAATATCTAGTACTCAGTACAGAGCAGAGTAAAAGCCATTAAAAAGCATCAATCATCTGTTTCTGTTTGTTTTTCAGGTCTTGAATTCAGTGTTGTTGAAATAGTGGACTATTTTTTAAACAAGAGTGCTTTGGGGGAACAAGGAGGTGAAAATGTACAGTACACTCTGATATGTGAACGTCTCATAAAATTTCAATGATGTTTAGGTGTTTAAGATTTCTGACTTCAACCTGGTGTCCAGAAAATTGAATAACCTATTGTTATGAATATCAAATGATTAAATTTATTGGGATCATACCACAGAGGAAATTGAATTCTGTGGAAAGGAATTGTCAGAGCATAAAATCGTATTTTACTGTCTCTGAGATATATGTGAGAAATATGGTCGTATATATCTACCTATAAAGCAAGGAATCTCTGTCTGTCTGTCTGTGATTCGCATACCTCGAGAACCGTTCTTCTGATTTACTTCATACTGGGCAGGTTTGTTGCTGAACACCCAGGGAAGTGCAGTGTCAAATTTGGTGCAATTTTGACACACAACACGTTCAATATGAATACATTTTGAATAAACAGCCAACACCACTCTTTGCAGCATCGGGGGCATGGCTTTAGCGCTCTGGCTTCATGGCTCTGCAGGCTGAAGCTGGGCTTACACATGATTCCTACTCACATAATCTCATGGGGAAGCAGACAAACAAATGGAGATTAGTGTGTAAATGAGATGTGGTCATGAACTGAAGGTGAGATTTTAAGTTTTTGTCAACAGTATGCTGGCTAACATTAGCCTCAGGAGCTAGCATGTTACTGAGAGTCACGTTCACTCAGCTGCTCTGGGATGCCTCGCTGATTGGTTGTTGTGGTCTGGCTCTAATCATCCAAATTTAAATCATTATTAGCAAAAAAGTGATATTACCGGGGCAGCCCCGTGAGTCTGTGAGCAGCTCGGGAGGTGTAAGACTGGATCTATAAACCCCTCACATTATCAGATAATCTGTGCTGAACAGCATGCATTGAACAGGCATTGCATTAGTATATGCTGATCTTGTGAACTGTGAAAAGCAGTTGCAAAAAAGAAATCTGTTGCACTTGTTACTCAGATCCAAAGTCAAGCTCAACTGGAAGTCACTAAACGACTGAGCACAGTGTCATAATATTACATCGCTGTCATTAACTCTTTACCTGTAAACTGAAACAGTATGCAGCCCACTGAAACAAACCACATCAATGTAGCTGAAGCAAAGTTTGTACCACAAAACTGGAAAGTTTGATCACAGCTGCAGCCATGTTTTCTGTCAAAGCAGCTTTTAGCAAGACCTTAAAGCAAGGTCACTTGTTCCTGACAGCAGCAGCATTGGGATGGGAGGAACAATACTGTACATTAAATAAATACATTTGCTAGTGCTTTTTGACTCAGATATGGTCACATCAATTAGAAAGAAAACTATCTGCCCATAGCCATGACGCTCCACGAGGCACTCCTAAAGGATTTACACAGAACCATTTGCTTCTGAAGAAACCTTTTATGAAAAAAGAGTTCTTCAAGGGTTCTTTGTAAGACTGAAGGTTCCATTAAGAATCATTTCTATCCGAACAGCCCTTTTAGAAAGAAATAGTTCCTCAAGGTTTGTTTAACATGTTGGTATTAAAGCTCACTTTGACCTGTTCCCCCGAGACCTACACAGCCTCTCCTGCTCTGTTGGTTTATACTGAGAGAGTCTATCCTTCATTTCTCCAAAGTTTTTAAATAATGTTTTTTTTTTTAATTGTGTAAATGTTTTTTCAATTTAAACATTAGTAATTGTAACATACCATACCCCCTTTTGGCCGAGGCGGTTCAGGTGCTGGTTTGGAACCAGTGCCTACTCTGGAACCAGTTCCTTGTGTTTTGACAGCCAAAGAACTGGCTCCCGACCAGGAAAACTGGTTCCAGAGTGGCACCAACACTGGCTGGGAGTGGGTTTATTGTGACAAAGGACCAAACCATTTACGACTGCCATTTTTAAAAAACACAGCTAGTGAAGCATGTTCTAACTTATCCATGGGAGAAAACCTAAAAGACTTTAACTATTTTCACTAATCAAAGCAGCAGTGGTCTGAAGACCAGTCATGTTTGGATGCCAATGTAGGTATTCAAAGTCAGCAGCAACACTTGTAAAGAGTCGGTGTAGTTGTTCATAGTTGTTCCTAGCAATGCTGGGGAATTGGAGACATATACAGTGACTGAATGATGTGACTCTATAGTTGCTCTCATGCCCGTGGAAAAGCAAACTTGTTCTTCAAAATTTCACAGGTTGAACCAACTCCAAACCAGCACTAGCCCCAGCCCTGAGCCAGCACTTGGTTGACTTCAGTCGAAATATTGTATAAAAGGGTTCCAGGAGAAACCTTTACAACCAAAAGGGTTCTCCTACAAGTCAAGTAACCCTGTATGGTTCTAGTTAGCACTTGTATCTACATTAGAATGTAGTTTACATTCACAGCCTCTTTTGATCCCCCACAGACTGCCAGCAGAACCTAATATCAAAGATTGATTTCATTCATTTCAAGCAGTTCTTTCTTTGTCTCTTATTGATTCCTTTTGTCCTTGGTGAGTTGTTATCAATTAGTAATCCAGCTTTCACTTCAAACCCTAATCACACGTTAAGCATTTCTGAGGGCCCTCAACTCTGTTGTTATTAATGCTACGAAGGATTTGTTTGTTTTCAATGCATTGGTTTGTGGACGCTCTTTACATACATATTTATTTGCCGATCGTTTAACATAAAGGCTGTCAGAATGCGGTGAAACATTCGAGTGCATCTCGAGTCTACAAAAGATATTATTAATCATCTTTGCAAGTGGTGAATCACAATTATTCAGTATTATGAATATATGTACTGTCGGTGGTCCAAGGAACATGCAGCTTGTTTCAGTTCAAGAGGTACAGGCAGGTTCAGTTTTATGATGAATAGAGGCACTAATTTATACACCATGAAAACCAATTTGCACCCCTTCCAAGAGGAGTGATGTTATTCAATCGAGACAATCAGAGCACTTGATGAGAAAAGATGAACAAAAGACAATAGGAGGAGAATGTAGTTAAACTAGATTGGGGGAGCTAAGTGACAAATGTTAATGTGATGAAATAATTAAAGAGACACTCCAGAGAATGAGAATTGATCAGTCAATATCCTCATTTAGAAGATCACCTGATTAGCTCTTCATATTGTGCGACTAACCCTGATCTGGGTATTGTAGGAGAGAGCAAGTCAGAACACAGAAAGATGTGACGAGATGAAATCCACCAGCAACACAGTGACTGCCTCGAGCAGCCTGTCATCTATAACACAAACACTGATTATTCCAACTCTCTTCCTTTATTGTCAAACTCCTATGACATGAGAAAACAGGCTGTTATGCTACTTCTGATGGATTAGTTTATCTAATCACTGCAGGCCTTAATGAGGGCTCATTTTTCAAGAAGATAATAAAATAACATTAATAAAGTCTAGTATCCACCCCCCCCCCCCCCCCCCTTTAGCAACTTGTCAGACACACACTTATTTTCTATTCACTCTAGCAAATGTAGTCTCGATTTTCTCATCTTTAATTAATTCCTCCCTCCTTGAGTTAATGATCGCTGCCTCTGAGATTGAACTGGGGAGATTTCTTTCCCAACACTTTAAGTTTTATCATTATCTGGTCTGGGCCCACTTGGTAATTAGCATAACCTAATTCATATGGCCCTTATAATGACACCTGCACTGTCACTCAAAGCAACACACTGATTATGAAGATTTGAATCTTCTTCTGTCAGATAAGGACTCCTGCCTCATCCCGTTGTACTGGTAACAGCCAAAGTGAGGAGAGATTAGTGCTCTGTCACAGTCTGAGCAGATTGCTAATTTGCTGATTTTTTGTATGCTAATTAAGTACACAACAAGCCAAGGTGTTGGAGCTGAAAAACATCGAACATTTAGGAAATAAAAACATGCATCTGCCCTACACAGTCTCCACAAAAACATTATTACTGTTGAATCACAGTGTCAATAAACATGCTTTTCAATAAACAAAACTGCAAACTGTTCATGTTTCAAGTCACATAAAAGCTCCACAACCCCTTTTGATAAGCATTATCAATGAAAACTAAAGGAGGAGGACTCCTTATGGATTTCAGCACCCTGTTCCTCATGGTGGCACACAAACACAACCTCTGCCAAAAAGCAAAAAGCTTCAGTTGTCAGACAGGCGGTAAGATCAATAAATAACACCTGTTAGAACATGTGGATTGCATGATTACTTACCTAAAAAGAGAGAACTCCTTTCCATTTCGTTCACCTTTCAAAGGAAAAATAAAAATGTGGCAGCAGATACGACCACGTCCGCCGTACTACCCCCCTGCCAGTACAGAAAGAGGGAGGGAGAGAGGGAGAGGGGGGAGGGAGGGAGAGAGGGAGAGGGGGGGGATAGAGAGGGGGAGGCAGAGAGAGAGGGAGGGAGAGAGAGAGAGAAAAAGAGAGAGAGGGAGAGAGAGAGAGAGAGAGAGAGAGAGAGAGAGAGAGAGAGGAAGGGAGAGGGGAAAGAGGGAGGGAGAGGGAGAGAGAGGGAGGGAGAGGGGAAGGTGAGAGAGAGAGTGAGAGAGAGAGGGAGAGAGAGGGGAAGGGAGAGTGAGTGAGAGAGAGGGGAGAGAGAGAAGTAGGGGAGAGAGAGGGAAGGAGAGAGAGAGGAGAGAGAGAGAGAGAGGGAGGGGGAGTGAGAGAGAGAGAGAGAGAGAGAGAGAATCAGGTGGATTGGAGCAGTTTCCAGATGCAACGCCTTTTATTGACCGGAGCCAAAAAACAATTAACACTCCTTAATTTACGAAATCTTAATGAAATGTTCGTGTGGCCCTGAGTTCTGTTCCACGTGAGCATGAAGCTAGAGAGAGCTCGCATACAGCTCAGTGCAGCTAACCTACTTGTTGCCTGCTGCGTGGTCAAACAAGCAGCCATAACCTGGAAACCTGGATCTCCGGCTCCAGGCTGCCGCAGTTTATGAATTTATGGCTCACCTGTTAACAGAGAGCACACTCACATCCTCTCATCAAACTATTCCCCCCCGTTTTTACAATGTGCACACTCCATTTGTTGCTATAGGGACCGATAAATGGGAAGTCGACCCACAATAAAAAGAAAATGAAGCAATAGCTTGAGATGAAGAGTGACTCGCATGACCTGGACTCGGGGTTAGTGGGCAAAATTTTATTTAATTTGTTTATTTATTTATTTTCATGATTGACTGAAGCGTTCAAAGTGGCCCGCTGCAGCAGTTTGTTTGTTTATGAGTCTGAATGTGTCTCTGTGTGTGATACACAATCAAACCGCTGGATGGCAGTAAACGCATATAAATTATATTGATAAAGTAATATCTGCTGTATGTCTGGCCAGACTCTTCTAACTAATCAATGATTTTTAGTCAAATAATCTCTGCTTGAATGTAGGCCCATTAAAAAAGAAATTCAATAATATATGCAAACAGCTCTGACCTCAATGCAAGAACAGTTCAACTTTCAAATGTGTGTAGTACAATCAAATTTTATTTTATGTAGCCAAATGAAATTATCTTAATTCTATCATTTATTATAGTTTGTTTGTTTTTTTACTGTTTTTCCTAAGTATTATCTAATCACATTTTACTATCTGTAACAGTTTACTCTTTTTATTACACATACATGTTTTTACATGTCTATTCTTTGATATACGTCTGGGTTGCCAAGAAGAACAATATTTTGCTCACATGTATAAATAGAGTGAAAACTTCATTAAAAGTTTTAAAAGACAACTTGAAGAGTTCATTCATTGTGTATTTTCCCTGTTTGTAACCCCCTGGTGTCTTCATTCCTGAATAAATACAGTTACTGAGAAAAATCATTACCTTCCACCCCCCTTAACATCCACCTTATGGAAAAATGATTTAGACCTAAAAAAGCAGATGCCAATAAGTAATGTGTATAATAATAATGTATGACAGTAGCCCACTTTTCACAGCAAAAGAAAATCTAGTAACTTTGAAATAAAAAAAAGTCCCACAACAACTAGGTTAATTTAATTTCAAAGACGATTCTTGTATTTAAATTATTTAAAAAAAAAATTTTAATTATAGATTACCACAATCAGATGTTTAATACAGGAGCCTTTAATTCATCTAGGTCTAATAACAAAACTAATGGAAGTGCTTTTTTATAAGGATAGAATATAATCAGTATTATTATTATTGTTATTATTATTATTATTATTATTATTATTATTATTATTATTGTTATTATATGTTCATTTATGGTGATTTTTGTGTGTGTCATAGATTGTGTCCGGTGGGGTGGGGCTTCCCGGTTTCTGACGTGATCCAACTCTCGCGATATTTCAGTCTATCAGTTTCCTACCCGTCTTGGATACCCCAGTTTCACCGTAGAGAAACATCAACATAGTAACCCGGGAAAGGCAGCCTCAGAGGCGGGTAGCGACATTTGTTTCAAGGTATCTCACCGCCGGACTGGATATTTGGTTGCCCGGACAAACGCTGAGACAACAAACATGGGTGCATGCTGTTAGAAAAAGTTGCTAGCTTAGTTGGCACAACTGTTAGCTAACATTGGTTCGCTAACGTTAGCCGGCTAACGTTAGCAAACAGACAGCTGAACGAAACTGAAGAAGTCCGGAGAAGTTTGGATTTTCTTATTACAAGGACGTCGGTATGAATGTGGACATATAGACACATCGGATCGTTTCCCTAAAGGTACGTGTTCTGTCTCTCCAAAGAGGAGTTTAGCTAAGTTTATTCATGACTTTCCTGTCAGCTAGCGGTAACATCAACTCTCTTGAGTTGGCGGCTCCGACTATTCTCTGGACCGAAGACATTTCGAAATAAGTCGCCTCGAAGTTAGATATTTTTATGAGTTGCAGACATATTTTTTTTTACGTGCAACAATTGTACGAGAAAACGGAACATGGCTGTTTAAAAGTTGAGGTTGTTTTAACAATAAGCAGGTCATTATAAGTCACTTATACTGTGGTTGATAGTTCACACCCCAAAGTAGATTAACGATGGCTTGTGATGTCCGATTGCGGGGAGAGTAATTCCTGGACAGGGTGTTTCAGTCATAGCCTTGTCACAGGTCATTTCTCGACTGTAACGTGGGAAGTCATAGGGCCATTATATACTGTTTAATTTAATGTTATAGTTCATTATACTAAATACAACAGCACTGTCCTTAACATCAACGCCAGCCAGCTGTTGAGTAGCCCTCGGTCAGGTCCCGATGTACTGTATCGGTGTGAAGCCACTTATTTCAGACTCTCGATGTTATACACACTGATGTTAAAAACATAAAGTCACTGAACTGAAGGTACACTTCCCAGCGACCCATCCGGCGACAGAAAGGCGATGCCCGGTGGATGTAAAATGATGAAAACACGACTTACAACGGTGGAGTGAGGGTGATTAAAGTTAAAATCAATACAACCCCATGTAAAGTCAAAGATGGCACATTATTTCTTCCTCAACTAACGGCTGGGGTGGTAAAGCAGCCCTTCACGCAGTGGTGACATTAGTGGTCGGAAGCTATATTACAACAGTCTCATGTCCTTCAATGAGTGTATTTGTACTGTGACGTCCAGCCATAAGCGGCAGCAACGAGCGACTCCTGTCGAGCATCGCTGCAGTCAGTGAGCGAAGAAGAAATTATGCGCCATCTTGGATTTTATATGGCTGGATTTACTTTCATGGGGAAATTACCCGAACCATCGGAGAAAGTTTATTTTTGTCACTTAACGCTACCCAGACATCTTCTTTACCTGACCTGATATGTCGCTAACGAGTACATCTTTCATCCGACGAGTATACAATTTCAATATACTATCATTAACGAACTTTATTAGCTCTTAATGCATAGATTGGATGTATTGGCTATGGCAGCAATACAGGACTAAAGTACTATACTACAGTACTAAAATCTTGGATCAAGCTCGCCGTTTGTTGACTCCTTTGTTGTCGACTTGTCTAAATCACCTGACATATTTGGTAGTAAGACTGTCTTCCAATCAAACGTTAATGACTAACGCTAAGTTAGCTTCAAACAGAGAAGTGTTTCATGTAATGCTGGCGTGTGCACTTTTCAGTTCAAGTCATGACTTTGCCTCCAGTAGCCGACGTCAGCTTATCTTGAAAGTCAAGATGACAACCTGAACACGTTAGTTTCTTGTATGAATTTACTAACATCACATACAGTTTACCGGTATACGTATTTAGCCACTTTCAGCTCTCTTACCATACGTTTTAGATTCAGTCCCATTTGGAGTCAGATGTCAGGTAAGAGACAGGCTACTGTCTGGTTTAATAAACGTCATTAAATACACACACTCTGAACGATTTTGTAATCATGGTCACCAGTGTATGACTATTTGTTAATGGGCAGGATTGTTCCTAAGAAATTCTGTTGATGTGGAAGCAGAGATGAATGTAGTTTTCTCTCTGTTTGCTCTCTCAGACCCGCCGCAGGGCTGTGTCACGTGATTGTTATGAGTAAAAGGCATGACTCCTTATGACTGGAGGAGTGTTAAATATGAGTGAAAAACACCCACAATGACTGTACCAACTAGGCCAGACTTGCTTTTAGATCCATGGTACAATTAACTTATCAAAGTGGTTGGGTTTGTCTCAGGAAGATGGTTCCCTATCCAGAACATAACTGTAAAACATAATTTAGTTCTTGATAAGAGTCGCACTTGGGTGGGACCAGACACCTGTGCTCTAGTATTATAGGTGTTTTAAGTAAACATCACATGGCTAACATATGACTAACATCAGGTCTGCTTCCCTTCCCTCATGGAAACCTTTTGAGGAATGTGTTGTTGTAGAACCTGTTTTAAATGGCATTCTGACATTAGTCTAGCTGTCATACTAGTACCATATGCTATACTAGGAACCAATTATGCCTATACACATAGTATTTAATTGTTTACATGTTGGGCGTGGATTGCAGCTCACAGTCTAGACTCTAGACTCTTTAAGGTGTGTTTCTGTTTGAGGACATTTCTTGTTTGAGGATGCTTGATGCATTTTGTTTCTGTATATTATGTCTTGTTTTGGTTTCAGTTAACATCCTTGGTTTTAGCTGCCAGTTTGCTTCCTTTGTGTCAGATTGTGTATATCTTGTACAGCATTAGAGTACAAGAGTATATACTTTCATGACATTTTGTGGTGATCTCATTTATGTCACTTTCACCCTTGCTCAGGCTATTGGTTTTTATTATTTACCTGCTGCAGGTGACTGGGAGAGATGAGGAGCAGCAGGAGGACTGACGTGTCTGTTAAAAGCACCACTCAGCAGCTCACAGATCACAATATTGGCACAGGTTTGTTTAAATTTTAAAATGTTTTGCTATTATATTAAATTATTTGAATCCTGAAATTTGTAATGCACAGTAAATGTTTCACAGGAATTGTTAGCACCTGCTCAGTATCACCCGTGGTAATGAAATGTATTCTTTTTCTCCTTCTCAGAGCTGACAACTGCATGGAAAAGTTTGGCTCAGTCCAAAGCTGCTGTAAGTAAACCTCTAACAGTTTTCTGCTGAATGACTTGTTTGTTTGTAGAGCCTCTCAGATACTATTACCATTTCTTAACAGTTATGAAATACAGTCCGTATGTGAGAATGATGAAGTCTGACATGTGTATTCTCCCTCTGTAGTTGCGGCATATAGAAAACCGTCTAGAGGCAGCTCCAGGGACAGGGGTTCTCCTGGACTCTGTCATGGACCCCCCCAGGAAAAAGTCCTCCAGGACAGTCCGCTGCAGGGGTGAGTTATGACGTGTAAAGCTACTTTTAATATGATTATCAATGTGATCAGTTAATTTCTACATTTTAACTATAACTGTGTTTACTTTACTCTATCACAGATGGACAACAAGCTGATGACAATGGAGGGTCTTCAAAGCGAAGGGGGCGTAGTCAGCAGAGTCCAGAAAAGAGCAGCTCGCGCAGCCCACTGCGAAATACAACCCAGGACAGCAATGTCCGCAGGAACAACAGTGTGGAGTTCAGGGAACCACTTGCCTCCTACAGGTATAAATACTGCACTCAATGCATTAATGAAAAAACATCCATCTCCGCCTTTTTCTGGGTACATTGCTATATTTAGATGGGAGGATATGCTGTCACACTCAGGACTGGAAATCTGTTGTTGGCGGTTTTGAATACTGACCATATGACTTTGACAATTTTTTCTCTTTACAAATCTTCTGCAAAAGACAAAATTAAAACTTGCCTAAAACTATCCAGCTTTGATTAAACATGCATACCAAAACAATGTAATTATTATTACTATTTTGACTGACATGACAATGATACCAATCTAATCATACTATAGTGTGTGTGTTCTATAGCGTGACAACAGAATAAGACAGTGTTTATCCCCCACATGGGCTGTGATATTTTCATTGTAATTATTGCATCACTTCATTGTTTTAACCTGATACATCAGGAGAGATCTTTACCTCAATAACAGTCAGCCCCAAACGCTCTTTACTCTCCCAAGACTTCCATTCAGAGACCATATGTTCCTGACATCTCCTCTGAATAGCTTGTGGCTGAATAGCTCTCTATACTTCAGCAGCTCAAGGCTCCAGTGTTTGCAGTCACACTGAGCAAAATTTGAATATGCTGCACATTTACAGTAAATGATAAAAGTTGCAAATGTTTTATTGATAGCAATATCAGTATTTGAATTTTATCCGTTACAACAGCTGTGTATATTTCTTTTTCAATATTTTTATGGCAATGTATGAAATGACAATGTGAAAACATTTTTGAAAGGAGTCGCTTTTATGAACTTTAAGAGAATTATCACCCGAAATTGGCTGCCCTACGTAGTTTTACGGTGCTTAATAGCAAGTTCCAGCTCATTGTTTAGTTGTGTGGCCAGCAACTTTACTATTTTGATTCACTCCGGCTGTTCTCAAACTGTAATTTTCAGAGCTAAAAGAGAATTAACATACGACTTGGATTCATCAGGTGGCCAGAACACGACTTCAAATTAATGATCATTTTTACTCCATCACTCTATCATGCTGAATGTGTAAATAAGCAAATGTTTACTTACAAGTTTGCCATGTCAGTGTAAAACATGATATGTCAACATTCACAACTTTTTCTGCCAGTGGCCAATATATATCAGTTATTGCAAATTTAAAAGTCGTTATGTATGTGTTTTGCTATTACCTGCAAATGTATACAATATTACATGATATTAAGATCACTTTCACCAGTAATCTTATTCTGTACCCATGTCAGTCAGTTAGGGCAGTGCAAGTTTTGAGTTACCAATTATTATTTATTTTATTTTTTTACAAAATTAAATTTTTTATTTCCAGTATTGTAATATTTTTTTAAACAGTTTTCATTATTGAATAAAAGTCTGTACCCTTTGGTCACCCATAAATGTGCATTGCTGAACACTCAGTTAGTGATAAATTAAGAGTAAATCATCTTAAATCTCCTTCCTGATCCCATGTAATCGGGTTTGTCTCCAGAGAGGCCACCCCCCCACCACATCCCTCCACTCAGCTGGAGGCCTACGGTCTGCAGTCAGTGCCAGGGTCTTCGTACGCATCCACTCCACCTCCCTCAGATCCTCTGCTCAGCCAGCTGGTTTACCAGAGAGACACCAGGGACAAACAGACGGACAGGGACCTGGATAGCACACGATCCTCGGCTCAGGAGAGCACAGAGGTCCGCTACCTCAATGACCAGCCAGCCCTGGTCACCCTGGGGGCTATTGGACACCAGTCACATCTCACAGGTGTAAGACTCCCTGAGGAGGAAAGCACTCCCAAAGCACAGCCTGGCATGGATAGCCAAGAGTCAAGCCCGTGTCTAGCTCCAGCCCCAGGCTCCATATGCCGAGGGGAAAGCACTCCCTCCACCAGCCCTGGCTCAGCCTCCCAGCGGTTGGAGAACCTGAGGCGACATCAGCCTGATGATAAACTAGAGAAGCTCAAAGACCGCATTCGCAGGCAGAGAAAACATCTGGAGGAGGCTGCAGAGAGAGAGAAGCTGCTGGGTTTTCTGGAACAGCCCATCGTGGCAGCTGTGGGGAGTAACAATGCCAGTACTAGCAACATGCCCACAGCCAAAATACGGAAAGTAGCAGCTGCACCGCCTGCTCCCATATACAAAGGTACCATTAGTGAAGGCTGTATCCCAAACTGTATCATTGTTGTTTCTTTGACCTTTTGTTAGATAAAGAGATAAACATTTGTGAAGTGATAGCTTGCTGTTTTGGGAATATATTTTTAGCTATTTATCAGGAAACGTGATGCTCTAGCTCACATCTTCAATCCTTTTACTCTCAGGTTTCAACAGTACTGAGACAAAGATCCGGACTCCTGATGGGAAAGTTTGGAAGGAGGAGGAGTTTCATAACCTCAGCAGAGAAATATACAGCGACCTGTCACGACAGTTTGCTGGTAAGACCAGGACACAAACATGCTCTTCTCATTGATAGCATTTCTTATTTATAACATTCCTTCTACAATCAGGATGTCGCAGAATTTTGTCATTTATGTTTTGTCTTGGGCTTATACTTGAACTTTGTTTTGTTTGGTAAATGGCAGTGACTCATGTGCTCAGTTCACAGTTAGATGAGGGAAAATCTATTTGGATGGGCTGCTCAAAAAAAAACTTATATATGGGGCACACTGAGTTGTATTGATCCGTCAGACTCATAAACCAATATTGCATTGGCTGTTTTACATAGAGGAGTTTAGTATACCAAGTGTTACATAAACAAAAATAATTTTTGCTCATAGTCTTTGGTTTCTAACATCAGAGAGGTCTTGTTTGTATTCAGCCAACTCACTTCTTTTACTTTAATTAATAAATGCTTGTCATTTATGTTGCTTTGGGGCTTATTTTCTGAATGTGTTGTCTGTATACAGAGACCACCAGATCCAGGCATCAGCAGCAGAGAGAACAGAGAGCAGACAGGTCCAAAGAGAGGAGACCTCCCAAACCAGTCAGGAAGGTCCACAGAGCTGCCCCTTCCTCTGACTTAAATGCAAAACCAGGTATAATAATCCTCTTTTTATGTGAGAGGGCCAACCCACCCTCTCATCTATTTTTAATTAGTGACAGTTGGCGAGCTAAGCATGTGGAACAGTCTGGCAGGATTTTATCAAGGGTCAGTGCACATGGTCCAAGAGCCTCAAATATTGAGCTATCGGTGTGCTTAGAAGGTTTTTCCCGACTGCCTTTTTTACTCGGCTGCAGTTTTTATTTACCTTTACCATTTGTTTATTTCTGCACACATTTTGTTATTGTTATTTTACCCTGCACACATGCTCTCACTTATGTCCGTTCAGTAGTGATTTGGCTGATGTCATTACACAATCAGTGTAATACAATCTTTTTAACTTTGTTTACATGCATCATAACAAAACAGAATAATCCAAATATGAATTATTTACTTTGAATCCAAATGAGTTAAAGTCATAAATGCCTCAAACAGACTGCAGCAACTAGTGTTCAGACTACTGTGTTGGTGTGTTCTTTCCATCTACTCAGTTACACATACAGACCTGTGTGTGTTCCAGTACATGAACCAGATACATTGCTGGCCTTTGAGGCTGTGTTAAGACTTTAATGCCTGAAGAAATGTCCAGTATGTGTGACATGCAGTTTGTATCCAGCAAGCAGCATTCAGACACCTACATGAAAAACTCATAACCACATACTACTGTAACCTGGCTATAGCAGACCCCTGACAGCTGAGAAATGTCCCCCCTCCCCACAAAGATGCTTCCAAAGACACACATGCAAACATGATCTCTAGCCATCTTCCCCCCATGTGTCTGTGTAGACTTGGACACAAGGGAAGGCATTTGTTCAATATATTCTGATGTCACTGTGACATTTCATCTAAAAGAATAATGTCGCTGTGACATATCATCCCAATGAATGACTGAGTGTCATTGCAGAAACAGCTGAAAATGTGTCTCTCCTGTGCTCTAGCTTTCATTCACTCTGTGCGTGTATGTCTGCTTGTGCTTCTTCCAACTTTCGTGTTGTCTCTCAAGTCTGGCTGGTCTCTGTTTCCCACTGGCACAGCACTATAAATAGCCCTCTGAAATCTGTGTCCAGGTTCAGTTGGCTCATCCACTCAGTACAAACAGCTGCTCGGATAGTAGATGTACAGCTTCATTACCAGGAACTGTTCTTCGGTAGAAACCATTCATAGGGAAAAGTGATGTAGAGATTATTCCAAATAAAGAGGCAGTGCTGTTTTTGAAATGTTAGTTCCCCATTTTCTGAACACCACAAATACTCACACTCATTGTATTGGGCTTGTTGCAGCAAATTGAGCAACAGAGTTTGGCAATACTCTGCCACATGTATATAATATCTTATATATTATATACAGTGTGGGGAATTAAGGCAAGTTCTTTTGTTGCATTGCATCTTAAGTAACTTAATAAAAGTACAAACAATTAGGCTCTACTTTACTTTTTTGTATATTACTAGCTTTGAGTAAAAAGACCAGTTAAAATTGGTCGCACTAAAGCAATGCTTATCATGCATCTGTTCCATTTTCTAAGCTGTGTGTGTATTTATGTTCAAGTAAGTCTTCTCTGGTGGTTGCACGTCTGCATACGTGCTAACACATTTGGTTACGTTTCATGATACAATATGAGCTATATTGAATGGCAATGCTCTCAACTGGCAGGTGTTAATTTTCTGTTTTTCTGCAGTGATAAGTCCTGCGTCATGGCGAGAGGGCCAGAAACTGGTAAAGATGGTCCTGGGTCCAGTTCCCAAGCTTCCCAGGGAGGACAGGCCCCAGCCAGCCGATGGACTGAGCCAAACAGGTGGGAATGAGAGACCTACTCTGAACTCTTCAATACATGCCACTGCAGCCCTTTCTTATATTATTATGTATGTATTATGTTTAGCAATTTTCATGATACCAAGAGCCATCATAGCTACCTATAATGCTGTAGTAACCATTTCTCCAATAGTCTCCCTGCACCACCTGACACACAGTCATTAACCAGTGTGTCAGGAGGTAGAAAGACAGAAAAGATGATTAGCAGCCTACTAGACTTAATAGAGCTCCTCAAAATGTGTCACCTTGACGCCAAATGTTTTCTCTGCATTATTTACATAAAGTGGCATGTACGACAATACTTAATCACCAATGTGTAAATTAGGTTTTGCACCTCCTCCCCCTTCTTTCACACATCTTTTGTCCTGATTGTACTTTTATCTGTTTTCTCACATTGCCATTCAACCTTTGCCACTAAAATTAAATATACATTTCTGCACTAGCTGCCGTTACTTGTGACAGAGTTTATCCATGTGAATGAAAGATGTTAGATAGACAGTTCTGATAGCAGTGGGATTCACAGTTAGACAGCAAGACTGACTGCAAAACCCACCAAAGAATATCAATAAATAAAGAGTCTTTGGCTGCTGCCGTGCCAACAGAGATGTAGACATACTTACACACGATTTACATCCACCTCTGTCTTTGCTAGCTGCACTCAGTACCACTGACCGTAAGAAATAGAGATTGACTGGCTGTTCTGGTTGGGT
Organism: Pagrus major; assembly: GCF_040436345.1. Taxonomy (NCBI): domain Eukaryota; kingdom Metazoa; phylum Chordata; class Actinopteri; order Spariformes; family Sparidae; genus Pagrus; species Pagrus major. The sequence goes on from NC_133225.1 coordinate 16,065,643, forward strand.
GCACAATTAAACATGGCCTGATTTCCAGAGGTTGCCTCCAGTACATTTACACTGGGGAAAGGCAGAGTAGGGTAGTGAAAATGCAGCGAGACTCACTGCAGCCATGTTTTGAAAAAACACTGTCTGGATTAGATTCTGTAAAATCTAGATGGGAATTTTCAATTTGGCCCAGATTAGAGTTGCCATGGTAAGCCTGCCCTCCAAACCTCATTTAGTATTCTGTCTGGATCTTGCACTTAAGCCTGAGAGTTTTTTTTTTTAATCTGCTGCAGTCACTTGTTGGAGCAGCCAGTGTTTTTCAAGCTGTGATAAACCTGTTTATTAGATAAACAGAAAAACGGTGTATAGGATTTTATTGCCTCCGACTAATTAAGAATTTAAAGACCAGTCACAGACTCATACCTAGATTAAGTATGAACCGTGAAAGCCAATTTTCAATGTTTCATCAATATAGCTTCAACTTAAAAGTCTTAGTCTAGCATTGCAGCTATGTAGTATCATGCCCTATGTTAGTGTGTGTATGTGTGTTTCTATGAATAATGTATTAACCGTTGCTAACTGTAATATTTTTCCTTTCTGTGAATTTCCATCAGCTTCCCATTATCGTTCCAGTTTGGACCCTCGCTCAGAATCAAAACCACGGTCTCGTCCTAACAGCACAGAAAGGTCTCGTAGTGGATCTCAAGGGCAGTCCAAAATGCACTCCACAAGCACATCTACCCCTTCATCTGCAGATCGGGACAAGGCCCATGTGGGTGTAAGCGCAGACCTGTTGTCAGCAGACATCCAGGGGATACTTGATGACCTTCAGCTGGAGTGCAAAGCAGCTGAGAGGGAGGAGAGGGCACGTCAAAGGTCCCACGGTGGGAGCAGCAGTAGGAGAGGGAGAGGTGGATCAGGGTCACGAACAAGGACTCCAGTCTCTGCTTGGGGAACTACTGTGGCAACGGCTAGCTCCTCAAGAGGCTGCCGCAGCGCCAGCCCCACTACACGCAGACCAGAGACTGCCAATTCGGCTGACGCAGGGCACAAAAGGCGACACTACGACGCTGATACTGTTCGCCAGTACATTTCCAGGCAACAAGAGGAGAGAAAAAGGCGTCAAGCAGAAGAGAAGAGGGCACTGAGGGAGGATGCAGAGAGGAGAAACCAGAGATTGAAGGAGCTCTACAGAAAGCAAAGAGAAGTGGCTAAAACAGCAGCCCTTCCCAGCGAGGCACCTGTGTCCCCTGTACAACGGCGACTACAGGAGACCTACAACAAACTGCTGCTGGAGGAGGCTGAGCTGAGCGTGGAGGCCACACAGACACAACCTGCTGCTCCTTCTAGTTACATGGTATTGTACATACGTATGATACATCGTCCCCTTATTTACATGTGAAACCTGTATTGTGAAGACTGGAGTGGTGCACTGATTCATTGACAGAAAATTAATCGGCAATTATTTTGATAATCAGTTAATCATTTTAGTCATTTTTCAAGCAAAAATGTCAAACATTTGCTGGTTCCAGCCTTTGTGCTTTTTTTGTTGTATAAAGAGTGATTATGATTTTTCTCAAAACAATGTGTTTTTCATGTCTTCTGCCACAGAGGCCCATGTACCAGCCATCAGGAGAATCGGACAAGGAAAACAAAAGACTAGAGGCACCACAGAGCCCCTCGAGCAGTGATAGGTCGTTGAATGATCAGCCACCTCCTCCGTTATCCAGGTACACACATGGACACATAAACTCCGAGAATAACAATCCTCCTACACTGAGATTTACTGACACAGATAAACAACTAACAACTCTCGGCACAGTACACATAATCTGGAATCTCCTTGATTTAATGTTTAAGCGATAAATTCTAGGGAATCACCTGACTGTACCAAACAGTGAACTGTTTGTTCCCAGATGGTTGGTTTTTATGAACACCCCTTGTAAGTGCCCCAGAAGCCTTGCTGCTCTGCATTTTAGTGAAGATTAAAAAAAATACTTTTACAGTCACTGATCCTCTTTTAGCTAATATAATTATAATAATCTTTCTCTGTGTGTACTGAGTGATTATAGTTATTCTAATTTATTCATTATGTTGTATACTATTAACAGTTCTGTTTCAGGCTGGTGAATACATTTATCCAAAATTTATAGCTGTAAAAAAACATGCTGTAATACATAAAGGTGTTTTTGCTGAGAAGTATAGACAGAAAATGTCAAAGAATTTTTTTTTACTGTACTCTAAATGCCCAGAATGGCTGTGAATATCTCATCACTACACATTCTGGGTATTCACAATGAAAGTTCTCTTTTTTGTTTTTTCCAATAGCATGTACGATGAAAACACTTACATATGGTTAGTTTGATCATTGCTTAAAAGCAAGCTGCTCTGTTTTTCTAGCTCCTTATAATTCTCTGTTGATTCTCCCTTTTGCAGGAATGATTTGGATGTTAGAGTTGCTCCTTTTCTTCAGCCTGACCGTCTGAGCCCAGCTGTTCGACCTATGACTGGTCCCAGCAGCAGTACGCTAGCCCCTTATGGCGACCACCTCCTCTCTCACCTTCTCAGGATGGAGACTGCAGTGGCAGCTGGTGATGTCCAGCACACCCAACGGCCAGCCACAGCACCATCCAGCAGGTCGCAGACCAAGATGTCTCGCATTGAGGCCCTTAAGGCCACAGCCGCATCCCTCTCCAACCGTATAGAGAGTGAGGCGAGAAAGCTTGCCGGGGAGGGGATCAACTACGGTACAACAACTTCAGTGGACATGGATACTATTTTGGCTCAGAGGCCGTCTCAAGCTAATCTTGATGATGGAGGCTGGGCAGAAATGGCTGCCACAGAAAATAATGATGTGGCGTTGAGGATCCAGAGGATTTTGACAAGCACAGGTCATAGTCCTTACAATGGCACAGCTCTTCCAGGAGAAAGCAATCTGCACACTTTCAGGGGACAGAAAGAAACTAAAGGTACACACACCAATTTCACCAATCCCCAAACTGATGTAACAAGTTCCATTCTCAACAGTTACATACGTGAAAGAGGGAAGCTAGTCAATGACTTGGAAAAGGTAGAGAGATTGGATCAAACCGCACAAATGAGAGGATATGGATTGATGGAGGACAAGAATCGGACAGATCTTCATGACTCAAGCGCGGGTTCCATCAGTGAGGGTCCTCTTCTGAGTGAAGGGAGTTTTTCTGAAGATGAGGTAAGCCCTCCTTACCGGGCCAGCAATCATGTACCCAGAGCAGCAGACCGCTTGGAGGCAGTGGACTACTGTGCTGGTCAAAGAAGAGATTACCAGCGGCTGTCAGAGTTCCAGAGGGAGGCAGCAAGGTGCCCGGCCCTCAGCTCACCCTTTGCGCAGCATGATGGCAGCAAAGCAGCCTGGGAGGAGCTGAACAAAGGAAGCCCTCACAGCGTTATCAACATCTTCACTAAGAACCTTCAAGGCCATGTTAGAGGTTAGTTCACATGAGTACTTTCCCACACAATAAGGAAAAAAGATCATGTTTTTTCATGTTATATGTGGGTCAGACAGCAATATGTGTCTTGTTTGACAAATTTATCAGTGTCAGTGGATTTATCATCAGTCACAGGTTCATTTTCCATTAAATGTTAGTTTTAGTGTTAGTAGCCAACACAGCAAAAAATATTTCTGTTACTTCTTATAAAAATTTAACTATAAGAGCTACACAGAATGTTTGTCATGTTAAACCTGTAGTTGTCTTACTGCCAACACATACAACATACTGACAGTCAGTCTAAGTAAGATAATAAATATTTCTCCTGTCTGTTTTATCTTCACCTTTTCCTTTAGTGAGTGAGAGGAACTCTCCCTCTGCCCATTCTATGCACTCTGGAAATGGCCCAGTAGACGCAGCTATCTATGAGGACGACTTTGTGTCATCACATAGCAGTGGAGCCAGTGGACAGTCAAAGGGAGGCTCCAATTCCCGCAGGTAAGAGAAATAAAGTGGACGTTAGTTTTCAAAGTGTCCACTGGATGGCACCCATGTCACACAAATAGGAAGCTCATGCACTCCTTTCAGACAGCTGTCCCCCTCTGTAATCTTTAGTTCTTTCAGACATATTAACCCTGCTGTTGATCCCATGTTTCATAGACATAATGTTTTCTTTTTTATTGTGTTGTATTGCTGATTCTGAATTTTATTTAAAAGTGATTTGATGTTACATCTTTCTCCTTTCTCTGTTAGCGTGAACAATCATTTTGAGGAGCTGATGCGAAGGTCTCCTTATGAGAAAAGTATAGGCGGCATCAGTTCACACCACTCGTCCTTTCACTCGTCTGTTCACTCGCCACATCTTTCCTCCGGTTCACCATCTGGCTCCTCACCCTTCTCCAGCAAGCACTCCACTAGAAAGAGAGGTGAGAATTAACATTTTTGCATAATTTCCATTTTTTATTATATTTCCACAACATTTTTCATTTAAAAGGATTCAAGGAAATGATCTGTATATTACAAATTAGTTACAAATCCATCTGCTACACAATAGAACTCCTCCGTTCCTCTGCAGGTACAGCATCAGACCAGAGCGATGCCACTCTGGTGGAAGAGAAGAGAAGCTCCTGCTCACCTCCCTCAGAGGCTTTATCCTCTGACTCCAGGAAAAGGGGCTCAGACAACAGCCAGGCCAAGAGTGTCCACTCTAATGACACTTTAGGGGAAACCTCTCACCAAAGGTAATGATCTAAAAAAAACTTTCCACCTGATAGGTTCCATTGAGTGTTTCTCAGTTAAGAACTTCTCTGAGATATCAAATCAAAGAGAACGTCCAGTGGTATCAGAGAGGTGGATGCATGGTGAATTGTGTTCCCAACAGTTTAAAGTTCCCGTACATCCAGTTGTCTGTGGTATTTCCTTCCTTCCTGGTTTTCAGTAATCTCAGTGCAGCACTGTTTTGTGGGGGGAGGTAGGGCTATTGGGTTACACGCAGATATTTTCTATGCTGTCCTGGATATGGTAGGTTATAGATGTCTCATTTACAGTCACAGCATGATTGTATGTCTTTATTTCCTGGTGCTTATTTGGTTCAAAAAATGAAACTTGTTTTCACTGAATACAGATTAAGCAATTGACAATAAAGTAGTATTGAATTAGCCTGTGAAGCCACACTGTTTCCCTCACTATGTATATCCATACTAAGCTGAAATGGAATTTTGATATCTATGTGCCGTCAGGGATGAATGGGATCTATTCAGTGCTGCGTCATCTCAACTGTTCCTACCACTCAAAAACCTCCAATTGGTATATACTCTAATTACCCAAGGGTTAATTTATCTGGGCATGTCTAATTACTAAACTATGCTGAGAGAGCCCTAGTTGAGGCTGCCAGTCCAAACAGTCTTGTGGCTTGCTGTTCTTTTGAAGGCCTGAGGGTTTAAGCAGCTGTGTAGTGCCCAGAAAAAGGAGGAGGCTGCAGTTCGACCCAGTACGGAAAACACTGGTTGTTTTGTTTTAGGGGCCTGCAGGGTGGTTGGTGGGGTCAGCCAGCTTCACCACAGCTTGGGCCTGCAGCCAAAGGAGAGGAGAGAGTTCTTTTTCTTTTTAATCTCAGAGCCCAGTAGTGACATTTGAGACCTCTACTGGTACTCTAAAGCCCAGGTAGCAGGTTCCTGCCACTCTGGAGCCTGTGTGTCCTACACAAGATAGGCAAAACATTCAGACAGAGTGTGTCCGTCTTAGCACTGTTAACAAGGCAGGTTATTTCACTTTAGTGGTGACTTCCGTACTGTGATTCAAACGATCTCTACAGACAGCACATGTAGGTCTTAGTTACTTTTGTAGGCTGTGGCCGGCTGCATTCAAATCTGTTTCTGTTCATATGACAGTTAACTGTTTAAGCATCGAGATCATGACAATGTTGTTGTACTCTAGATATTTTAATTAGGTCTGATTGTGGAGAAAAAGGGTGCCACTGTCTACTATCCGAAATGGGAAAGTAGAGTGTATCCTGATCTCTTTAGACATCACCCTTGGCCTCTGATCATCTGTGAGCAGCACAATATATCCATTCATAGTGCAGGCCTCTCTCAGCAGGCTGCCTCAGTCAGTTCCAGGGTTTGCAGGACCAGGGCCCCTTATTTCTTTTACATTTAATCAACCTGCTTCTCTGTTCAAAATAGTCAACCCACTCTGCAAAGCTTGTAATATCCCACTTTTTCTGTGTATGATTTAAAAATCTATTTTAGAATTGGTTTTACTAGAATGTGTTGTACTAAATGTCTCAATATATTGTTTTAAAACCTCTTGAATAGTAATACCTGTGCACCAAAGCCCGTCAGCATGAATGCCATAAACACATTACAGTGTTTCCCCGAGGATGAAGTTGTAGCAGCGGGGGTGTCACATGCTCAATTTTATTTTTGTACGTTTGCAAAGCACAACATCTGGGAGGTTTCTATGTGTCTGCTGGCAGCAGAAGGACTCTAAGTACAAAAAGTACATATGAGGTGTGATGAGCTAGTCCAAATGTAGTGGTGTAACTCAAACCTTCCAACATCCTGCCAGACAAGAAAAGCTACATTAGTACTGCAAACACTGGTAGTTTTGTTTACAGTGATATAATGGGGAGGCGAATCATATTCCATTTCATTGATAAAATAACTTAAATTCATGGTGATCTTTACCAATCCTGTTAAATAATCGTTAATATCTGGGAGAGAATCTGTAGACTGTCTTTGATTGACAACGGTTGCGTCACGGTGACCCTCGTGCACAGTAAGGCCTGGAGCCAGGATGAAGAAAACAGTCGGATCATGTGGAATACATACTGTCTTTATATCAACATGGATCAACCAAATGTTGTTTATTTTACAGATTAGTGTTTACTTGCATTTTCCTGACAAATGACTGCACTTGCTCTAACGTTATTGTGCGATGCTCGCGTGAGGCAACATTATTCTGTGAGAATGATCCTGACTCCGTGTTCCGCATTGCTTGCTTCAAGTGTTGACATTTACCCGATGTTGTTGAGTTGACATGATCAGGTACACGTTAAGTTCATCGTTTATTCACTGAATGCTTTACTCGTGTGTGTTAATTGGTCTGGATATGAAGCGTCAGTAGCAAGAAAGAAATTAAACTTTAGTCCTGAGTCCTCTTGAGTCCTCTCCTCTCCGTTCCTTTGTTTTACTCGCTATTACTCGCAGGTGTGTTAATTGAGCAAGATATAAAGCATCCATAGCTCAAAATGATATAACGTCAGAGATGAAACGCAGCCCTCTACACCGTCCTCTCTCCCCCTCCTCTACTGCTCCTCAGGAGTGGTGGTCAGATTTTAACAGGGGCGCACCGCCACTGCTATTTGTATGTAGGGCAAACACTGCATTCACTTCAGAGGAGATGGTTATCAACTATTTACCTGGAGTTTTTTTTCTTTCTTTTTCTAACTTTTTTCTTTGGACAGTAATAAGTCTTCAGCAGCAAGGCCCAAACAGACTTCTCCTTCAGGCTGGTCAAACCCTGGTTCTCCTCCAGCAGCAGACTCTCCTAGTGAGCCTGTGCGAAGTGGCTCCCTTAGGGTGAATAACCCAAACACAGGCACCACAGCGCACAGTGGTAGAGCAGAGACCAAGACCACAGGTAAATGCAACTCATATTAATATATCAAACACCAGATGTTATGTGAAGCAGGACTTAATTGGAAAAGTTTGGATAGTATACACATTCAGCTGTTTGGTTTTGGACTCCTTAGACTTAATTGTGAATCACATTAATCTCAGTGCCACACTCCTTTATTAATCTCTCTCTCACCCTCTCCACCCTTCCTTTCTCCCAGGTGAACTACAATATTCACCTGCTGCCTTGCAGCAGCGTATGGCAGCAGAGCTCCAGTACCTGGAGTCCATTGAGGAGTCAGTTCGGCAGCTGGGGGACGTGGAGAGGCTGATGGGTGTATCCATGGCTCAGCAGGAGAGCGTGTCATTGGCACAGATGCTTAAGGTGACGAAGAAGTTTGTAGTCTTTATCTACGTATCTTTGTTACTCTGAGTAACAAGCAGGCTCGGCTATGTATTTATCTGTGTTTAAAATGTAGATAGCTTCATGTTTGATTGTTATGACAGCACAAAAACTCATAAATATGGTATAAGTTACAACATCTGCACTTGTTCCATACACATGTGAATTCTACATGGTTAAGTATTCCCCAATAATTGCATTTATCTGGAATTTAAATTAATTATTGATGCTGCATAACATCTACATGATAAATACTTTAAGAGCTTTTTTGACTTCCATAAATTGCAGTGACTTACTACCTCACTAACGTCTGTATTGATACACTGTATTGACCTGATCTCTGAACTTTGACCCTGCAGGCCAAGCAGCAGCGCCATGAGCGTGACCTCTATGAACTGAAGATCAAGGCTGAAAGAGAAGCCCTGGAGACACAGCTACAGCTGGAGGAAAACAGGCAGAGAGTGGCCAGGGTACAACTACACACATAAACAGTTCATCGATTAGTTTACTCTCACTAACAATATACAGTAAATGTGTATTTGGAGATGATAGATTTAGTGTTTACTTCCCTGCCTTTCAAATTGTAAGTATTGGTGCTTTTATTTTTCTGTCTTTCTGATGTCAATGCTCGATTCTGTCCAGGCTCATATAGAACTGCAGGAGAGCTTGGCAGGAACTCAAAAAGAGACTTTGGAGGGCCTCCAGGAGGCAACTATGAAGATGATGAGTCAACAGACTGAGGCAGCACGGTACACAGCCGACGCTGCCCGACACATCAAGGAGGTTAGTAATCACTGCTTTCCTCTGTGCCTGGAAAACAGCCTGTGTCTTCATTTCGTAACAAAAGCTGATTGACTGTTGAGTTTCAGTAAAGACGTTACAATAAATACAGAGGAGGAAAGCTTAATATCCAGTCTCAGACTCACTAAATCAGACATTTGAAATGTATGTTGTGTTCTTGTCTGTCAGATGACAGAATCGGCACGATCGCAGATAGCAGGGGCTTTAGTCGTCCCCACTGTTGCAACTGCGTCCTCCATGTTGGACAAGCGAGAAGAAGAGCAGAGTTCCTATTCAAAGCAGCGACGGGACAAAATTGACTCTGACAGGTAAACTTAATACACCTGCATACTTTCATCATTAATTGATGTTAACATCTCTATAACCCATTTGTGTTGTTATTTCAATTTATTTATTTTTTCATTCAGAAGTTTGTAAATCACATTACTAGTTGTAGATGATAAAAGAGGCCTTCTGTTATCATTCTGAGCATTATAAGCATTTACCACTTCCGGATACATGTAGTATCAGTACTAAATGTTTGTTAAATCTCCTGCATGTTCTCTTACAGCTTCCAGAGTGATGTGTCAAGCAAAGGGAATAGACCAGATGAACCCCTGTCATCACTGAATAGCCTCAGTCACTCTGACTCTCTATCCTTCAGAAGACCCAAACTCAGGTACCATTTAGCAGTAGTACTGTACAGTACATTAGATTTGGAGAAGGGAAATCTAATAGACATTATACATGTCCTTTTCCCCTCTCCCCAGTGGAGCAGACTCAAGTAGCCACAACAGCCCATCGCAGGTATCCTTGGACCACAGAGATCGGATGAAAAAAGATGCTGTAGACGGGAAATGGAGGAAGGGGGGAACCGAAGTGGGGCTGGAGAGGGAAGCAGGCACTAGCTCCATAGAGGAGGAACATCTTACAGCAGCAAATGACTCCCTCTGCAGTGACAACATCACCTCTATAGTGGATGATAAAGGTATCCAATGGCATGCACAGCTCTTTGTTTAATGCTTAACGTGCTGTTATGCATGCAAATGTCACCACCACACTATTGCCTTAATTTTGTCTGTACTAGGTTCAAAACTGTGTGTATGTACAGTGCCACATATATGGCACCTGAAAATTGCCAAGAAAGTAGACACAGTTAGACTTAAAGTGTACATTGAGCGTATTTCTTTTTCGTCCCTTTAGCAGACAGTACATCAGTGGCAACAGAGTACTCTCTCAAGTTTGATGAGTCCATGACAGAGGATGAGATAGAAGAGCGCTCCTTCCGCTCTCTGCTGCCGTCTGAAGCACACCGCCGTGGAACGAAGGAGAAGAAGTCCCATCACCATGAGGAATCAGAGGATGATGGAGCCAATCACACCATGACATCGGTTTCAGCAGCACACAGTATCTTAAAGGTGAGAGGGCTGTGTAGTCATGCAAAAATTTGCCAACGCATATCCTTATGAGTCTGTGGCTGACGATGGAAGGCGGGTGTAACCACTGACAGTTCTAAAAAGTGATTATTTGATTGCGCGGGAGGTCTGTGCTCTCTCTGAGTTGTTTTTACTCCTCTTATACATATTTACTTCTCAATACCTCACTTTACTTCTCCTGTTTTTTTTGCCCCCTGTAAATCTCCTGTCCTTTTAACTCATCTCTTAATGTTTATTGTTACTGTCATCCCAATCTAACCTCAACCTTTTCACCTTTGTCCTCCTGTAGTCTCAGGATGCAAACATGGCCTTTTCTGGTGGGCAGGACAGCTTTTCACAGTTCACCATGGACATGGTGCGCCAGTACATGAAGGACGAGGAGGTGAGACTTCAGCACCAGAGCTCTCTGCTTCGTCTTCGCCAGAAAGCTCTCAAAGAGAAGACCAAAACTGAGCTGGCCTGGCTTGAGCACCAGAAAAAGAGGCTGAGGGACAAGGGAGAGGATGACAAAATGCCACCCATCAGGAAGAAGCAGAGGGGCCTTCTGATGAAACTACAGCAGGAGCAGGTACATGTGACATAGTGACATTAAGTGACAGTTGAGCTTTGCAGTACACTGTGATCTTAACCATAAAATTCTCCCCCACTATACTCGTTTCCAGGCTGAGATCAAGCGACTTCAGGAGGCCAACAAAGCAGCCAGGAAGGAGAGGCAGCTGTTGCTGAAGCAGCAGGAGGAGATTGAGCGCATGAGAAACTCTACACTCAGACTGAAGGAGCGTCTCAAGTGTGCTGGGGGTGAAGAACCACCTGTAAGTAGTGCAACGGTCACTTATCAACTTCACAGGAGAAACAGATTTAAGGGCTTTCATTTCAGTATACAGTATATTCTACAGAAGTAGAATCGTAATGGAATCAAGAAAGAAGACATAACAGTAAAACATGCTGCCCTCATTTTATTATTATTATTTATTTTATTTTTTTGCTTTTGCTAATACTTGCCCTCTTTGTGTGTCCATTTATCCATCCATCCAGGAGACTCCTGTGTCAGAAACCCCTGTGTCTGAGGCAGCCTCCCCCAACATGAGACATGCTGAGGATGTCCGCAGCCCTTCTCCCTCACTGTCAATCTCTGGAAGTGAGACAAGCAGCATCATGCAGAAGCTCAAGAAGATGCGCTCCCACATGGATGAGAAGTAAAGACTTTGATTTCATTTTTTATATATTAATTAGGTTCTCTCTGCATGCTGACTGTTTGATGAGTGAATTATAAGAGATCATGCTCCCCCATCAGTGTTTTAAACAGTGCTTACAGTAGGTGTGTCCAGGTGCCTTTTCTTTTAAGGTTTGCTTTTTGTGCTTTTAAAGATATATTCTCAATACAGAAGAAATGATGATTTGTTTTTCTTTTACTTTTTGTCAGCTGTTTGTTTTGTGTGTGAGTCCTGTAACACTGCACAGTTTACACTTAGTGGGGATTTTATTAAAATTGGTAAAGCAGTTTAGATATGGTTTCTGCAGCCAAGAATCTCTTCACTAGGTAGCACGCTGTGCTGGGTTTTGTTGTTGTTGTTTTTCTGTCATTCCAACTTGACAAGCCATATAAGTCAGAAGTTATTTTTCTGTACATAAGGCCTTTACCGTATCTAGAAACTAAGCTAATGAAAACTAAGCAGTGCTTGCCATCTTTCTTTTGCTGTGAATGTGTGAATGTGTGGATGTGAAGATAAGCATGCTCCATGTTGTTCTGAATCTAAACTAGGCAAAAACCCACACCCTCTGCTACAACAGCCCCCCTAACGTTAGATTTGTAGAACCTATGATAGTACTTTGTAGGAGGATCTGTACTAATAATATTTTTAAATGACCGCAACACTGATTTTAAAACTTTCAATTTCAGAGGTATAAAACAAACGTAGGTTGTAGATTCCATCAATTATATTACAACCACTTGGTCTTGTTTCGACAAGTAACTACATGTGCTTGGAGTTCCTGTAGGTCCTCCAAGGTTTTAGACTTGGCGTGCAGCTTTGGTCAGGTGATCGTAGAGCCTCTCATGACCGGGTGGCTCCAACAAGTGGGTTAATTGTTCTGGGGTTTAGGATTTATGAATTATAAATATAAATCACAGGCCAGTCTTCCCTGGTAGGACTTCAAGCTCCTAATTTGTTTCACTTTATACTAGCAACACCTCTTTTTTTTTCATCTTTGTGTTCCCATTAGTTTTAATACATTATGGAGTCAGAATCACTATAGTTAGGTTTCGATCGATGCAAAATAAAATGCTTTAGAGGATCTAACAAAAGCAGACACATTTGTGTCTGATCATACATTTATTGGCTTGCCTGCTTGCTATGATCCATTTTAGTAAACTATCAATTGTCTCTTCCTTTCCCTCTATCACTCTCTGTTACTGTTGTCCTCCTGTTGAGCATAGCCAAAGCAAATTTATACAATATGTTCAGCTTTACATAACACACTAACAAAGTGGTTTTTCACTTCATTTAAGACTGTTACCTCGCAGTGTAGGTTGTTAAGAATCAGAATTCCTGACGAGTCTATCATTCAACCCCCAATCATCCAACTCCCAAAACATTTTTTAAAAGGAAATGTCAGAAACCTAACAGACCAACACTTTGGGTGCAATGAAACCACATTTGCTCATATCACTCTTCTCTCTCCCTTTCTCTCTACTTGTCTTTTCCCTCTATGTGTTTTTAACCCCCCCCCCCCCCCCCAACATTGTGTGTGTGTTGTTTGTTTCCATACCCATGTTTGTGTGACTCTTGACGTTGTCTGTCACGTGTTTGTGTGTTGTAGACACTGTTCTCCTGTCCACTACTTCTTCTCTGTGTTCACGGCCCACCACTGGGCCTCCCTCAGTGTCTGTCTTCCCTACCTCCACCCTAAATTCCAGCTCTTTATCTACAACCAGTTGGTCAGGTACTGTACCTCTTTCCCAGCACCTCCACCTAAACCTGCCCTGCCTCAACCCCACCCCCACCCCATGGAACATGCTTGTGTTCATCCACTGGCACTGGGACCTTGTAGGGGTGGGACTGTGAATGATGAGTGGTTGGATGTTGGGGTTTTTTTTTCCAGGATGGGAATTGTGGGAGGAGGAGGTTTGAGTGAAAGCTTAGAGGGTGCCCAAGGAAAGCTGCCTCGCTGAAATAATCTAACCTTTTGAGAATTTCACTTTTAATATATATAAATTTTCATGCCAGTTTTCAATATTTGTGTTTTCTGTCAGTCAGGCACTGACGTTATTACCACTAGTGTGTCCATTAAAAATAACACTGGTTGTATAGCAATTTCAACATAAAATGTGATAAATTCTGCTACGTGAAGGTTAAAGGTTATGTTTATTTTAAGGAGGCTTCCTTGTTGAATGGGAAATCTCTGACTTTGTGCTGAGATTTATGTGGTGTTTAATTTGTGACTCTCCCCTTCTTTCTTCCTTGCCTCTTGGAATGAATGATACAGTGCATCTCTTTCCATTGTTGTTTATATTGTGGCTGCTGGCTGGTCAGCTCCAGCCCAGTCATTGATACAAAATGTTTTGAGATTAAACCACGCTATGACAAAAGGACTTTTGCAGAGAACAGATCAGAGACAGAGTGGTCTATCTCTTTAATGAGCCCTGTAAATCTTTACTAGCTCTCTTTATTCGGTAACTGTTGCATAGGATGGGATAATAAGTACAGATGGCCATTGGCTATAATAGAGTTTGGGACGGCACTAAAAGAACCCCCCAGTCTGGTTCTTCAGTATAAGGCCTGTCATCAGTATACATTAGGCCAAGGGAAAGGCCTCTAAATTAGATCAAGGCTAAATAATACTGCACTGTAATGGCACCCATAGCTGTGGGAGACCACATTACACAACAGTTATACCTGACATCTGCAGATATATGTATGTATAAGAAACCCAGTGGAAGCTGGACTTTCAAATTACACATTCTGCTGGTTTTGCAAGACAACAGAACCCTTGTGTTGAACTCTTGTTATCCTCATTGGTCAGGCGAGTTCAGGTATTTGAGGTGTGTGTGACTGCACCCAAGCAGCATTCAGTCCCTGGGTTTCAGTCTGATGCATGAATCTGTCATCCTCACTGTTATTTCCCTGCTCCTCTTTTATCCTGACTAACATGTCATCACTTTATGCTCGTTTATTTGTTGGGTGCTTGTACACTTCCTTATTTGGATGATTATTGCAGGGAAAGCAATAAGTAAAGCATGTACTGGGTGTGTATGTATGTATATTTGCTTTTCTGAGTGTTGGACAGAGGTTTGAGGTGAATTTGCAGTGATGGCTGATGTCCAGATGATTTGGGTGTGCTTGCCTTTGTGATGCCATGATTAATAGTTCTTATGCTAAATGTCTTTGTCCTACTTCTCTTCTCTTCCTCATACTTAACTGTATCCTTCACCACCCATCTATCTCTTCTTTCTCCTTGACATCATCCACAATCTCCCTTTTCACTCCTTTCCTCCACTCCTTCCTTATCTCTCCATTCTCTTCTCCCTTCATACTTACCACCACCCTTCTTCAGGTTCTTGACAAAGCGAGAGCAGCAGCTGATGCAGAGGCGTCACCATGCTGAGGAGCTGCTGCAGTGGAAACAGCGACTGGACCAGGAGGAGGCAGAGGTCCGTAGGATGGAAAAGGAGGCCCTGGCTGTGTGGGACAGACAAACCCCTCGAGACAAGGACATGGCAGAGAGTGAGAAGAAGGAGATCTCCAACATCAGCCTCAGCCCCAGTCACCATCAAAGCTCAGAGCCCAGAACTGACAGTGAGAAAGGTGAAGCAACAGGATCGTAGCTAGGTTTATGCCAGATTTAAACCTAAAGGCAATATGGACGCATAGTTAAATATAGGACATTTGTTAAGATCAAAATCAATCAGGACAAATAGAAATGACTTAATGTTAATCTGTTTTACATATTTGCAGACTATGTGAGTGACTGTTCCTCAGCGACACCTGAGTCCAGTATACACACAGAGGCACTGGGGTCCCAGCAGCCAGGAAGCCCATCTTCAGTACAACCTGAAACACCTTTGGCCTCCGTCCAGAGCAGCCCTGCAAATTACACCCAGGACTTCACTTCAGCTTCCCAGTCACCTAGCAGACAAGTATGCATGAATTTGGCTTTCTTTCCTTGTTGTATTTTAGTGTTTAGTCCCAGCTCATTCTGTTTCTGTTGGGGCTGTTTGTAGTCTTTCATTGTGTGAGAGACATGCAACAGGGTAAACATACATTTGTGAGTTTACTGTACATGTAAAATATTAATCCATGCATACCCTTATCAGTCCATCTGACTCCAAAGTAATTTTCCTTTATCTTCCCCTCCTCCTCCTGTTTAGTCTCTCCGGTCTCCACTTAAAGGCAGCCACAGCCCTGCTGCCTCTCCTTCAGATAGTAGCAGCAAAACCAAGATGCAGCTTCGCTCCTCCTCCCGGACTGCCAACCAGGCCCGGATTCAGCCAACTGAGTCTCCAATGGCCACACAGACTGGTGAGTTACCCAATGACTCAACACACACACACACCGCCGAACATTTTTGAGGTGTATAATAGTTCGTGAGAGTTCACAGAGAAGATAGAAGGAGGGAACAGAGAGAGTGGACATAATGCAGCTATATGCTGGCACTGTAGTCAGGCATAATGTGATGCTGCCAAGAATACATTATGCAAGCACTTCCCTGATACCTAACCTGCTTAGCTGTGTGATAGGAGGAGAGAACCCTTTGCATTGCACTTAGTTATCGCACAAGAAAAGACAGTTTGCTGGACTAGTATTGTAGCTGAATGTGTTTAATTCATTCTCATGCCACTGTTTAGACCTTTAATCTTTGTAATACTGTTTGTTCATCGCGTACAAGCGAAACAACATGCACAAAAATGAACTTAACACATTCTTGGTAAATAAAATGTACACTAATCTCCAAAGAATTGGGTATGAGTTCGAATGGGCACAAAGGTGGATTACCTCTTGGCTAATCAGAGATCTGGCACTGGTTTCACATTCTAACTGTGATTTATCATCTAAATTTGCCTTCAGAACCCATTTCAGACCAGAGTGACATAGAGAGCCGTATCAAGGCCCTGAAGGAAGAGCTCAGAAAGCGAAAGTTTATGGCCTACCAGCTGAAGAAAGAGCAGAAGAAGAGGGACAAGGAGCGCCTGAAGGCACAGGAGGCCAGCCTACTGAAGCAGCTGGAGGTAAATGTGTGCTTGTACATTCATCTGCATACTATATAAGCAGATTTGTTCATATCTTAACTGTTATTCTCCTGTTTTCCTTTCAGAGTTATGACAACTTCATCGAGAAAACGAAGGCAGAACTGAACAAGAAGCCAGACTTGACACCTGACACAAAGTCCCAGATCAAAGACTCAACCTCAATCGCAGAGCAGTCCAATATTAAAACACCTGCTCACAGGTACCACAAACAGCTGTAAACATGTCACTCTGGTGACAACATATCTTGGACCGTGATATGAGTTAGAAAAGACTGGTGTTCAATTAAAAGCAAATCCCTCTTTTTCAGGTCTGAAACCAGCAAAATCTCTCAAAGGACAATTGATGCTTCATTCGATCACAGTGAGTGATGTTCTTATTTTAACTAATTTATACATTATGTACGGTATTTAGTTTGATGCTCTTATAATAATGACCCTTTCCTATCATGACAGAAGCCCTTCCTCAGCTTGATCATAGTAGATCCACCTCAATGCCTGAAGAATTGTCTGATGAAGACCCACCAACAGTCACTCCAACTCCAGTGTATGGCAGCCCAGAGTGTCTGACCTCAGGACTGAGGAGCCGCTTTTCCACAGAGGATCTTTTGAAACCTTCTTCAAAGGAAGCCCAGACACAAATGATTGAGTCAGGGGATGAGAACATTGAGTCCCATCAAAGATCTGATGTTCAGGAAGAGCTGGAGGTGGAAGTAAGCTCCAGGTTTGAGGATCAACATTCTGAATGTCTTCTCAAACTAGAAAAGGAAAACAGGCTTGACTCTCAGGAAAAGCTGTCTACATCTAAACATGTTTCCTCATCCACGAGTGAAAATAATCGATATTCTCCATCTGCTGGCCTTGAACAAGATAAACAAATTGAGACAAGAGAAACATCTGAAGCTGAGGAAGCTGTAAAATCTAATATCTCCTCTAGTAAGTCGCATTCAGCTGCAATGGACCTCAATATCTCACCACATCCAAGCTACAGCTCCTCATCCAGTGACCATTCCTGCTCCCCTGATGCCTTCTCTTCAAAGAAGGAGGCACCCATAAAGGATGTTGAGGCATCTTCTCCCGTAGCAGATGGGTACCATGATGACTTTGACTCTTCAGTGAATTCTTCACCCAGGGAGGAGCATCATAGTTCCAGGCCTGCCTCTTCTGAGATCAAGGGCTCGAGAAAGGACTCCCCAAGCGGAGCCACACCGTATGACAGCCAGGATGAGGAGGTGGAGGAGGAAATAGCTGAAGAACTGAGTCACCATTCAGGCACTAGTGGGACTAGCTATCAGTCTGGACGACTGTTAGATCTTCAAAACCAAACAGAGGACTCCAAACATGAAAGCAACATTGTTAATTCCACCCACTCACCTCCCATCTCTCCATTGCAGACCCCTCTCTCTCCTGTCAAAGATGAAATGTCAGGTTTTAATATTGGTGATCGGGTTCTCGTCGGTGGTGTTCAGCCCGGCACTCTGAGATTCAAAGGTCCGACCAGCTTTGCTAATGGTTTCTGGGCTGGCGTGGAGTTAGATAAGTCTGAGGGGAGCAACAACGGCACTTATGACGGGGTGGTATACTTCGAGTGTGATGAGAGCCATGGTATCTTCGCTCCTCCAGACAAGATCACACACCTACCAGACAAGTATGAGATGTACACAGATACCACAGAGGACGAGGACTCATTCTTTGATGATCTGTCGGATAAAGCTGGGAATAAGCGTATAATGGACAATGACAAATCCAAAAATGAAGGAAATCTGAAGAGTAAAAATGAACAAACATCTCATAAGGTTTATGGATCTGGAGATAAAAAGATCACAGATGAGTCTGCTAACGAGGACGGATCCCACCTCAATTCACAGCATCCCATTTCTAATGGCAACACTAGGGACATCATTTTGGAATTTGAGGATGCACCAACCACCCTCCTCATCTCTGACATGGACAGGATTGGCGTGGGGAAGCAGAGTCAGAAAGAGATTACTACCCTTGATGAGAGAGAAGACGTAGACTCCAAACACAAGTTCACTCCTGCAGATCTTTCCACAGATATCAGGAATGATAAAGGAGAACAGAAGGATAGAGACTCATTGGACACATTTGCAGACAAGTTCCTCAACAACTTTATGAAAGACACTGTGAAGCAGTTTGCTGAGATTAAAAAGGTTAAAGAACAGAAGATTGAAGCTGCCAATCAGATGAATGGAGACCTATTTGGTGAAAATGTTGAAGAGGAAGTCTGGTTCTCTTCAGTGGAACAAAAAGATGGTCTACCCTTCTTCCTACCTACAGAAAAAGAGGAGCTGTCTTCACCGGAGCTGTGTAACCGACCGGTGAGTGAATAGTTCTGATTCTTTAGTAAGCTGTTAGTAAAACTGAAAGATAAAAATGTATGTTATTTTTATCTTTTGTCTGCATTCATTTTGTAATGTCAGAGATGTGAATTAAAATGTCATTATCAATGAGCAAACAGCTTTAAAACGTGATAGTGCTGTATGTGATTGAACTGTGGAATTTCCATTGTGGGGAAACACCAGCAATGACAATATGTTACTGACCCACAGTGCTTGTTGATTTGACCGGCAGAACCCTTGTTTTTGGTATGTGTCCAGCCAAAGTCCAGCTTTATGTTGACATACTTTATTGAATTTGGTGCTCTGTGCTGAAAACCTTTTCTGTCTGAAACATCAGACAGAAAGAATATTCTTCTAGACTAGTTCAAACCTGTGAAACCATAATCTATCGTGCAGTTATATATGCATATTTACAGTAGACTCTAATCTGAAACTGGAAGTAAGCATGGAATTCACTTTATCCTGCATTTGTTTCCCAACAGGAGAGTCCAGTGTTGGGGGCCAGTGGTCAAGAGGAGCTCGCCAAGCGACTAGCGGAGCTGGAACTGAGTCGTGAACTGCTAGATGAGCTTGGTGACGATCAGGACTGGTTTGATGAGGACTTTGGCCTCAGCTCCCGTAGAGAACAGCAAAGACTCAAACAAAAACAGAGGGAGGAAGAGGAAGAAGCGAGGCTGGGGAAGTCTGGCTTATCATCTGGAGTAGGCCTGGGGGGGCTTGTGTCATCACCAGGTGGGGAACAGCAGGTCAAGACTCCACCTAGACCGGAGCTGCCTCTCCCCCTGCCCCCCAAACTCCCTGAGCAGCCTGCCATGGTGGTGCCCCACTCTGCCACAGAGGTGGAGAAGATGGTCCATGCTGCCACTCAGGAGATCTGGGAGAGCTGTGGCCTGGGGAAGGAGGGAGCACTGAGCCTTGCACAACTGCCAATCCCCAAACCTACACAAGAGTATCTGGGTAAAGAGGGCAGCAGCCAGGACCAGGAGGCCCTCAGCATCTGCAGCTACAGGAAGGTGAAAAGAAGAACTTTCATGACATGACATCAAAAAATAAAGAATACCACACAGATAGTCTAGTGAAAAATGTAATGCATGTGCCTATTAAAAGCACAATCTGTACAACTGAAGAGGAAGAAGACATCTTTGACTTCCTTCTCATCCCTGCTGCAAGCTGCACAACAGTAGAACTAATTCAACAGCAGCGTTACTTGCAGTTTAGTCTGACGACAGCACTTACTCTGAGTGAGTTCACTGAGGTTAAATGGCGGCCTAGTTCCCATTATTCAGTGGATTTCTCTCTGATTAGCATCTCAACATTTCAAGACTACATAGCTATTTTAGATGCCTTTGATTTCAGACTGTTGCTACAGATATTTCCTCTGCTTTTCTTTGAATGCAAAAGCTTGAGCTGTTGAGCAGTAAATAATGCTGACATTTTGACACGTTCTCTCACTTATTTATGGTCATCTAACGCAGGATTATTCAGCCTGATAGACCTATCCACTGAAGCATTAAGCTCATCCTTAGTATCTCACTACTCTTCCCATTCCCTAGGCTGTGTACGACCTGACATGGGAGATGCTTCAGGAGATCTACACTGAGGAACCCAACACTGATCAGCCTCAGTGGGTCAAACCACATCGGGTCAAGTCCTCCTTCTTCCATAGAGTAAAGACACCAGGAGACATCACCAAAATCCAGGTACAGTGCTGCAGGACAGTCCCCATCAACATGAAAAGACACTGCATTTATGTTTTTGAAATTCCCAAACTTAGTTACCCTCACTGCATTCCTACTATTTTCTAATATTTTTAATTACCAAATAGGTAGGAAGGAATAGGAAGGTTGGACCTTCAGCAGTTTGTCTTTTATCTTCCAAAGTGACAATAAGAATAAACAAACTTCACAATGTAGCTTTTTTTAATTTACCATGGTTATCAGCAAAATGGAGTCAAGCTTTTAAGTTGTTTAAAGATACACAAATTCACACTTTTTACACAAATGATGACACGGTGTGTTTTGATTTTTTTTTTTTTTAACTTTGTGTACCAGGAATTTATTGCAGCCGAAGTACTGAAACTGTACGGTCTGACAAAAGATCAGAGCCAGAAGACTGACTGGCAGAAGATGCTCAAATTTGGCAGAAAGAAGCGGGACAGAGTTGATCACATACTGGTAGGTCACTAAATTAAATGTTTTGTTTGTTTGTTTGTTTTTCTTTTCTGGATAGAATCGGAACCAAGTTGTTTATTTTGAAGTTTAAAGGTTTGACACATTTGTAATCAGGATTACAATACTCAATGCTTTATCAGTTAACTTGAAGTAGAATTGACTGGCTAAAACTTATTCTCCCTGCAATATGAACAATCGATGTCACTGTGCTACAGTAGTTGACCCTGTTTGTCTCTCAGGTTCAAGAACTCCATGAGGAGGAGGCCCAGTGGGTAAACTATGATGTGGACGAGCTCTTTGTCAAGATGCAGCTGGCAGACAGCATTTTTGAAGCTTTGCTGAAGGACACTGCAAACGTGCTGACGCTAATTTATGACAAGAGGGCCAAAAGAGATACCCTCTCCTGACGGCTTTCCTGCTTTGATTTTAAACTACAACCTCTAGCTCAACCCCAGTCTTTCCTCACCCCAGTGAACTCCAACCAACCTACCGCCGCTCGGTCTTCCACCAGCTGATGTGCCAACAGCAAACCCTCAGATGCCTTCGGTCCCAGCATTACCTCTCACTAAACAACTCCTACTTATTTCTGTGACATTAATTTGCTGAATTTGCGTCAGCTAACTATAGCGGTTTCAAAATTTGTTCTACACACAAAATGCCTCTCAAGCAATCCAGCCTTGTTAAACCTTAACACCATCTAGTCTCACTTCCTGAACTGGTCCTTTTTGTAAACACCAGTTAGAGAATGAGTAGATGTTTTGATAGGATGGACTGTGCCATTTGTTAGCGTTTAAAGTCCATTGATGCTGCTAAGATGATTGTTCCAGATGGGACTGTGATATAAGATCCACCTGGAACACAAGTAGGTTGTTATATTTTGTATTGAAGCTTAAAGTAAATGTATATATGGATTCCAAAATTGTAATAGTATAGCAGATAAAGAAAATACAGTGCAGTTTACAGGTGATTTGACAGTGACATGATCGTGTGTTGACTCTGTAATCCAGCGCATTGAAATTAAACAATGGTTAAACTTTTACTTGAGGGTGGACAGCAATGGACAGCTCCTCATGTGTAGGTCTGTAAGCCTGCCTTAAATTTGAAAAACTAGTTGACATCATCATACATGGCAGCCTTCTTGCTTGTTTCAGTGAATATTTGTCTAAAAATCTGGTCTTCAGCAAGTATAACATATACTCAGTTGGACTAAGGTCAGGTGACTGACCAAAATATCTGTGTTAGCTGTGGCTGTATGTTTAGCATCATTGTCCTGCTGCATTGTCTTAAAATAAAAAAAGACAAAATCCAGCACTCTTCACCCAATATGGATATGACACCCTGAAACACCCTTAAAGCTGAGATTGAGCACTTTCACTTTAGAGTGATAGTTAAATTTTAAATCCATTGTGCTGGACGAGAGTGACAACACATGAAATTTGTCACCAATCAAACACTGTGACATTGAGCTGTATTGAAACGTCACTGAGATCGGATATTGTATGAAACATTTTGTCTCCATAATTATATTATTTATTGTGCGAAGATGTTTGATTAGAGGAGTAAGGAACATTTTGAATTGTAAATGACCTTGTCAACATATAGAGAGAAGATTTTAACATCTAATGAAATTGTAAAAAAGCACAAACAAATGTGAATGTGAACATGGCAATATATTATGTAGGAGGTTTGAAGAACTGAAACAAGAAAAAGAAAAAGGGGGAAAACTTTTAGTATTTAAACGTTGTAGTGTTAATTAAAACTGTTCTGTATGACTTTTATTACAACTGTCCAGTTGGTCAACGTGATCGCTGTGTCCCACTTTCATATGATATGTTAACATTTTGAAGCAGTTGAAAAACAGTATGAAAACATAGAATGAGTGTTGCTGTGCTGTAACTGTAATTTATCGTATGTCAGTGGGACACACAGGACTGGCAGTAGTGACTTGATATTTTTAGAACCACATCACAGGATAGTACTGAAATGCTGGATTTGAGCCTTACTTATCCTACAGTCAGTTTACGTTCTCTGACCTGAGAAAACACCTTTGGTTGTCTCGTCTCTATCAGTTTTCCTGGTAAAGGTCACAAGCTGAAGATTTGCCCAAAACACATCTAGTCGTGTAGCATAACATGGTTATATGCTCCACTTGCTGCTGTGAAACATTTCAGCAAGCAGCAAGTCCAAACCAGCCATCAGAATGTAGCCTGGCAATGCAGTCAGACAACAGAGGTCTTTCTCAACATTCAGTTTCAAGTGCCTCTTTGAGTTGAGTTGTAGATTTATAACAAACTTTGTTGATGTTTCAACATCCTTGGACCTATTTTCTTTGAATGTCTCTTTCAACTGCTGTATGCTACAATTTTGTAAATGATCTTTAAATAACTGCTAACCCTTCTAACCGGTTTGCCAATACTTCAGTTTCTGCCTTATCCACCTTTCTGTATCGATGCATAGTTGAGAAAGTTTTTTAAACCTTCTAATTTTCCTTTGCTTAAGCCCGAGGAAATGTATTTATGCTAACAGAATCAATGAGTCAGTCTAAAATGTCACCTGATTTTTGTCACATCTCCCCTGCGTCTGCATATAGACACAGTTGAGTCATTTTATTGATAAACTCTATCAGGAACTACTGTGTGTACACAGGCTGCATAGTGTGAGTCATAGAGCTGATGAAGCTGAGCACGTAGGACTGTTTCCAAGGGCTTACTTTAGTCCTTACAGTCAGCACTGCTTAGATCAAACAAACTGTGTACAAACTCATTGTGGCACGTGTGACAGCTCCTTAATCTTCACTGACTGTTCGGAGCTAAAGTGACCTTAAACTGAGTACTTCATCTTTTTCTACTGTCGATGTTTTAAGAGTTGCTAAGGGGTTTAAACTGTAAATTATATAATGTAGAAAAAGACCAAAAACATTTGACACCGACCTCTCCGTGCTGTATGGCTTGTATGTCTGGTCTTTAGGCGTATGTAACTGTAACCTTAGAAACAATTTCTGTAAGGCTTTATTGCAAACCCTCTAGGATTGTCCTCTTTAATTGATTGTATGTGGGAGGAGGTTATGTTCTCCTCTGAAACTATGCAGTACTTGGTCTTATGCATTGCTTTACATGTGTGGACCAAACAGCTCTGTAGATTTAATAAACCTTCAAGAAGCTTGAAGCTGTTTGGTGTAGGGTGGAGTAGATCTGAATTGGCACAGAAAGATTTGATTATCAAATTAATCCAGTCAGACTAGAGTTCCCTGTTCGTCTTTTGAAATGTTTATGAATATTTATAATAATGTGCTGTGAGTGTGCGCTGAGTGCACTTGAAGACTTGTACAATTCTTTTATGTGTGTAAATATACTGTCTATCCTATCTGACCCACTGTTACTGTAACCTGAGCGATTGTTGTAAAATAAACACTGTTTACTTTGCAAATATGTGCATAGTATATATTTGTTAACTAAATGACCTTTGAAATTGTAAATAAAGCTTTCATTGTTTCTAAAGGACTGCTGACTTGAACTGTATTTAGTGCAGCAGTTACATCAGTGTTGTTGCAGCACTGACAGCCGGCCAAAGATCTCCCGACCAAAAGCAGATGTTAAGATTTGTTGTTGCTGCAAATCTGGGATGATGTGTTTGGATGTGGTTGGGTGAGAGTTTATCATTGTGTCAGGTCACATTAAAAGCACTATACTTTATGTATCCAAGCGGAAAAAGCTAAATCTCATTACTCCCAGACTGATGACGAGTGTAGCAACTTTTAGGACACCACTTTCATTCCAGTTCACATGTATTATTTCATGCATTTGGATATTTATGGGTGGTATTTGTCAGTCAACATGAACATTTGCCTGTTTTAGGGAAAAAAAAACTACTGGAACATAATGTGTGGAGACGAAAGTTACAGAAAATATCAAAAAGTTTTGTTTTTTGGTGGTTAGTCAAAAAATGTCTTGATGGGTGGGCTTGCGCTGGGGACTTATCACCTCTCAGTATTTCAAAAGTCCTGGCTAAGGCCCCTGTTGTCACATTTTTTATTACAAGACACTAAGGATATTAACTATGACTAAGATAATGGTTTGTTTATATCAAAACTATGCTATAAGACAGCCGTTTATTTTGCCAGAAATTGCTTCTTCATCTGCAAGTCACAGTATTCAATGATATACTACAATGAGAATATACCTGTAGTCTATAAGGCCAGAATAAGTGTTTGGGATTTTAGGGTATTTTTAAGGTCCACGTACCAGCTTTTTCCTGACATTTCAACATCATCTACAGACCTTCCTCATGGAGTTTGCCGATATTGTATAAAGTACATAAAAGTCATAATTGAGTAAAAGTAAAAATATTGTCCACCATGTCCACCACACATATTCTAGAATAGACTACTTAGTCTAACCTTCCTTCTGGGCAGTGGCCCTCCCCAACAGTGCAGACATTACTGGTATCTCCATTGGAGGCATGGTACACAAAGTATCTCTGTACGCGGACGACCTTTTACTATACATCACTGACCCAATAACCTCTCTCCCTGCAGCACTATCCCTGCTGGAACAGTTCGGAGCCATATCTGGCTACAAATTAAATCTGTTCAAAAGTGAACTATTCCCAGTCAATAACAAAGCATTTGATCTAGACATCCCACCTAAAATTGAGGAAAGACAGTTCACTTACCTAGGAGTAACAGTCACACAGAGATTTAAAAATCTGTTTAAAGAAAACTCTCTGACTCTCCTACACCAGGTAAAAATCTCACTATAGCAGTGGTCCCCTCTCACAATGCCCCTTGCTGTACGTAGAAACTCCATTAAAATGAATATCCTTCCAAAATGTACTTATTTATTCCAGTGTGTGCCAGTTTTCATCCCAAAATAATTTTTTGCTTCCTTAGATTCAATTACCTCCTCGTACATATGGCAGAATAAGAAACCACGAGTAAGTAAGATACTACTCCAGCAATTAAAAAAAGATGGGGGCATGGGCCTCCCTAAAACCCGTCATTATTACTGGGCTGCTAACATTCGCTGTCTCGCCTTCTGGAACCGCTTCTACCTCCAGCCCGACTGTCCAACATGGACATCCCTGGAGCTAAATTCCTGCCAAGGTGTTTCACTTCCAGCTGTCCTTGGTTCATCA
This sequence comes from Pagrus major, assembly GCF_040436345.1. Classification (NCBI taxonomy): domain Eukaryota; kingdom Metazoa; phylum Chordata; class Actinopteri; order Spariformes; family Sparidae; genus Pagrus; species Pagrus major. The sequence goes on from NC_133225.1 coordinate 16,091,733, forward strand.
CTCAGCCAATCTCCGATTAAATCAATAACCAACCCGGTTGTGAGTCACACCCTAAAAATGTGGACCCAGTTCAGTAGGTCGTTTGGCTACAGTGACTTCTCCCTCCTGAGCCCTATGGCCTCTATCCACCTTTTTACCCCACCTAGACTTGACTCAACTTTTCAGGACTGGCACAAGAAAGGCATCAGATGGTTTAAGGACATGTACCAGGACAAGAGCTTTGTCTCTTTCAGCCGATTATCAGAGAAATACGACCTACCCGTTACACATTCCTGTCGCTACTTGCAGATCAGACACTATGTTTGTTCTATCTTACCTGGTTTCCCTAAAGAACCCGACATAACCCTTTGGACGTGTTCCTCTCTTTTGATCCACTGTCTGAAGGTGCACTATCAAAATTATACAGAAACATATCCATGCTGAAACACGCACCTATAGACAACATCAGAGCAGCTTGGGAACATGACCTGGGGCATACACTTGATGATGACCGATGGGACTCCATCCTCACATCAATTCATAAATGCTCACTCTGTACAAGACACTGCTTAATACAGTTTAAGATAGTTCATAGAGCCCATAAATCAAAGGTCATGTTGTCGAAGTTCTACCAAGATTTAACCCCTACCTGTGATAAATGCAAAAATAATGACGCAACACTGATGCATATGGACTGGCTGTGCCCCCACTTGCAAAAATTCTGGAGAGATGTTTTTCTTACTCTGTCCAACATCCTAAATTGGAAATTAGACCTAGACCCTATGATAGCTATGTTTGGAATTACACATGGAGTTAATCCCCAATTTACGGAAGCCCTAAAGGGCCATGCATTCATACATTTTATTTCCTTTTTTTGAGATCTCGAGTTATTATCTCGAAATAACAGCTGCCGTTTTCCCGAGATAACAGGATAATTTTCTCGAGATCTCGAGATAACGATATAATTAATTTGAGATCTTGAGAAAACAAAACGATAGTGTAGTACATTAAATCATTGCAGGAAACATCATTCAGTGTAGCAATGTCAGAGGAGCAGGAGCATATCGATCACCGCGTCACATATCTTTTCAATCAAGGCCTGACACAGGCTAAAATAGCATTATGCCTTGCTATTACAGATAATGTACACATTAGTGTGTATAATCTAAAAAGACGGTTAATAAGGCTTCAGCTATATCGGCGGCGCAATCTAAGTGAGCCTGATGTTGTACTTAACTACATGTAATAAAATGTATGAATGCATGGCCCTTTAGGGCTTCCGTACCAATTCACATCTGCAGAAGGCCGCATGATTTCCTTTACCTAGCTCTTGGCCAGACATGCGATCTTGCTAAAATGGAGAGGCACTGCCACACTCAGTCAGTGGCTCCAATGTCCTGTCTTGACCTTGAGAAATTGCGTTCTTCAGTCAGAGGCTCTGAGGCGAAATTTTATAAAACTTGGGGTCCCTTTAAGGAACACTTCAGTGTGGTGTGCCCGCAACCTTGACATGAAAAATATCTGACTGCATGGAAATGACCACACATGATATTCCTATATAATAGAGTATAGATATACAATATAATGATAATATAGATTATACCTTTTTAAGATAATCAGAGTGGGGTGGGATGGGTGGTTGCTGTTATATGTTGACTATGTATAATATGCCATCGCTTTCTCTGTCTTTATTTCCTACAGCACTGTAATTGTACGCATATGTTGCCCAACCCTCGGTTTGTGTTGTAAAAAGAAAATCAATGAAAATATTTTGGAATCGAAAGTACAAGTACCTCAAAATTGTACAGTACTTGAGTAGATGTACTTAGTTACATTCCATCATTGACTATTGGTCAGCCGATTGTCGGTCTGGTCGATTATCAGAACAGATTATTTGAATCGTTTTTTGTTTGTTTGTTTGTTTTCAATCCTTGATTTGAAAATCTGCTGTTTTGGCTCTGATGCAGCATGTCATCTGCAAAATCAGCTAGTAACTAAAGTTAGCAGAACATGGAATTACTCAAGTAACTCAAAATTGTACTAAAGTAGACTCCAGTACTTGAGTAAACTGACTTTATTTATTTATTTATTTATTTGTCAAACTCATGGTCCATTGTTTTTGTGTTGAATTATTAAATAATAATAAATATTAATATGCATTAACGGTTATTTCCTGTATGAGAGCCGTGTAGGGGCAAAATTGTGTCCGTGTCACTCAAAGCGCTTACATCATTTCATCACATATTGTGAGCGAGTCAGGGAGAAACAAGAGTGTTTGTGCGGAGGGTGTGTAACTTTGATACGAGCGGTGTTTTCGCGAGGCACCGGGAGCTCGACGGGGGGAGGACCCATGCAGCCTGCTGGCCGGAAAAAAAAGAGGGAGAGAAAGTTGTGAGAAGTTTGGTGACTCGGAGGTTCAGACAGACCGTTAGCGGCAGCAGCAGCAGCTCAGACGGGGAAGATGGCGCGGCGCTGCGGCCGTGCCACGTCTCGGCTTACTGGACAAATACAGATACATCCCAGGAAGATAGCAACGTGTGCGGTTTGGTTGTGTTTTTGTCTTGTTTTTCCTCCTGCCGCGGAGGCTGGACTGTACTCCAGCTCAGACCAAGTCATCTTGTTAACTCCGGAGAACGTGCAGTCGGTTTTGATCAACTCCACAGCTGCTATAGTTGCGGAGTTTTACGCTTCGTGGTGCGGACACTGTGTCGCCTTCTCCCCCGTTTACAAAAGTCTGGCGAGAGACATTAAAGGTGGGTACGGACCTGCTGCAGGTCACGTAGCTAGCTCCAGCTGTTCACAGTGGCACTTTGTTTGAATATTAGTCTTGTATAAACATTCATACTTAACTATGCTTTATTAACTTGACAAGCCAGCTAAATGGGACTAAATAGTGTATAATTAATTTCTCTGTTGCCAGGGTAACATCTCCCTGTGTTTTTTATCATTTACATGGAGACAGTGAGAGCACCATGCTGTCCTTTCTGTTAATTAGAGCATGTGATCTAATGAAAATCTGCTGTCTCTCCATCACATCCTCCAACTGTTTCTGTAGCTCATGAGCCAAAAGAAAATATCCCACAGCCATGAGATTAAATATAATTAGAGTGATAGTGAAGGGCAAAGTTTGTGATGATGGCAGGAGGCCTGACACAGTCATGGGGTATTTCAATCCTGTGTTTCAGTCAACAGAGGCAACAGATGTCTTGGTGTGCTGTCAAGTGCCTTTAGGGGTGAAAATGGTCATCTGCTTGATATTTAAAGGATAAGTTCACCTCAGAATGACACCATTAGCCATTATCTACTCACCTCCATGTTGATGAAAAGTCCAATGAAGTGTCTTGGTTAATTAAATAGGGGTCGACCGATATGGCTTTAACAGGGCCGATACCGATTATTAGAAATCAAGGAGATTGAACAATTTAACACTTTAATTTTGGTAAAGTACAATTTACTCAAGTACTGTTCTTAAGTACAATTTTAAGGTACTTTACTTGAGTATTTCCATTTTCTGCTACTTTAGACTTCCTCTCCGCTACATCTATTTGATAAATTTAGTTACTAGTTACTTTGCAGATTCAGATTATTCTGTGTTTATTGGCTATTAATTGTGACGTGTTACCAATCAGATGTTTGAGGCGGGACATTGTGTGAGATGATCCTGCATCAGAGCCAAAGTAGCACATTTTTAGATTACTAATTTAATTTGTATTTGTTATGGGGAATCTGACAGAAAAATCGCAAATATTGATTATCAGAAAATGTCGAGTATCGGCCCTGAGCTTCACAGCAAATCAGAGATGCAGCATTCTCCTAAACAACTGAAGTTGATGGGGACTTGTTTTAAAGCATTAAAAACAAAACATGACTCCATACAGCTTTTCCAATGTAATCCAAACTCTGGAAGCTCTGAGATCCCAAATTGATTTAAAAAGTCGTGCTCATGCACCAACTTCAGACAAAGTGTGTGTTAATACTTTTAGCTTAGCAGCTGCAGTGAAGATTTAGGCTCTTAAAAGGGTGGTTTTTCACATTTAACACAAGTTCCCACCTACTTCAGTTGTTTAGGAAAATGCTGCAACTCCGTTTGGTTGTCAAGCTCTAGAAATGTTTTGCGGACTACGGAAACTTCCCCTGAGTTTCCATCAGCATGGGGGTATTGAAATTCAATTCAAGGGCAGTTTGGAGTAAGTAAAGTTAATGACAGTATTATCTACATATGAAGCTGAACAAAAGAATTAGAAAAAATTTAAAGGAAGATCATTAACAAAAAAAGTGAGGATGTCTATTCGATATGCAGATTTTATTTCTTGACAATACTGGTGCACATACTTCCTTCTGTGTACATATACTGAAGTACACATTGGCACACATGGCACAAGTACAACACAGGAGACTGTGTGGGGTGCAGTAGACAGTACTCTATATTTACTGTGGTTCCTCTCTCCCTCTGTTTGATGTCTGTTCTTCAGAGTGGAAGCCAGCTGTGGACCTGGCAGCTATAGACTGTGCTGCAGAGGTGAACAGGAAGGTCTGCACTGACTTCGGCATCACAGGGTATCCCACCATAAAGGTATTATACAGTAAAAAGTGTTTACACAGGGCCACATACTGTGTTCTCCCAACTTTCATGATGGCTGCAGATGACCATGGACAGATGTCATTAGGAAATGATAATGATGTGTTTTCCACTGTGTCTACTGCTACTAGACTTTAGAGACTTTAAAAGCAAGAAAGTCTTGGAGTTTTAAGCTAATTTTAGCTTACTGTTAATTATTTAAATAATGCTCTAATTATAGTCTTTACTCTGTGAAAGACACATCTGAATTAAATATGTAATTAAGAAATAAAGAACAGACAGAGCACCCTTTGTTCTGTTTCTGGTGAATAGTGGTATTTGCTAGAATTAATAGTTGATTAGCAGATACACAGAAAGGTTAATTAGTTCAAACTTCTCAAATGTGAATGTTTGCTGGTTTTCGAAGTCTGATATGATATCAGGTTGATTTGAAATTGAGTAAGAAATCATCTTAAATCACCAGCAAGCTAATTGATAAGGGAAATAATCACTTCTTGCTGCCCTAGTGGGATGTGATATTGTTTGGATTTTCCTTAATTAAAAAACTAAAGAGAAAAGCAACCCTGTTGAAGCAAAATATCACGATATCGGCCTGAGACAGATATATTGGTATCGGTGAATGTGCTGTCCAATATGGCCCAATATGAAAACTTTTTTTAAAATCATAATACAGGAAAAGATGCATGGGGTGGTTTATAATCATTAAATTCCCAGTGAAGTTTATTGTTGTAGTGCACTGATGTTGTTTTAGACAATAAAGTTTATTGGTATTCTGCCTCCATTACCTATATTTGTCAAGTGGTTTATGACCACATTTTAGGGATTATTGCAACAAATTTGTGGATTTTTGGCTGATATATCTGTCCAAAGTTCTTTAATCCCTAATATTGGTGTCAAAATTGGCCACAAAAATCGAGTAACGGTCAGACTGTACCCATTTATGATTCCTTCACTTCCATGCTGCATTTTCTGAACTGACCGTAAAATCAGGAATGTTCACAGTTTTGCTTGAACATGCTCGTTAGCTCCCTTACTGTATGTTTAATTTTGAGCAGCATGTTGTGTAGAATGTGCTTAAGCGTGTGTAGAAACAAAAAACCTATTTGATGGTACAAAGGTATTTAATAAACCAGGGTCAATTCAAGAATTTAACTTTTTATCCTTTAGTGACCAGGCTCTATCTTTCCTCTCTTCTAGTGTTTTTCAGTTGTTTTATAGTCATCATTTCTTCAGTGGATTTAGATATTTTTTTATATTTCTGGAGCCATTTTAAATAAACACTGAAATGATATCAGCAGATGAATAGGTTATGTTTTTTTCACTTTAATAAATACCTTTTTTGGGGATAATTTGTCATAACATACACTTTGGATAGTTATTATTCAGTCAACAAGGGACTTTTCTCCTCGTCTCAGTTGTTGTATTAAAATTCAGTGTAATTTGCATGTAAGAAAATGCTATCATACATCATTTTCTGGATGAGAAAGTGACAGATTGTGTTAGATACTTAGATGCAGAAATCTTTTCACAATCGAGTTAACTTTTGCCTGATCAGCAGCCACACTGCAGAACCGCTTCAGCTCCAAACATCTGCATTTGTGTTTGTAGCATATCTGATTAGTCAGCAGTAGTGTGTGTTTGAGACTCTGCTCTCAGTCCTCGCCTCTCCTCTATGTCATTCAGCGAAAGCCAATGAAACAAAGAGCTCCTTCTGTTTGAACACACAGCGGAGCTTCAACATCTGCGACTCATTTTAACCAGGAAGGATTTAAGGGTCAAGATGGGCCGGGGGGAAAAGCTGCCCCCCCACCAAACATTACACAACATCGCTTCGCTCCTCTCATGGTCGTGTGAGGGCTGTCTTATCTGATCTCACTTCTCTCTTTTGCTCAACTTCCTTAGTAACCCAAACCTTCTCTCTTTCACTTTGCAGTTCTTTCATGCTTATTCCAAGGCTGGTTCTACAGGACAGGCTATGAAAGGTACTACTGCACACAGAAGATACTCAGGCCAATAAAAAGAAATGGTCTTTCATACCAATCGAATGGTGTCAAATTAACAATGTGCATACTGATCATAGTTTTATCAGCCCTTTGTTTCATATTTTATTTTTGGCTTGTGTAATATTGCAGTTATGAATTGTTTGTATACATGCTCAGGTAGTCATTAGTTTATTCTGGTGAATGAACATTTTGCATGAGAATGAACAGCAGTGCGTAATGTTCTCTTGATACTCTTTGACCTTCCAGGTTTCCCTCGAGAAGTTCGGGGCCTCCGTCACAGGATCATAGACAAACTTGAAACCCATGCAGAGCCCTGGCCCCCTGCCTGCCCTCCACTGGAGCCCACCAGGTAAACATACACACACATAAGCCCATTTTCATTGTAGGCATTTAGGGATTAAAGAACTGCGGACACTATCTATAAAAAGAGATTTGAATTGATAAAAATGGAGCAGCTCGTCTAATTTTAAGAGGTTTTCCAAGTTGTCCATTTGTACAACGTATAGTATTTTAGTGCCATTTACACAATTTCAGAATTGATATGGTGATCCTCAAGGACCTAATAGTCTTGAGATCCAGAAAGGGCTGTATGTACAGTGAGGACTAAAATGTAAACAAGTCCATATTCTATCCCACACCTACATATCTCATAGTTTCATTGAAAATGTGCTGAACTTAAGCTCACTTATAACCAAAGAATACCACAGTGTTGTGAATTATAGTTCCTTGTTTAGCTTCAGTATTTCTTCTATCATTTGTTGCAGGCTTGTGCTTTTGCTGCTGCAGCAACGTATCTTTCCAGCACGTTGCGTCATTTCCTCTGATTTCATTTGCACTAGTGCATTAGTGACAGAAACCACTAGACTAACTACCAGGCAACATTGACTCGGTCAACACTTCTAGCCCTTCCTGCTCTGCCCACACACTGCCTTGCATGTATTCGGGCACTGCATAGCCAGTTTTTCACAATAGTTGTGCAGGAACAGGAAGCATGGGTTCATGTTTATTTCTAATCTAAGCTTGAAAGGACTCCTGTCAGAATGATCAGGTGTTTTTCTTCTTTTTCCTCTTCTTTCATACTGAAAATAATAAGTAGATTTGAACTATCATGCTCTCTTGCTTCATGACAAAAAGTCACGATTACACAAGAACATTTTCAAGTGGAAGTAATGTACTTTAAAGCAGATGTCAAACTTGAGTACAAGGATCCAAGACAAAGCCCGAATGAAATAAAGCCTTCTCAATTTAATTTTAGGATGTCCAGAAAATTCAGCCCTTGTTTAATTTTTCTTTTTGATCTCTACGAAATCAATAACTGATCCCTGTAAGAATTATTGGTGATGTTTGGAGTTTCTTCGAGGCCTAGTGCAACACGTACATGGGGATTCCAGTCTTACATGTTTTCATCTGCTGCTCTCTCTTCAGCCAAGCAGAGATTGACAGCTTCTTTGAGACAAACAACGTGGAACACCTGGCACTGATCTTTGAGGAGACTAAATCCTACATTGGCCAAGAGGTAACAAGTTTCCATTGACCTGAGCTGTGTGTTTCTCTGTTCCCTAGAGTATATATTTTTTTTTTTAAGAGAAGCGCCTTCAAATGAACTTGTTGTTTATACATGTTGCATGTTTCTAACTATGTACAACCACATAACTAAAACACTCTTGCTATGGCTGACTTTACAACTTGAACCAGAAAGGAGAAAATACGATGGTGTAATGTTTAGCTGTAGAGAGATCCTTTATCCACATGGTCTTTGGTTGGAAATGATTAGACATCACAGACATACATGGCATATACTTTGTTGAAAATATACCATTTATCTGTATGTGCATTGTGTGTATTCCCCAGGTAACCCTGGACCTGTTACAGTTTGAGAACATTGCAGTACGGAGAGTCCTGAGCACTGAGGAAGACCTGGTAACCAAACTCCGAGTGACAGAGTTTCCATCCTGCTACCTTTACTATCCTGGAGGCAACTTCACCAGACTCAAAGTGTGAGTATCTGTCCAGTCTTTAACTTCCACCCGTTCTACCAGTTCATGAAAGCTTTGACATTTGCATATACCAACAGTACGTCTCTTTTCTTGTTAAGGGATGTACTGTGTTTACATTTGCATCAGCTGTAACAGTTGATACAACTAACAGTTGTTTTTTTAGACAACTTACAAGGAGTGGATAGTTGGCATTCAGGTTGTTGTTAAACAGATCCCTATTTAGTAGCAGTCTGTTATAGGGTGTAAAGTCGCACAGGTGCTTTCTTTCTTAAAGGAGAGGGTATAGAAATAGCAGGTAAACTGTGGGACACATTCGCTTCACTCCCCCGTAACCTAAACTTCTAAACATCTTTCACCATAGATATGCCTTACTTGTTAACCTCTTAAGTTATGTTGGATACTTAAAACAGTTACGTTTTATTTAATTAAAATGAGTCTGGGACGAAGTGATGATTCCTTTTGTTTTAAAGGCCCTACACACTCCACCTACTCCGGCGTTTTCCCTCATTTGACCTCATCTTAGGACGGTGAGAGCTTTGTACAGACTGTGCTCGCTTAACATCTGTTTGACCCTAGTGTTACATTTTGTTGTTGAGCACAGTCGGACTAATATTTGCTCTTCACTCATTTCTATGTGGAGCTTAGTCCAACTTCCAACCTGAGCAGAGGTGTAAATAGCCAGAATAAGTAGTAACATCTGTGTGGGTGTGCAGGACTTGATTGCATTCTGTGAGGCAGTTTAAGGACAATGTAGCAAAGTGTTAGTCTAAGGACATGTCCAAAATAATGCAGTGTTTCTACTGTTATTTAGCATTGAACTACTAACAAGGGGCACAGAAAGAATGACATCAGCACTGGTGCAGACTCCTTTCCACACTAGCCGGATTCGGACGGCCCTTAAAATGACAAACCTACTTTGTAAACCTTTAAATGGTTCCCGCAAGATTGTTGTTGAGCCAAAATGTAACCATGACTAAACAGTAGCAAGCGCCACCTCCCACAGGATGTAACAATGAATTGAACTTTGCTTGAGATCATCCAGAATTGCTGACTGTTATCTGTGATGTACAGGACAGTACACTGGTACAAAGTGGTGAAACAGTATTGTTACTGTTCCGCTTGTGTTTTTCCATCCAGCTTGTTCTGCAAGCACCAGTCGACAAACAATTGTTAATTGTATGATTAGCTGAAGTCATCAGAAGTGCAACAGGCTGCGTTTAGAAATTACACACAGGCTTTAACTACTAGATTTTCAACATTATCATTAACCTAAAGAAAGGAGAACATTTGTAAGTTAAGAAATTATATTTTCTCCTCTTTATTAGGAACATTTAGAATCGAGACAGAGAGGCAGGTTGCACCAATGAGCCACAGAGATGTTAACAGTTTTAATTTATAATAAGTGAGTGTATGTGGTTGGAAGGTGTGAAGCTCTCAATGAGATCTCAAACTTTCTACAGTAATTTCCATTAAGCTTGATTTAAAAAACACAAGTTTACTTTCCTTTGACTCCTATTGTTCCACACGCGACAACTTTGCTTTCTGCCGAAAACCTTCATCGTGTGCTCATTATCTCAACCCTATTCATGAGAATACTTTTAAACATCTGGCCCCTTAATGGGATCAGAGCATCAAAATCGCTCCCATTATTCACTATCATAAAGCGGCGCTGATCATTCCTCACCCTGCAAATTCATCTGCTGTTTCTGCCTCTTTGTTTGGCTGTTTCAATAACTTGGCATGCAAAGAGGACTCTTTTTAGTTGACAAATGCAAAAAGGAAATGATTTATTGCTGATTTATTTATTCACCCTCCATCTCTCCCCTTCCAACCCCCCTCATCTCCATCACTGTACAGAGGGGAGGTTTTTTAATTTCTTGCATGAAAACAATGTCATTGCTTTTCTGGCTTCACCTGCCAAACAAGCCCCAGCCGCACACGGCGACAGATGGCCTCCCATCATCACTGAATGTCTGATTGATCCTGGGAGAGCAGAGTGTGTGTGTGTGTGTGTGAGCTTGTGTGTGTGTGAGAGAGAGAGCGTGTGTGGGCGTCTCACATCCGTCATGCATGTAATGTGTGCCGGTCCCAGGTGAATGCATTCCCCCCCAGCCCACCCTGATGCCTGCCTGCCCGTCGGCCCTGGGGATCGCTGGATGAATGGCTCTCCCTTCACATCTGTACACTCCCACCAGACACGCAGGTGTAATTGAGTCCCGGGCTGGTGTGAGTGAGCGCAGGCCCAGAGTATCCATCCTCCTTATTACCATCCTGTTCCACTTTTACGATGCTCTCTCTCTCTCTCTCTCTCTCTCTCTCTCTCTCTCTCTCTCCCTGCTCTCTCTTACAAGGGGAGAAAGCAAATGAGAGGAGGATGTGAGGGGTGGAGGAGAGAGAGAAAGGGAGAGAGAGAGAGCATTAACGGTTGTGGTTCCAGTCGCAGCGTTATCACATGGCTTAATGATCAGCGATCTCTCTCAGTTCCACGCTACTCTGGCACCATCTGCTCAGTATTTGAAATGCATTCCCGTAAGTGTGTAAAATATATGGCCGCGAAAAATACAGGTCATAAAACATTTTTTATAGCAGCGGACTGCTGAAACAAAAGGCCAGAATTGCATTTGTTTGAGAGCCATACACTTTAGTCAATACTGCACAACCTGGGTTACATGTACAGTCAGTTGTAACAGCCTACACTCTTCTATGAATGTTTGGAGCAAGATTTTGGAAACAAACTGCAGAGATCTGCTCCTCATTTAGCTACGAGAGCGTTAATGTGGGGTGAGAATGTCTAACGTGCAGGCAGTGTTTCAGTTCATCCCAAAGGTGTTGGAGTGGTGAGGTCAAACTCTTTCACCCCAAACTCGGAAAAACGTTCTTTGTAAACCTCTCTTTATGTGTGTGAGGTCATGTTGAAACAGGAGAGGGCCTTCCCTAACTGTTGCCGTAAGGTTTGAAGCACACTGTTCCATAATGGCACATCAAAAGGGGCCTAGATTAGGCTAGTACAGAGCCAACAATGTGAAAATATTTTGCAAAAAATGCACAAAAACAGCCATCAATATGCATCACATTCACTATTCAACACCTTCCCAATCGAACAATGTCAATATTACATCTACAGTAGAAAGCACCAGTGCATCCCAGTTTCATTTGTTAGTGAACATTTCCTGGAGAAAACTACAGTATTTTTAAGAACATATTTAACAAATCATGCTTTCAAAAAGTGATGTGGACAAAGTCGGCCATTCAATAAAGAGGTGGGGACATGTCCCCAGCGTCCCCAGTGTAAATTACACCTATGGCACTAAGGATCCTTTAATCAGAACTAAGGGTCAGGCCCAATTCATGTAAAATTGCCACAAACGATAAGGGAGAGGGTGTGCACACATCATACTTTGTGCATATAGTTATGTTGAGCGACCTGAGAGTCTGTCTCACCAGTTCTGTCTCTCTTTCAGCAACATTGAGGCCCGTGCTTTCTACTCGTACGCCCTCCAGAGGCTGCCGGGGGTTGTGCGATCAGGGAAGCCTCCACCAGTCACCGTAGACGTCCAAACCAACAACACAGAGGAGACCTGGAGACCTTTCAACAGGTATGATCGACTCACGCTACACAAGCTTTCTCTGCTCATTCTTATTATTTGTTGACGTCACGTTTGATTGCGTGCCCAGGTCCAGGGTGTACATGGCAGACCTGGAGTCAACGCTGCACTACTCTCTGCGTGTGGAGCTGGCTGCTCACACTGTCATCAAAGGAGAGGCTCTGGTTTCTCTCAAGAAGTACGCATCTGTACTTACAAAGGTAAAGTTACCAGAGAGAGCACTGCACACACACAAACAGTCGTTGATATACATTGATTAACGTTCATTTTTATTATTTTAGAGATATTAGATATATTTAAAACAGATGGAAAGTAGATACTAATCCAGGTAATCCAGGTTTGATTCACTTGTCATGCAAACATGCTTTATTCGATAAATTCATTGTTTTCTCATTTAAAAGGACTTTGTTGTATCTATAGAATTTTTTTCCTCATTTCACTTTTCACTTTCTGTTATCAGAAACATTTTCCTAGCTGCCCCTTTCATCAGGGGACAGAGGACTGTTTACTGTCAACTATAGTGAACAGGAAAGGCAACACCATTTTGATGAGACAAAATCTGAGATAAAAACTGTTGAAACGGATTTGTTTCTATTAAAAGAAATCTGTATTGGTCAGAAAACAAAAGTGATGAGTTATTTCAAGCTCCAAGAAAACAGCCAACAGAAATGTGTAGTTACAGCAGGTCACCACTAGATGGAGAATGAGACAGCAGAATGTTTGTTCACACTTTGTGTCACAATTTGAGCTGCTGTTTTTCGCCATTCAGCCTTCATAACATGTTATTTTTATGACTTTAGAATCCATCAGCTTATTTAGCAAATTCTTCTCATTAACTGTTTTGTCAAATGCACTTTTGTTTTTTTACCACCCACACACTTGCACACATTATTTAAAGAAGTGGATGTCATTGACCAGAACAGAAGCACAAGTACTCTCTAGGGTATTGTTGACCCTCTTGATGTTGACTCTCAGGGGGATTGAAGCGTGGCTGCCAACCACTGGTCGCCCACAGGGTTTACACAGACACAGCCTGATTACTATCAAACTCTCCCTGGGATACCCCAACCACTACTCCTCCTCCTACTCCTCTTCCTCCACCTCCTCTTCCTCCTCATGCAGTATTCCTACTTTTGGTTTCACACTGGCGTCTCTTTAAATACTTGTGCATGTGCCAGTCGTCTGTGGTTCACCAAAACAAAACAAAAACAACAGCCTCTCCCCCCCTTTTGTATTTTCCACATATATATATATATATATATATATATATATATATATATATATATATATATCTTGCCTCTCTCCATCCTCTTTTACTTTTTTTCTGCTCTTGTGAATACAATTTATTTTTATATTTTCCATGTTTGTTTGATTAATCCACTTTTTTTTACATCCAATACATAATTTCCTGTTGTTTTTTTTCCAGCTTTTTCCGTCACTCACTCATTACATGCTCCCTCGTTCCCTTTTTCCCTCCTTCCTCGCTGAAGTGTGCCAGCCAGGCAAACATGTTGTGATGATGAGGCCTGACCTGCTATTCCTGTCCCTATTGGCTGTGCACCAGGCTGTCTCACTGCCCTAGTCGGCTACCAATCTCTCTGATTATATCTCACTCTCTAGGGAGGCGTTGTAGCAAGCTACTGTGTATCAGCGTATGTGTGTGTGTGTGTGTTTTGGGGGGGTGGCAGAGCACTGTGGCCTCCCATTAGCTCCAGTTTGTTTAGTCAATAGCAGCAGGTCCCAGTGGTATTTTTAGCCTGTCCCCCTACCAGAACGGACCAGCCGCTCAGCGGGGCTTTGTGTAGCTGAGGAGGCCTTCATTGTTGCCACTGACTTGTGACAGTCCTTATTGTCATTTGACTGAGCGATCTCACTACAAAGAGACCGATTCCTTTCAGTCATTCAGCTTGTTAGTAACAGTTAATGTATGACAAGCAAGTAGATTGTGAAACTAGAATTGAAAGACTTTTGAAATGAGAGTGGATGATACTTAAAGCGGAAGGAAATGCTTATGAGCCAATTGGTGCACTTTAGAAAATAAACGCTAAATAAAGTTTCATATTTTAGAGTTCATATGCTTAATATCAGACAAATAGTTGATTTTTTAGGTCAGAAGACTTCTTATCCTCTTTTCCACTATTGTTTTTTTGTGTGTCTATATTCAAATGACCTGTCCTCACTGTTAAACCATTCTTTCTTCCTGATAACAGACACAATATGTAAAGATCTGACACCTGAACTCCCTGCATGCATGAGTCATGTGATTAGATTAGAGTGAAAGTGACTCACGTTGATCTGACCACAGTGTCACCGCTTCACACTGGTGACACATTTCCTCAATCATGACGCACTTTTTAATTTTACCTCACGAAATGATAAGTGGGAAGACATTTGCATACATGAGGGTGTGTATTTGCATGGGTGACATTGTATGCAATTAATGTATTACTTTTTTTCTGTGTCGATTTTCTTCATTGATTGATTAATCATGTTGCCTATAAAATGTCAGAAAACTGTGAAAAATGCCCATCACAATTTCCTGCAGTCCAATAGGACTTCTTCAGATTTCTTATTTGGGAGATTAACAGTCTGAAACCAAAATATATTCCATTTACTGTGATAAAGGCAAGAAAAAACACCCCTTTTAGAAGCTGGAACTATCAAATGTTTGGCATTTTTGCTTGAATATTACCTAAATATCACAATAGTTATTGCTGTTCTGTACATCCTGAGGACACTGGGAATTAATACATGCATTCATCTGCTCTATGTATTAATGTCTTATAAAACTCTGTTCTGTCCAAGAATTATAATTCCACAAATTGTTTATTTCTTGTCCATCCACAATCATCCCCTCATTGTATCTCCTCATCCAAACATGTAAACGTGGCGGCTGTTTTATCGTTTTTGTTTTTTTTTATCATGCACCCGGTCATAATATTACTAGATTTACTGTCTTGTCAGGCTGAAGCCGGATTTATGAATCCTCTACATGTATATGAGGATTAAAAAAGTGGATCTTGGGAAGCATGAGAGCATTACAGCGAGGTTTTTAAGGATTACACCTCTATCCTGCTTTTCTTGAAAGAAGCCCTTCAGCCCAGAGGGGCAGGGGAATAAAACAAAGAATTAAGAGGGGGGCTTTGGCCTAAAGGGACACAGGCTTCACCCTTCTCACGCCAGGGCTCAGAACATAATGTTGACATACACTTATATTTCCAAAGAGGCTCTCTGTTTTTACTTAAGATCATCCGTCCATGTCATAAGGATCATATTACTGTTATGTACGCAATTCTTGAAAAGATTGTCAATTAATTTGGCTGATTTCAGTTGTAGTTTCACCTCAGTAAATGTGTGACTTTAAAGATGAAGCTGCTGGTTTCCACTCCGTGGCATGTGTCTGTAGTTTACGCCCCAATTCTTCCTCGTGTGGATTGAAGTTAGATCATTACCAAGCAGCTTCACCCCTGTTTTTACCCCAGGCCTGGCCATGTCTGCCCTGTTGCAGCCAACAGATGCCTCCCTCTCGAGACCCTCAACACAAGGAGCTTGCGGTTTCTCAAGTGCTGCTGATACTAATCGGATCAGGGATGACATATTGCCGGGGTGAAGGGGATTGTCATGGTCCAACTGGGATGGGGGCAGGAGGGATACAGGGTCAGAGGAGGGGAAGTGTGTGTGTGTATGTGTGCGTGTGTGTGTATTTGCATGTGATTGTGTGTGTGTGTGTGTGTGTGTGTGTGTGTGTGTGTGTGTGTGTGTGTGTGTGTGTGTGTGTGTGTGTGTTTTCTCAAAACAGAGAGCACAAATGTGGAATGAGATATCTAGTAGAGATGATAAAATATAGACAGTTTGAACACAATATGAACCCATTCCAGTTGATGATCCCAACTGTAAAAATGGCTAGTACTTATTTTCATCTTATAATCGATTAAATGGCTTTGACAGCTGATACTTTTAATGTTTTTGGATATTATCCGGTAGGGGTTCATTTATTTTGCTTTGTTGTAGCTGCATCCTGTAAGATGCTACTTAACAGTCACTGATGTAGAAAACAGGTGATATTGTTTTTGGTATAACAAACAATAAACCTCTCTGGTGTTGCATTTTTTGCAAAATTAGATTCAAACTGTCTGAGAACAAAAGAACTCAATGTAGGCTGCGTCTTCACCTGTCTTTCCTTCAATGCCTTTCACTGTTTTTTAACAAAATTCATCATCATGTCTGTGAAATGCATTTGGCATATTGATTGACATTGTGCACCATCAGTGATCAAGGCCAGGGAGTCTGACAGGGAGTAAAAAGAGTATGTTATGTTATGTCTCTTATTTGTTATGTAAAATAAGAGAATTAGTGATAAAAGCATAGCAGGATGACACTGACTATTACACATTTTTTGTACAAAAGTTTAACATGGTGAACATTTGTGTTTTAAGGCGATCAACAGGCCCAGAGAGCTCATGAATAGTGTTGCTTTGGTGATGCTGACTTAAGCCCATTAGTCTGGAAACACCTGCGTTTTCTCCTATGGTTAAATTCATATGGCTGTTTAATGAGCTTTTCTGACTGGTTGGCATGCAGACCCCAGATCCAGACCTAAACCTATTATAACACTTCCCCAGCAGTGAGCAGCACACATTAGAGGCCTTTGTCCGCGCTTTACATCCCACCTTTAGTATTGTGTGTGTGTGTGTGTGTGTGTGTATGTATAGATATAGAGCTACATACACCTGTGATAGGGTTAGATCTAGTGCAGTGAAAACGGAAAATGTTACTAACCAATATGTTGAAATTCTGTGATTTATGCACAGAGTTCTCTGTAGGCCAAGTTGCTGAGAGGGGAAAGGTGCTCTGTTGCAAAGGGAAGGACACAGGACAGAGCAGGACTCTGTTAGCCTTGGACAAGGAGGTTTAAGCAAATCACTTGAGGTCTGGTGAAGTGGTCAGGGTGAACACACAGATCCTGTTAGAGTGTGATGAATAGACGGCTGAGCCATGGACTGAAAGGCGTGCGAGTGTTCAAGATTGGCAGTGTGTGCAGGTGTATTTAGCTGAACAAATGGTGTAGTTACTGAATTAAAAAGACGCAGCGATGCAGATGAAAAAAGGTCCATATGTTGGATGACGTCAGCTCTTTTTGTTGTTTTTGTTCCCTCTCAAATTGCCACATGCACTTTGACAATAACGATAATTTAAAAGATAGTTGATTTATGCATTTACCTTGTTCTGTCCTCACAAAAAGACCCAAAAATGTGTTCAAGAAAATGAGTAAAGATGGAACAATTAGATAATCAATCATAAAGTTGATCAAGAAAAATAAATAGGCACTTATTAATGTAGCAGAAATGCCAAACCTTTGCAGGATCCAGCTTCTCAGATGTGAAGATATTGCTGTGTTTTGTTGTTGTGCATAATAGTAAACTGAACATCTCTGTGTTTTGGAATGTATGTCCAAAAAAGAGGACACTTTAAGATGTCACCTTGATCTTAATGAAATTATATATTTTTATTATTTTTATATATTTTCTCAATTTTATGACATTTTATACACAAAATGATCAGTAATCAATTATTCAAAGAAAAAAAACCTGCAGATCAATTGATAACTATACTGTAGTTGCAAGCCCACACACAAGTTACCATGGAAATAGTCTATTTGTCTGTTGTTTGAGTCTTGGAAAAAGCTTGATCCTTTTGTTGTGTCCATTTCTGGTAAAAAGGACCATTACCATAAATTGTTCCACAGAGAGGCTTACAGTAAGAATAGGAGGCACATTTAGCTGAAATTAATTAAAGGGCTGTCCTCTCTTTTACAGTCTAAACACTCCAGGCATCAGCTGTTTCTATTGTCAGTATCGAATGTGTGAAGACATAATTGTCTGTGCCTGTCTGCATTCTGTCATCACTGGTCTCAGATACCCATCAGCTGGATTTCCTCTTTCTCTTCACAGACTAACTTCTGCTAGTTACAGAGTCATGTTTCCTGCCAGTTGTGGTTGTTACCATGGTTGTTTGAAAAGATGTAAATACACAGCAAGAGAAAGCGCTGAGTAGCCAGTGGATAAGTGGTTGTTAGTGGCTTAGGAAATGGATCTTAATGAAGGGAGAGGCTTAAGCTCAGCTGCTGTGACATTTTGTGGTTTTTCTTTAAAGGTGCTGAGAAGGAAAAACACTTAAACCACAACTTTTGTGCAGCATGTAAACCATGTTGAGGATGAGATGGCAACTAATAATCTTGGAATTGCACGTCAGCTCGGTACATTGTGCGTATTTGTAGAACGAAAATAATGTTCATCTGAGGTGAGGATGTTGATTTGAAAGATTTATTTTAGGCAAAGGAGTGTGCATGTTAAGCAACACGTTCAGCCTGTACAAATAGAAGATACATAATTAAAAACATTTGCAGTCTGTATTTTAAAGCTGTTATGTGGTGGAAACTGTTCATATACATTTCCATGTGCTGACTAAAATATACAACTAATACTAGAGCATGAAAGACTTAGACTAACTTTTTGCTAGATTATAAATGTAATATAAACTGTACATTATAAGGGCACAGGAGTTTTGTTTGCTTTTCAGTAAACTACACTTTGAGTTGCACTAACGCTAAAAAAATTAGTTGATGAATCGATCATTCAGTTGACACATTCTTCTCTAATGTAAATATATGCTGTCTTTTCTTGTTTTCTATAATAGTAAATTCAATGGTCAGACAAAATAAGCAGTCTCAGATGTCACTTTGGTTCTCGGGAAGATGTGATGGGCAATTCTCATTATTTCTCAGGCATTTCATTGACTAAATCACAAATGGTTTAATAAAATGAAAAATGAAAATAACGGTTGATTGCATTGCATTGATTGATTGAAAGTTGACATTGATTTCCTTTGTGCTCTATTGTTTTGTGTCTGCAGTATTTCCCAGGCCGTCCAGTGGTGATGAACCTTCTGAGGTCTATGAACGGTTGGCTACAGAACCAGACTGGTGATGAGATTTCATATGACTCACTCAAAAAAATACTGGATAATTCGGCACTGGTGAGTCGAGACAGAGCTGTACAGACAAATATCCAATTAATCATTGCAATGAAGTTGGGGCTTCGTGTTCGTTCTTGTTGGTCAAGCCAACATTCAAATTATTCTTTGTTAACTTTTTTGTCTGTCTTTCATCTTTGGTATTCATTGTATTCAGAATTGGTCTGCCCATTACATACTGCCTTGAGGAAGTACACAAATGCAAAGAAGAGGCTTTTGTGAGCCTGAGCACGCAGGCTTCCACGGAGAAAAGAAGGGAGAGGAGGGGAGACCAGACAGATAAGCAGCTGCAGGGAGAACAGAGAGCAGGGCATCAAAAAATGCACCCAGACTGATGTGAGGACGTCTGTCTGGGAGTAGCCTTGTTGTTCCACTGAGGTACCAAGGTCACTTGTCAGTCTGGCCACTTAATCAGTTCAAAACCACCTCAGAGGCACCAAAGTGATGCCTAATTTGTCAAAGAAAATGTCAAAATGTGATCTTGAACATTTCAATAAAAACACACAGTATGACCAGATGAAAAGATATTTTATAAATATCCAGATATTTCAATATGTACTTTGTCCTTGTCTCAGTGCCAGCACATACAGCTGAGGATCTATGTGCTGTTGTCTTTGGAATGAAGCCTGCATGCCTCCAGTATGCCGCCCCTCGCAAATTGAAAGAGTCACTTACTTACATCATTAGCTTTTAGCAGGCAAATCAATGGATCAATGAATCAATTGGAATGTATGAATAGACTTCGCCTCAGAGGAAATGGACTCTGTACACACATGCATACACACACCAAATCTTTACTATTGACATGTGAGTAACCCTGTCAATCACGCCAGCGATGGCAATGCAGTGCTGCAAGAGAAACGACTTTATGTCAGAGAAAATATGTTATTGGATTCAACTGTGGCTTGTGGCTGGAGATCTGGATAGCTTCTGTTCATTAGTGGAGGGCTGAGCCATTAACCTGAGATTGACTTCTTATTGATCCAGAAAACTACCAGGAACAGCTTTCATTAAGTTGAACAGGTTGGGAGGTGCTGGAGAGGCTCTACTTTTGAGAGAATCTTTAAAATGTAGTCTCATTAAAGGATGAGGTTGAGTTGTACTATTTTCCTTATCAACAAATGCCAAAAAGGCAAAAAAACATCAATGTGTCTGTGGCACTTAGACCCAATCACATTCAGTCTTACTGAACAGTAACAGTAAGCTACCAAACAGGATTAAATAATCTTTCTTTATCTATTAATTGTTTGCAGCCCCAGGGGGCAGGCTACCTCTGTAATTGCTAAGGGATAGTCTACAAGGAAAGATTGTGGATAGCTCAACTAATTTTAATAAAATGGAAATTGTTATTTGATATGTAACTATATCCACACATTGAGTCAGTCATAACAGCTGAACACCATTGTGCTGCAATTTGAGAGCATGTGGAAATTAGTTAGGTAGCAGAAAAGTTTAAACAGTAAGCTTTAAGTGATAAATGGTTGCAAAAGATTGCAACTATTTTAAATAGTTTGCTAAAAGTAGTGGATAGATAGTGAAAATAGTTATCTAGCTAAAAGCAATTGATAAACAGTTGAAAGAGGATATGTATAAATGCTTGAAACATCCAGGTTTTTGTATGAATTTTATGAAAAACTGATCAAACCAGCATAAAAGTTTACAACTCAACTGGATGAAAAAAGTGGTGATGATGAAGGGGAACTTTAATTCATGGAGAAAAAAAACAGCTTGGGAATGACTATACTAAGTTATTTATGGCAGGGAGATGGTGCAGAATTCAATAAAAAATGTTACTATTGTTTTCATGTTTGTCACAATTAAATAACATGTCAGTACATAGTTGTTTGCCATGGAGACCTGTAGCACAGGAATGAGCTATGTCAGGCTGTGGTCATGTAGACACTACTTGTTAGTAGGATCAGTTCATTGTTGGTTTTGGTCTTTTCTTGGGATTTGTTGACAATGAGAAAATGTAGAATATCACCTGGTTTATCCTTTAAGCTTATGTCTTTGTTTTCCTCTTCCCATTTGTCTGTAACTGGTGTTTGTCTGTTTGTTTTTCTTCCTCTCTCTCAGTCTCCAAACACCGCTTTGCCCGAAGGACAGAGGTGGGTGGGCTGTCAGGGTTCACAACCTCACCTGAGACGTTACCCTTGTGGGGTGTGGACTCTCTTCCATGTTCTCACTGTCCAGGCCAAGAACGTGGGAGGCACCGGTACGCACACCCACACACACACAGAGTTTGTATTGCTGTGAATGAAAAGGGGCATTGAAAGTTCACAATGACGGTTGGACTGAGGATGAGGGCTTTGTGGGGCTTTGTAAACAAATTAGCCCAGGAATGTTTAGTGGACTGCTTTTTTTCACTCTGACATGATTTAACATCTCACAGAGAACAGACTGAAGACACGCACACACACACACACATACACTGTATATGCAGAATTTCATGATGAAGTTCTGACCAGAATTCTTTGAGGTTTTGTAATTTTATCACAGCTAAGATTGAGCCTAATTGTGGCTGTGTGAAGAGGGATTATGTTAGATTAGTGGAATGTGAGTGGTTAATAAAACAGGCAGATGACCAGAGGCTCCACTCCTGGCAGGGACGTTAATCTCCCTTCAACACATACACGCACACGCACACACACACACACACACACACAGAGGTTAATCCCGAGGTTTACGGACCATCATGTGACCTGCAGATGGACTGGCCAAAAGGGGTGTCCATCTGGCCCCCCACAGACCACCATCTTAATGGGTGGATACACACACACACACACACACACACACACACACACACACACACACACACACACACACATACTGTATAGTGTTGGCCATCACATAAATGTCCACTCATTCATGTACACATGCTGCATGGATTATTAAAGGTGTGAACACGTTAGTAAAGGATTAAATGCCGGCCTATAGTTATTTTCATAAAGAGCACATAGACACATACTGCCGGACACACTCCCACTGTCAGTACGTTTCCTCTGTAGGTCCTGCTAAGCCAAGAACAAAAGCAAACAGCTCCAGGAAAATATGTTTGTGGACTGTTGAATTCCTGAGACAACAGCCTGGCCACCATTCACACAGAGGGTTAGCTGTATTTAATCTCCAGATTGGGTTATCCCATTCGCATAGATTATTCATCTCAATATGGGGTTAACCCAGCTCTCTGTGACTCCTGGCCCACATAACCGTGGGAATCCCGGAAGCTGTGGACACACACTGCCATTAGCAAGCTTTCAGGCTACAGCACAGGTTAACAGTACATTTAATGTATAGAAACAATAAGCTTTTCAAGGGGATGAGATTTGGCTTTACATTATGACTGATTTCTACTTATTGAGAGGAGGTAATTGCATTTACACTTCACTGACCTCATGTCATTCCCCTCCAGATCCCCAGGAGGTGCTGAGAGCGATGAGAAGCTATGTCCGCAACTTCTTCGGCTGCAGGCCGTGTGCCGGGCACTTTGAGACAATGGCAAGGGAGAGTATGAACGAGGTGAACACGTTGTCTTCGGCTGTTCTGTGGCTTTGGTCCAGACACAATCGAGTTAACAACAGACTGGCAGGTAGGAGTCTGCACACTCATCTGTAGCTGATTTGCATATCTGTAATATGCAAACCTGTAATCTGTCATTTCAGTTACAGATTGTATGATCTTTTTTTGTCATGGTTTTCTTAAAATTACAGTAAAACAGCTGTTATTAGCATCTTTACTTCCATCATGTGACATTTTCCTGAATTAACTCTGGATGGGATGAATCAAATCCTTTAGGTCTGGTTGGATCATTACAAGTCGGTGTGGCTTAGCAAATATGGAGCGATATGACTCCGTATTGAGATATGAAGATGTTTTTTTTTGTTTTACACCTCTGACGCATAATATCACTCTGGTAGCTACTATGACCCACAGAGTGTCTAGCACATTTATATGATGGGCAGGTTTATCTAGACGCCTGAAATCACATTAGCTTGGATATATTTCAACCCAATTGCCAGAGTAAATGGTAGCCAAGTACATTTCTGCAAAACCACAGATATGTTCGAGCTGTACGTTTCTTTATGTTGCAAATTGTCGTGGAGAATAGTCTTGTTTGGGTTAAATTTTCTATTTCTCTCTCGTTCACACTGCTGTGCTTATGGTCTAGTTAGGATTAGGCACAAAACTACTTGGTTTGGAAAACATCATGGTCTCTTTTGGTTGCCACAAACACGGCTGAAAATGTCCTGAGGTCTCCTTCAAAACACTAGCTTCTGTCACCAAAAGCATGGCTGGAGATCAAAAATATTTGGTTTTGAAAGATCCCCAGTTCTCCTTAAAAATACCTGTGGTGTCACAGATGCTGCAACGCAGACTTGAACTGCAGTCACCCATTTGGCAGCCTTGTCATTTGTTACTCTTCTTCCCACTGTGTGTAACACTCAAAAATGACTTTTGGTGGCATGTACCAGAGATAACTAAATCTGCTTTTTCTTTTATTTCACTGTGTCTGCGAAGGGAAGTGACTAGTTGTGCTTTTGTTTTGAAGACCAAAATGAAGATAAAAACCTTTACAACAACAAGCATGCTATCAAATGAGGTTAACTTGTATATTTTTTTGTGAAACCCTTATACACCATAAAGCAATTCAGCCATGTGGTAGAATTTTCAGTATATTTTGAAGTAAGTGTGATAATGTCTTGATTATTTTTGTACACTGCAAATGAAAAGTACAGCTGAAACAATAAGTCAATGAATTGATAAGGTGATCACCAGAAAATTAAGCTGCAGCTTTTTTGATAGTCACTTAAGCATTTCAATTTTTTAAGCAAAATAATAGTTTCACTGGTTTCAGCTTCAATTCTTCTTTTGTATATTATATCATTGACAAACTTGATATCTGTTGGCCAGATAAAACAGTCGCATTTGAACTATACTCTGACCTTTTTATAGACAAAATTACAAAATCAATTAACTGACTTCTACATTAGACACGATACAAGAGATACAGTATATGATGAAGATCAAGGTTATGAAGCTGATTGAAGTCCATGTCCTTGTGATTCCATGTTAAGCCATCCCTGTCCCTCCTGCTTTTCCCCTCACATCCTTTCCACATTTCTCTTTTCCTTGCCCACCATAGCAAGCCTTGTGATCTTAAGCACAACCTTCCTCAATTTGGGGGTAGATTTTCAATTCCAGTTTCCTTTAATGGTCAGTTAGTCTTTGTAATACAACTAAGAGGGTGAGGGGAGGAGGAAGGATGGATCCTCAGATCAGACACCAGCTGTCACCCCGTCTTAGTCCTCCAAGTATCATCTGCTTCGGCCTCACCCATTTTCTCCTCCTGACCCCCCTCTGCCATCTTCCATCCTTCTCACACCCTTACTTTGAGTCTCACCCACACCCCACTGACCATCAACTATCACCTCACCAGTCATCAACCCTTTTCTATTTATCCCTCTAGACTAATTACCCCAAATCCTGCTCTTGGACCTCTTACTTATAGGTCTGTACCCCAAACTACATGAAATTTCTATCTTTGTAAACTTTGCATATTTACCCAATTATTAACTATTAGTAAGCCATACACAGAAATGAGAATCTTCAGAAAGTACCTTTACTGCATTTTTAGTTTCTCCTCTAATCTTCAGTCCATCCTTCTGTTTTCTTGCTCTGTAAATTAATTTTTCTGTCTTTTTTGACCATGCTGTATCAGCATATTACACTGCATATCAGTCTCAAGAGTATTAAACAGCTCCCAAGCATCCCTCCTCCCTTGTCTGTATTCATATGATTTTATTAGGCGCAGGGCTGTCATTAACAGCCCACTTTGTTAAATCACTATCTTTTGTTTGTGTTGACTGCCCCCTCTTATATCTCAGGGACAGCTTGCGTCCTGAACAGCAGGGGCCAGAAGGACACCCGTCCCTGCGTGTGTCTGCTCCCCAGACACTTAAACACTATTCAACCCGCCACCATCATCCATCCGTCTTCCCTCTCTTCCTCTATTCCTGTGGCAGTCTTTCTCTCTTTCCACTCACCGTCCCCTGGGACTCATATCCTCCGCTTGACAAGTAATAGCACAGCATCCTCGCTGGATGGGTCCCCCAGGAACCAGCCCTCTTTGCCCACACACACACACACACACACACACACACACACACACACACACAATTCCCAAGGTATTGTGTGACAGCAGGTGGCAAACACCACGACACAAGCCACACACGCTTCCTCCATCCTCTCCTCCCCCTCCCTAACACACACACACACACACATACACACACAGCCCCTCCAAGCATGGGTCAAGTTATGGCGTGTGGCAGGGGGAGTTAGTCATGGTGGAGGGTGAGTCGGGGTCCACAGAGGATAAGTTGGGTGAATCAGAAGGAGAGAGAGGGAGGAGTGGAGGGTTTGGCTGTGTTTGTAGCAATGAGTGGCAGCGTCTCCCTGAGGAGAGAACACACCGTCCCTCCATCCACTCAACCCCTCCTCTCCTCTTTGCCTAAAGTGGAGCTCTTTAGCAGGCCTGCCCGCCCCTCCTTTCAGGAGCAGCCATGCATGAAAGAGCAGCTATTTGTAAAGCGGCCGAACAATTAATTTAGCTGGCAACAAAGAGGCCCCAGGGCCCTCGGCCTCCTCGCAGCAGCAGAATTAAGACCGGTGGCAGCTCATTCCTGTTGCTGCTTGTCAACAGGCTGAGACTGATTCACATTTCTACAGACAAAAACAGCTGCTGCAGCAGCCCGGCTGCCTTCAGGACTTCAGGACAGCACTGCTCACAGGGTGTTTGTGTTTTTTATTAACAGTACTAGAGTTTTTAGTATTGATACAGGGGTGGATGACAGTTCCTTCAACTATGACCATGATATCGCATTTTTGTGATAATGATGCTCTTGAAGAAAAAACAAAATGAGAAATGCCTCTTTTGTAATTTTTGAAAATACGTTTGTTTTTTTTGTTTTTTTTATTTTTTATGTAAACGGTTGACTTCCACCGTGCTACACTGGGTATGTCTACCTGAGATGATAAAATTGGTTGGGTGTGACGTCTCCTTCTTGATGTTAGTGTATTCTTGCAATACTGCAATACTACCAGTTTCACTGTAAATCTTTGCTTTCGTAAATGCACTACTTCAATACAAAATTCACTGCCATATAAGGAACTAACCAGCAGCAGTGTTACTTTTGCTGTCAGCCATGCATGTTGCTTCCTGTAAATAGTTATGAAATACTTAGGCCAACATGTCACAATACATTGATATAATGATGTAACATGTTGGTATTACATAAAAATAAACCAGTATCTTTATGAACAATAGGATATGGCACAAAGCATCTTGTGAAATATATTTTTTACAATACAAACCAAAGTTCTCAAATAATACATGTTGTCCAAAAGACATTTGATTTAGTAAATGTGCATTCAAACGGAAATTCCGAGCTTGTGGTTAAAACATGAGTAAGTCATGTACACAATATGCATGGTGTTCAAGTGGTTAAGTTGTGAGAACACTGCTTTTAGGCTAACAATTTAGCAAGCTAGCTAGCTGGCAACATAATGCAGGAAATGCAATGCCATAAGAAAAACTCTACACAACTATAATTACATTATATCAACTGACCATCTACTGAAAAATGAACTTCCATGGCCTCCCCATTTCTGAAAATGTCAACAAACACATAACAACAACAAGGTCATTAATACCACAAGACAGGGCCGTGCTCGTGAACACGGTAAAACAGGTACACATGAATCCAGCAAAAGTAGACCAAAATAAGCAAACCTTTGACTTAAGCCAGAGTATCACAGTATCGTGATTAGAATCAAATGGCTCTTTTTTTAAGTTCGTGGCACATGTTATTTTTGATGTTTGACTTCTGTGATTTTACGGATGACTATTTAGGTGTTTATTGTATTGTGTCGGAAATCTGCCTCGGACTTTTCAGAATTGGAATCTCGTCAACCTTGAAATTTCTGTAATCTTGTATGATGTAATGTGCTCTAATTAACTAATGAGGTAAACTTAACATTCACTACCAGTGTTGGGTACGTGGCAGTTCTAGATTATTTGGAAATGTGTGCACCAGACACATTTGAGTCAGCATCAATAAAAAAAACTAAGGTGCTAGATCTGTCATGCAATAAACAGAATTCCTGGTTTAGGTTTTGTCACGATTATTTAAATGAGCATAAAATGTCTGACATCATCTGCACTCCCCAGCAGCCATGATGTCTCAGTATGCCGTGCAGTGTAGGTGATCCTCACTTACAGAATTAGTGCTGAGGAAGCTAGTTTGACGTGCTGAACAATACATATTTATACCTGATGAATATGTATGCGCGACGGTGATGACATCTCCGTGACAGGCCATTGTGGCAATCTCAATATGGCTGGTATGGCTAAAGTCACCCTGGCCGCAAACGTGGCAAGCTGATTAGAATAAGGGAAGAGATCTGAGGCATCTGGGGTGTGTGTGTGTGCACATGTGTGTGTGTGCACTCACCTGCTGAAATGTATAAAAGCCCCCCCACACACCCGCAGGCTGCAGCCCATCAGGACACAGTAAAATTGATGTATCCTTTATGTAAAGTACTGTATGCAGAGTACATACACACATGCATATGACTGAGATTAATCTTGAGCAGGGGAGAGAAGGAGGAGGGACTGGGGACGGAGGTGGTGGAGGATGTAAATTGACAGTGCTGTAAAGTGACAGACCTGCTGCTGCTCCGCTTTTTCATTTTTTTCTTCACACAGACACACGTACACACACGTACACACACACACACACACACAATGGCCTGTTGGTGACAACAAGCAATCTATTATAGGATGCTGACCTGTGTGTATATGCAGTGTGCAGAGTAAGCCAAGGCAATATATTGATATTATATCATTATATTTTGTATATTGTTATAGCGTGATATGGCTCAAGTGTTGTCTTGTCCTGGTTTTAAGGGCTGGATTACAGTAAAGTGACCTAATTTTCTGAACTCAGCAGAATGTTTTACTTGTTTTAATACTTGCCTTTACCCATTTAGTCTTTGTACCCACATTACTGATGATTATTTATTAAAAATATGAATGTGTTAATATTTTGTTAAAACGTCCTTAAAGTATTGAAGCAATATCGATATTGAGGTATTTGGTCAAAAATACTTTGATATTTGATTTTGTTCATATCACCCAGACCTGTAATAGCCCGCTGGTAATCATGCAATGTAAAAGGGTACCTCATGCTCACCTTGATTAATAAATGGTACATTTATAGTTAAAAAATCACTTTTAACAAACAGTTAACATTATAAACTATTTAATAAGCAGTTATGAAGGTTTATTAACATCAGTTGCATAATGTCATAAGTCATCAGTTGGAACTTTAAACATCTGCTTACAGGGCTCCAGGGTACGACTGTTTTGATCAAACATGCACCCAAAAATCTGTCAAGTGCGACTAAACATTTTCACACCAGTGCGCCTGAGACTTAGAGGTTTACTTTTTAAACAGTTGACATTATCACAATTTCTTGTTGCATTTGATTTGAGTGAAGAAACAAAATGTATTTCCATCGTTTATAATCATTTACATAACGTGTTAAGAAATTAAGTTTAAATGTATTATTGGGTGCACCTAAATGGAAAACTTAGGTGCACTAGTGCAACCACTGTAAAAAAAAAAAAAAAAAAATTAGTCTGGAGCCCTGACTTAATAAATGGTTCATAAAGCATTTCTTTTTTTGTAACAAATTAAATAAATATTAACTTAAGTCTAATAAACTATAAATGTACCATGTATTAATGATGTTTATTATAAAGAGTTACCTTTAGACTCGTGCATGTGTATTATGAATTTTAAAAAATATAAACATACTTGTGGAATGGATTTCAAATCTGACTGACATCTGTAGGACATATTCAGAAAATAATTAAATTGTGTTGGTTTGATCAAGCATTGATGAAGTGCTTGAGAGTAGAGAGAGAGAAGATATTTCTCAATTTCCCCTTGGGGATCAATAAAGTATTTCTGATATATTATCATGTATTGCAATATAGAGTAGTACAAAATATATTGTTTAAAGGCCATATCGCCCAGCCGGAGTGCAGAGTGTGTTGTGTACGAGCCTGTGTTATTGTGGGTTTCCCCATTCCTCAGCCAGTCTGTTTGCGTGGGTGCAGTGTGTGAGTGACGAGGGGCGTTAGTGAGCAGACATGTTAAAGGAGAAAGTTTCTAATTCATTAGCAGGGCAGCTCCCCTCGGAGGGTTCTGCTGCTCTCATGTTCAATTTGGAAATTGGACTCTGCTTTCAAAGGGGTGTGAAGGGACAAGACAGGTGCCCCACAGCACCGAGGTCTGCTGCCTGAAAACAGAAGGTGTGTGTGTGTGTGTCTGTGTGTGTCTGTGTGTCTATGTGTGTGTGGGTAAGCTGTCCACTTTGGCCACATCTATTATCTCACCACCCCTCCCACTGGGACATCCCAGAAGCCCATTGATCATTGTTAGACCCTGTCATACACTCTCTCTCACACACACATATATAAATACACATACACTAACACACAGACACACACACAAATATCAATCCCTAGATTACATGCACACAAACACAGACAGATGATTTACATATACACACTTAAACACATACATACACATATGCATATAGGCACTTAGTTTTTACGAGCACTGTGACAAGATCAAATGGGTTCAACACAGATTGCATCCAGTCCTCAAAGCACTTTACATCCTCGAGTCAGTGCACCAACAAGGAGAATAAAAGAAACAACAATGGGTGAAATAGCTGACTGGGCGCTTTGTGTTGTGTGTGATTCCTGTATGTGGCAATGACTCTGGATCCAGGCAGCATTTTCTGACCTTGTATATCATCTCCTATAAGTTAGGTTACATACTTTACAAAGACTTTGACAAAGCTGTAGTAGTTACGAGGTCTGTTTAGTGAAAAAATGAACTTAAAAAGTAATAATGTACATAAGTATCACAAGTAAAAGTACTTAATGTGCAGAACAACCTCCGATATATAAGACTATTATAAATTGCTCACAGCTAAACTTGTATTATTACCTGTAAGAAGCATTTTAATGCTGTTGTGAGTCCACGTGGTGCTTTGTGGACTTGTAATACTATACAGTGCATTTAGGCAGTTTAATGTGTAGCAGTGCATCATATTATCTGATATAATAATATGTTTTATATACTGCAAAGTAATTATATCTGCCAAATAAATATAGTTGAGTAAAAAGTGCAATATTTCCCTCAGTGTAGTGGAATAGAGGTATAAAATGTCATAAATGGAAATAATCAAGTAATGACACTGTTTGTCAGGGCTCAACACTAACTTTCAAAAGTAGTTGCCAGGAAACCAGATGTCAGTTTTTGGTAGCCAAAACTGAAAATATGGTTGTCATTTTCAGTCATCATATACTGTATTTTGATTAATCAAGACACTATGCAGTTAGTAGCTTGGCTACAACCATTGCCTGTTGGCCTCATGGATCTAATTAAGGAAAAGGTTGGCCCAGAAGACGAAACTAAGTGGGTTTCGTTGGCAAATCAATGCTGCAGAACATGATTGCGTAGTCACATTCACTATGGAGTCACTGAATGCCCAAACAAGACCAGAGTCCACTTTACACAGGTTTTTAAAGCATATGGATGCTAGGATTATGAGTTTAAAAGTTATTGTAATTTTAGAACAATTGCTATTTTTAGCTGCCTGCAGCTGTCTTGGTCTTTGAGGGTTAAATATCACAAATGCAACAACTATTAAACATTTTTTTCTTTTGGGGTGCTTCTCGTTTGCTGTCCCAATTTTTCATTTAATGCTCAAATGGCCAAGAATTGGTTACTATTTTCACGAAATGGTTGCCAAAGCCAACTTGGCAACCGGACCAGGTTGTGTAATTATACTTAGCACTACACCTTTATAAACAAAAAGCAGATTTGTAGAAACAATGCCTAAAGCAATATCACATATCAGTCTGATTGTTTTTAATTCTGCAGCTCTGACAATATGTCATTTTTACAATACAGTGACCCTTCTTCTGTGTTTCTATCTCCGCAGGTGCTTTGAGTGAGGACCCCAACTTCCCGAAGATACAGTGGCCTTCACCAGAGATGTGTCCAGCCTGCCACACAGTGAAGGAAAACGGGGATCACAGGTGGCACAATGAGCAGGTCCTCCCCTTCCTCCTGTCCTATTTCTCATCTGCCAGTATCCTCACAGGTACACACTTTATTTTATGAAGAGATTTCAGAGTTTCTGAGTTGAATTAAGGTTCACCATCGATTCAGATGTACAGATGGGTGACAAATCAAAGGAAAAATCTAAATACATGAGTAGAGAAACAATGAACACTGATGCTTCTATATACTATGAAAATGATGTGAATGACCATAGAAATCATGTACATGTGTCTTTCTTCTCCTCGGCCTGTCAGAGTATCTCGAAGATGAAAGCCAGGTTCTGGCAAAGCAGAGGGAGAAACATGAGAGTGAGCAGCAAGCTATAGAAGCTCAGAAACATGGAGAGAGGAAAGCCAGGGAGGCTTTGGACTCCATGAGACTCCTTCCACCATCGCAAACCACCGAGCAAGAAGAGGAGGAGGAGGAGGAGGAGGAGGAAGAGGAAGCAATGGCAGATGAAGAGGAGGAAGGGGGGGAAGGAGTAGCAGCAGCAGAAGAAGAGATCGGGGGTAAGACGTCCGAGCCGACCCCCTGGGCCAAACCTGAAATGGAGGTGGGTCGAGGCCGGCGGCGGGCCCATGGGAGGCCGAGCATCGTGGGGATGAGGATGCGAGAGCTGCAGGAGGACATCGTGGATCTCGACTCGTTCGTCAACCAGCACTACAAGGCCAAGGCGCTGCAGCTGGCCGCCTCCAGCCGGGTCAAACAACGAACCCTGCAGAGGAAGGAGGAGCAAGAGCCCGCGCCCGTGTTTGGCCTTGGCATGGAGCTGGACGCAGGGCTCGGGATGGTGGGCCTGCAGCCTATAGAA
Organism: Pagrus major; assembly: GCF_040436345.1. NCBI lineage: Eukaryota > Metazoa > Chordata > Actinopteri > Spariformes > Sparidae > Pagrus > Pagrus major. The sequence goes on from NC_133225.1 coordinate 16,123,945, forward strand.
GCAGACTTTGAGCTGGATGCGGGGCAGCAGAGGAAGTGGCTGCAGAGGCGAGAGCTGGCAGGCCGGTACTTTAATGAGGAGGCCGAGTTGAGCCACAGAGGACGCTGGATGTCTGTGCTGAGCATCGGATTCTCCAAGGTGGACATCAGCCTGTGTGTCATTCTTTACCTCATGTCCTCCATGTGTCTTCTCGCCATGTTCCTTTTCTTCAAAAACCGCCACAAGCTACGGCGACCTAAATTAGCCCTGCCCTGAACCAAACTGCATCCAAATTATACCTGAGTCAGCTATGATTAACTTTCATTAGGTTCACATAGGCTAAGGTTGGGGTTAGTGTAAGGGGATGGGTGAAGATTAGAGCCATCTTAGGTGGTCCACTTAACTGCTACCTACAGCCAGAGCAGGCAGCAGCACTCGTGGATGTGTTGTGTCTAACTGGAGAGGAGGAGAAGGGAAAATTACCCTCAAAATCTTTGAAAATTAATCTGGCCTCCAGAGTTTATCAGGCAGCAACTGTGGAAAATCTGTTCATATAGATATATTTATGTATATTTCCGTTTCTGTTTAGGGTTTGTGCCTGAGTTAAAGACATTCAATTGAGCTTTTGATTCCGTATGACCACTTATGAAGGATGAAATTAAACCCAATATTTTTTTTAAAAGCGACTAATTTTGCGAGTGATTTTGTCACTTTCTTACATTTGTAACAGCCAATTGTGATTTCTTTTATTTTTTTAATATCTCACAGTCAGACGAAGACCTCCCACTGTACGTCCCTGTGTACTATGACCAAAAACATTTAATTTTGTCCCAATTTTTATATATTTATACGTTTGAATATTTTAATCATTTGAACAAAATACTCAAATAGATGATTCTTAAGTGATTTTCTTTTTTTTTTCTTTGTTTAATATCTTACATTTCCCTCCAGTCAGGTAGGAGAGTTTTGTGTTTATTTTGAACTCTGAATTTCATTTAATGATCAGAAGGTTAAAAAAGTTCCCGGAATACTTTTTGGTTTTCTACAGTTTGTTGACTGTTGCATCATTTTGTTTAATACTGTGACTAACTTTCACCAGATTAGCCCTTTGTTGATCAGCTCCTTAGAGGTGACGTACTGTACGTTACACCGAGCGTTATGTCACGTCTTTGAAAATTACACCACACTGCTGAGTCCACAGAAAAACCATTCAGGTTGTTTATGAAGTGTTGTGGAGCGACGCATATGTTCACACTGGACGAGGTTTTAGAATAAGCAGGATTTGTTTTTGGCTTGTGTCCACGATGTAAAGCTGCGGCTGGTCATCTCAAAAACACTGTGTTTTTTCTGTTTTCTTCTTTGCTTCGGAATCAATAAAATTATTTTTGATAAGGACTCTTTGCCTTTTCATTACTTGATCTGTCACTTGTTGAGGTAAAGACCTACCAATCACACTTTCTTTTTACCGTATAACATGAATTTACAGAGAAGGGGTGACGCTCAATGCCATCTCTTATTGTCTCAGATGTCAAAATATGTTTACAGGAGAGTCTGTAGTCAGATGTTTTGAAAAACACTTCCTGTGTTTTTTCTGTTTTGTTTTGACCAAGACTACCAGAACACAAGGCAAGGAGGAGCAGGGGTGTTACATGTAGAAACGGGGGGTTACAACATCCAAGGTTGAAGGAAAAAGCCTGTTGCCATCTGCTGTGCAGCGCAAGCTAAATCCTAACAATTTCATTGGGATTATAGCAAGTGAGTAATCCAGCTTTCCTTTAGGACTAGAGGGGAGAGATTACCCTTGAGGATTAGCTCCCCGCAGATAATAAACTTTATTAAAACGCAATCGGCTTTCATGGGGCTTCTTCCCTCACACACTTGGAGGTGTGCTCTGCGGGGGGGGGGGGGGGGGGGGGGGCGGGCAGCAGCCAACCCTTGGGGAGGGTAACACGGGTGAGGTGGTCCAGTAAGGTGGATGAAAGACAGAGCAGTGTGTGTGAGGGATAAACAGACTGACGGAGGACGAGGGTTTGATGTCGTCCGGATTACAACAAGCCCATCTGAAGGACAGCCGACGCTTGATCTTGAGCTTTGTGTTTCCTGAAACGCTGAATTCCCCTGACTCCTGCCCCTTACCTTCACCCCAAACTTGACACACAAACACACACACACACACACACACTGATCTCAGTGGAAACCCCTCTCCTCTTTATCCAAACCACGTTTCCAGCATCAGCAGTATGACAGGTTTTGATGGTGAATTAGTTGAGTTAAGGCAGTCGATTCCTCTCTCACAACACACACACACACGCACACACACACACACACACACACACACACAATAGGCTGATTAATAGCCCTACATTAAAGCGGAGGAGCATCAAGGCTGAGCAGCTGTGGTTCTGTGACTTAATCAAACTCTCACATACTTTGAATTAGACCCTGAATGACACATTATGATTGCCAGAATGGATTGAGAAAAGCACAGTTTGTCACCGGGAAGCTTCTGCATGTTATTTATTCCTTTTTCAAACATTATCCAATATATCATCTGACATACTCTAATATCAGGGTGGGCTGTGTTTTTTTAAAACTTGGGGAAACTGTCAAACTAAAGGAGAAATTATGTCCCCAAACTTTTTTGTTTATTAACAGTAACATTTGTTTTGTTGTATCTGGCAAGACTTGAAGTATATTGTATCTGACATCTTGAAGATAATGTGAAATATGTATAAAGACATGTATTTATGTCTTTCGTTTAAATACTTTTCTCCCACACACCTGATCTGTTAATCTGTTTAAATGGTTACCTGTGTTTGTTATAGGATTGGAGTCAGCGATGCTTCGTGCTGCTCATCCTACAGAAACCTTTATCTGCTTCCTCGAGCCTCAGCGAGCTGCGAGTGTGATGCCGGATCCGACTAATGATGGTTAATGAGGAAGTTGGCAGCAATGTAATATCTGTCTGCAGCTCTGCCAAGGCTGAGGTGAGCAGTTCATACTGAGGACAGAGCCTTCACATTTAAAACAAGACACATTCAGAGATGCTTGTGCTCTCTATCTAAATTCAGAAGCAAAATCTGGCCATCCCTACGCATGAATTGTAATTTTTGATCAAATTCAAAATGTATTGAATTCAATAATGATTGATGATGAATCCATGCATCCTGCTACATCTATTTTAGACAATGGAGTGTTGAGGATAAGGTCAGGAGTCTCACAGCCTGAGGAGAGAAGCTGCTCCGTAGTCTGGTGGTACGGCAGTGGATACTGTGGCTGGGTGTGTGTCGTCTTTTAGTATCCTTTTGAAATTAGCCCCACTTCTACAAGCGTCAGTATTAAAGTGATACATACATGAATGTATCATTATTTATAATCAGCAAATAGATTATAATATATTATTATAGATTAAACTGCATTACACAGTAGAAATGATTACTTATAATTTTAAAGTGATTTGTCCATTAATGTATCAATAATTATAATCCAACTGTATAATACTATTGTGAAATATATGTTGCATAATGAGGAATTTTACTTTTAGTGCTTTAAATATAATTTGATGCTGATACTTTTGTACTTTCACTCAAGTAAAATTTTGAATTCAATACTTTTACTTGTAACAGAGTATTTGTACACTGAAGTAAAGGTGAGTATTTCTTCCGACACTGCTGCCAAGAAAGTTAAACGACCTTATCGTCCGAATGGAAGCATCTTCATTTGTTCAGTTTCTACACTCATTTATGGAGATTTTCTCTTTAATGCCTCACTGTCTGTGTATAAAAAAAGAGTTTAAAGGTTTCTGTCTTTGTCATATTTCTCTACAAAGTAATGATTTTATCACAACTTTTCTCATCTGCTGTTTCAGAGATCAAGAAAAGACTTTGAAGCTCAACACAGGAACTTTAAAAGTGTTGAATAAATAAAAAAGACACGTAAACATCTACATCTAGCCAGTTTGCAGGAATTGTCGAGTGTGTCATCTCAACTACAGGTGCATGATGAGCCACAGGCCAGATTACTTTCTTCCAAACTTTTTTTTGGTGTTTAAGCAAACGTTGAGTACTGTTGTGTTATGAAAGCACAGACTGAAGGGTAAAAACCTCACCTTGCTGCCCTGTTGTTGTCTTCCATAAATTAGACAATGTGGGGTTTTATAGTCGCTCCTCTCCTGTACGCTCTCTGCCTCGATGTTTATTACCCCTCCGGTATTGATATTAAAATGCAGGAGGGGCTTGATGCATTTTTCTGTCATCTCTCTTTCTGACTTTAATAATACTATAAAGCTTCCTGCTGTGGAGCGAGGGAGAAGGAGGGAGGCTGAGGAGGGGGGGTGAATAAATTATGAAAAAGAGGTTAATATATGGTATCGGTATATATCACATCCAAACTAAGCCAGATCCCCTTTAGGTTTTAAACATTCAGCCTTTTAAAGGACGGAGTCAAGCAGGGTCAGATCCATCTCATTTTACTGCCGAGGTCCCTCCCCCATCATGTGGACGGACACTCATCTGCTGATCTCCCAAACATCACATCTCATCATCACTGAGTTGGGATGATGTTTGCAACAAAAGGAACTGGGAGTGTGTGTTTATTTTAGTTTCTGTCTAAAGAAACTAACTGCCTCTTGCCCTTGTGTGGTTCCTGAAGTCCTTCCTGTAGTTCCTGTGAGAACTTTTGCGTATCCAAATCTTTGTTTGAGAGGGATGAGGAAGATGAGATGCTCTTTACACAAGACTCTCCAGGAAATCTGGTGATCAAACACTGAAAGCAGCAGTAGGAGTCTTGTTACTATAGTCTGGATTTGGATAATTATGCTGGTGCCATCTCTACTTTTTAAACAACTCTCATGCTGCCAGAGTTTGAAATCAGTTGTTGTCAGTGAAATCTTGTTTTGTTTGTTTACATATTGACCCAACTGATGTACTTTCAGCTTCTTTCAAACTGAAAATATTGATATTTTTCTGTGAGTGTCTTCCCAGCCTTTTCAGGAACAGAAATAAGGAAGTCCTCGCAGTTCATCTGTGTTCAGCAGAGAGTGCAGAAGAAGCGTGGACAGGAGGGAGGGGAAGCCCCGAGAATCAATAACCTCCAACTATCAGCTGCATTTAGGCCTTGATAATATGCTCGACTGCACTATTTTAATTTCAACACAAAGCTGACCTTTACTTCCTCTGTTCTGCCTCTGATATTTTTTATGTTCTGGTCACAGAATTAGCACGTATAGCTTACAGGAAGTGTAGATAATGAAGCTGGAGAAGATCCAACACTTGTCAGTCACATTGTTTTAATACACTCAGCTGACACTGCTGCTGTCTCCGCCGTGTGAACGTTCACTCCTCGCCTTCACTGGAAAAATTTCATTCAGTGATGGAATGTAACTGAGTACATTTACTCAAGTACTGTACTTAAGCACAACTTTATGTTACTTTCACTCCACTACAATCTGGAGGCAGATATTGAAGTTTTTACTTCACTACATTTATTTGATAACTTACTAGTACTAGTTACTTTACAGATTGCATGCTGCATCAGAGCCAAAGTACAGCATTTTTACATTTATTTTACTGACAATCAGATAAAAAAAATAAAAACAGAGATTCCAATATTTACAAAATATCAGATCCAATAATCAGCCTCCCATATACAGTACATACATACATGTAAACATATGTATACTATGTATTACTTTTACTTGTACTTTTGATACTTAAGTAAATTCAATATCAGATACTAAATATTTTAAGAAAATATCTTTACTTTTACTCAAGTATGACTTTTAGGTACCTTTTATAACACTGATTTAATTTCATTTCATAAATGTATTAATTATCGGGCATTTAAAATTAGATGATAAGCAACTTTTTTCATTTTAACTCTATCAATGCACTGAGATGTACAGTATGTTGTATTGTGGTTTATCCTCTGAGAACAGTAATGCAAACTGAATTAGTAACGTGCTAAATAAATGTAGGTTTCATTTGGGAGACAGTCAGACTTTTAACCTGAGGCCCCTGAAGGAGATCTTGATCAGCTCAAACTGAGAGAGAAACGCACAAACAATTGTTGATTTGAGAGTTGCTTGGAAAAACACACTACTCACGTCTGGACTGTAATATTGTAATGTCTATTTTTTTAAATGCTTGTTTTTATACAGTGCGTATGTGTTTTCTTTTTTAAAGGGTGACCCCTGGAAGAGTAGCTGTGCTTTAGGGCAAATCTAATGTGAATTATAACAAATAAACTAGCTTTTTGTGCTTATTTAGAGACTGATTCCATCATCTTCTTTTTTAAGTTGCATCATTTTGTTCTGTGGTTTATGGAAATTGTTGTTTACTGGGTTTCAGATCAAAAGGCAAAATAACGGAATAATTTGAACTGATGGTTTCTCACAAAGGAACCACTCATTGTCAAAACTTTCCATGCAAAGCTTTGAATCATTAATTCATTCATTTATTCATTCATTCGTTTGTTTCCAAGGCTCATCTGATGAAGGTCATGAGGGCCTGGAGTATATCCCAGCATGCATTGGGGTAGCATGCATCCAAGCAGGACCAGAGAATCACCACAGGAATTATGTTCCTGCTGAGAATCCACCTTCTCAGAGCAACATAAAGAGCCCTCTGGGTTCTGCAGGTTGATGTATTGATGTAAAATCAGCAGATTTCTTGCAGCTGTAAATGATTGTTTTGTTTTCTCTTATCTAACTTAATGATAAGGATTTAATAAAACATTTCTACACCTTAATCTTTGTGTGCAGCCCTGTGTTTTGAGAAGAATAAAACACCTCTCTCTGGTAATTTTTAAAATCTCAGTCATTGTTTCCTCTGACAGGCTCGTCTGGACTGCAGCACTTGTTATTTGAGTCAAATGAGCCTATTACCGCCTCGTCTTAGCGCGACAGGGTCAGGTTCAATCAGGGAATTGGAAAATATCATTTCTGACGGGAATAGATTTGGTTTGTTCAACCAATCTCTTCTACTAATTACCCAAATGGACAGGAGCTGTCAGGAGACAATAACTATTCCCTAATAGAATTTGCCCCCCAAGTGCAATTTAATTTTCTCCTCGGTGCTCTCTCCGAAGGTTTCCCCCTCGCTGTCTGCCTCCTCTCTCCTCTCTCTCTGACTCTTCCCCTGCTGCTTTCGGACCGAATGGTGAGGGGACGCGGTGCAGGTGCTTTACCTCGTGTTGATGCTGTCGGAGAAAGTGTGGACCGACCGCTGCTGCTGCTTCTCTGCGAGCTGAAATACAAGACAGCCCTCAGCTGCATGGAGGAGAAGAGGAGGAGGAGGAGGAGGAAGAGTCTGAGCTAGGTAGGTCTGCACTCTGGCGTTTCATGTTCATCTTGTGAGCAGAAAAGGACATTTGCAGCAGTTTTAAAACGTGCATTTGATCTCAAATACGCACTGCGATATAATGCATAAAGCATTTGTTTTGTTTTTTTATTTATTTTTGCACACATTTATTGTTTTGTTTTGTGCTCGTCTCATATTTAATCATGACTTTTCGGACGTGATTAGCCTCTGCAAAATTGTAAATAATGTGTCGAAACATAAACGCATAAATCCTGTATTTACACACATCAAATGATGAATTAAATCCATGAAAGATGTGATGTTTCGGCTCATGGTGAAGCAGGCCCGCTGCAGTGAGTTATATATGACAGCACAGGCTGCTGCTGCTGCTGCTGCTGCTGCTGGTGACACACACCTGTATTATTATTCTCCGTGTATAGGCTCTATACACACACGCCTGCTCCCTCCTGCAGAGATGGATGTGTTTCTGTATTTTCTGCTCGCTAAGATGGATCTGTGAATCGCAGATGTCAATGAACTCGTCCACTGAAATATTAGATCTAATTAGAGGTGGCTGGGTCAACGGCGGTGGCAAAGGAGTCGCCCTCTGCTTGAATTATTGCCCGAGAGAGAGAGAGAGAGAGAGCTGCTTCCTCCACAGCTTTTTTTTTTTCTTCTTTTCTTACAGCAACACCTTCATGTAGACAAAGATCAGCTATAATTGTCATTATTTGATAATTGTTTTTGAGCGCCTTGTTTCAGATTTTAACATTTGTATTTATCAGCTGGGGACATGTGGACGTCTTTTGTCCCACTTAGAAAAATACTGTATTTTTATTTTCTGTCAAGTGCAGAAGGAACATTTCTTGAAGGACTGCGGCTTGTTTCGCAATTCATGTGTTCATTTTCTTATTTTCTTTTTTGCACCGCATCATAAACCAGATGTGCCGCTCGCATCTGTTCTCTTTCTGCGTTTTGCATCCGTCAATTATTCTAATTGTGTTGCCCTTTGCTGACAGGTTAAGAGCATTTTTTTTTTTATCTGCTTTATTGTTTTCCAGGGGGCAGCTAAAGAGGGTCTCGATACCAACAATCAGAGTAATTGAATAGTTGGATACAATTGAATGATCTTGAGGGGAAAAGTGTATAATGAAAATAAAGTAAGACCAGATGACTCCCTTGCCACACATGTATGTATGGGTGGATGGATGGATGGATGGATGGATGGGTGGAGGGGACACCTGGCCCGCAAACTGCAGCTTTGAATCGGCTTGGATACAATTCCTGTAATATCCCAGCCTCCTCTTTTTTTTTAATCAGCTTGATGTGCGTTTTCATTTTACTAAATTACTTTTGAAACATTACCCAGCACATGCAGGCGAGCGGCTTATGGGATTGTGGCTCCCTACAGTATATAAACGGGGCGACAATAGAAGAAACAGTCGGAAAATAGGCGCACATAAACGTGGAAAGAAACGAGGAGATCAGAAGAGAAAACGTCGACGGCGTTGGGTTGCTTATTAGAAATGGGACTCACGGAAAATCTCATTTATTTTAACAGAAAAAAGCTTTAATTTTTGTAATTCGTACACACACTTTCTGCACGCTGTATTTTGTTCAGTGCTCATTAAATCACCAATTTTTTCAATGTAATTTGGTGGAAAGATTTTTGACACACGAGATCTACTGCTATTATCATTATTATTATTATTATTATTATTATTATTATTATTATTAGTAGTAGTAGTAGTAGTAGTAGTAGTAGTAGTATATAATTGTGTTAGATTGCTAAAATCATAATTATAATTTAAGGTGCTGAAAAAACACAATAATTAAATTATATTGGGATTCATTTGAATAAAATCAAACAACATGAAACCTAATTTATTGTTCAAATGTCATCCAGATGTGTGCGTGCAGATGTGTTGTGAGCCCGCAGGCGGACTCGCTGTTGACGGAAACAACCTGCGCTGGGCTGAAGCCACTGTGAGCTTTTTTCTTTTTGCGCGCTTGAAGTAAATTGGAAGCGAAGATTGAGTTCATCTAGCTTGAACTAGCAGCCCTCCGGGGGGAATATCTTATCCGGGAGAGCAGTCTCAGACGATGGGGTTTGAAATGAGCAGTGTCAGGAGGACTGCGCCCAGACTCCTAATCCCACCTGTCACTGAGAGAGATCCGGCTGCCACGGGGAGAGAAGCAGAGCTCGCACAGGTGAAGGTGCTGTGGATGTGACCCAGACATGAGTCCAATGATATCACCGCTGGGTGCAGTGACAACTCAGTGTGGCATCTTGTCACCCTGAAAAACACATTTAAACTGTTATGAGAAGGTTGGTTTTAAAGAAAACGTTGAATTTACATTTTTTGGGGACTGTTTCTGGATTGAGTTCATGTTGGAAGCTCGTCACAGCAACATGCTTAACTCAGCCACAGGCAACACGTTTTTAAAAAATCATGTGATTCTGTGAAATAGCTCAGTGTATAACCAACAGACTTAGATTTTGTGTTGCTTTTTGTCCAAATAATCAGATATGTTGTTTAAAAACTGAGCACAAACACTCTGAAATCCGCTCAGACACCTCGCATCCTTTCTTTTTAAATCACTAAAGCCTAAAAATACTTCAACTTCATCTCCCTGGGACCCTCCTCCTCCTCTCCAGGAGCAGCCCTGCTGGCCCGGGGCCCCTCCGGGAGCCACTGCAGTGAGCTATTTATGGTCTCGACAGGAACAAGGTCCCGCCTCTCCGGAGACAGTTTCATATACCATGTCCGACGCCTCTCCTCCTCTCTCCTCTCTCCTCCTCGCTCGTACACCTATGGAGAATGCTTTCCGCTCTCGAGGGGCCTCCTCTTCCTGCGCTCCCATTGGCCCCCGGTGAGCCTCTGCCGCGGTGACGTCAGGCCCCGCCGCCCCTGCAGCGCTGAATGGACCGAGCAGCCTGTCTGATTCACTCCAAAACAGCTCGGCACGGCACGGCACGGACATCATCCCCGGGAATAGAGACCTAACAGGGATAGAGGCTTGACGGGACGGCGAGGGAGCTGCAGCAGAGAGCAGACAGGCCTCAGCATCAGCACCAGCGTACTTTGTTTTCTCCACCAGACAGGACGGGGGAGTGCGGTGCGCCCACCGTGTTGCGGGTGTATGTGCGTGCGTTTGTCTCCGGGTTTGGATCACGATGATGCAAAGTGCGGCGGTCCTGCCGACAGAGAGTCCTGTAAAGAGTTTACCGGAGATCCTCGGAGTGCCACTGCAACGTAAGACATTTTTTTTTTGTTTTACCTCGTTTTTCTGAGTGCAGCGCGTGCTGCAGGGTTTAGGTACAGTAAGAGAGGAGGATGAGGAGAGGAGGCTGAAGCTCTCAGTCTTCCGCTGTCACGTACAGGCCAGTGATGTGTCATACTGCTTATATTTCAACGCCTTAAATAATACTGATTATTGGCCTCGTGTCCAGTTCATCTCTGCAGACTCACGGGGCTGCAGGCTCGTGCAGAGGACGGCACTTTGGTTATTCATCCCATAATTAGAAGAAAGAAAAATGATTATTTCTGTTGTTTTTTTAAAAAAGCAACAGGATTTCATTTTACAGTCTGGCCTCAACTTTGCTCCGTCAGGTTGTTGTTGTTGGAGTCTTCAGGCAGCTGTTCATTTGTAAACGAGTCTGCATGGTCAAGAGATCAGACGCAGTTGTCATCACCCATCAGACAAACACACTCTGACTGTGATTGACACTCATTGCTGAGTCAAATAAACGCCTCACACACTTTATTTAGTCCTTATCGTCTCTGAATCAAGGCCTGGGCATCAGTTTGTGTTTTGTTTTACATTTTAGTCTCATTATTCATTAAGGATGAGATACAATATCTATTTTTTTAGCTATTTTGTAGCATCTTCTTGCATTTTTTTTATCCACCTTGCAGCATCAAAGGCGAGAATTGCCTTGCATCTGCTCGTGTTAATCTGTGCCAGGCCCCCTTCATAATCTGATCGTGCGATCAAGACAGAAATGCAACGGGATACATCTCTGCTCTGACCTAATTATTTATAGGCGAGTTGGTAAAATGTACAGATGGACCTGAAGTCTAATAGGCAACAAAGTAATCCACAACAAAATGAGATAATTCAGTTCGATAATTACCAGACTGCGCTTTGGTTTCAAAACACTGATAATAAAACGTTTTGCTCCAATTTAGGGTACAAATCCAACATAAAATTGCAAAAATAATATTAGGATTTATTTTCTTTGCACCTCATTACTGTCGCCTGTTTAGTGTAACTGCAAACACAACTACAGGACAAACATATGAGCGCCTGCCTTCAGCAGAGTATTTAAAGGAGAAAAAAGAGACTATATGTGGTCGGCTTATGCTCTTTAATTTTATAAATCGAGGCAGATTAAAAGATTGGATAAAGATCCTGCCACTCAACCCCCTGCAGCCCCAGCAGCATTCATCCTGGATTTAAATCTGGATTATTCCAGGAATAAAAGCAGCAGAGAATTTATTTGAACAATGTTTTATATCAGGGACACACACACACACACACACACACAGAGAGAGAGAGAGAGAGAGAGAGAGAGAGAGAGAGAGAGAGAGAGAGAGAGAGAGCTCTGATGACTCAGGGCAATTACACCCCAACACCTCAACCTGCAGGCTATTAGTCTGAGGTATAAAGTGTTTACTTCACGTTTAATTACCACAAATCATTAGACAACTGAGAGTTGGAAAGGCTGCCAGACTGCACTTCTTCTTCTTCTTCTTCTTCTTCTTTTTCTTCTTCTTCTTCTTATATTAAAAAACTGTTAAAGGAGGTGATGGGACTGAAACCAAGATATGGGCCCTCCTGAAAACACGAGGTTAACTCTCTCTCTCTCTCTCTCTCTCTCTCTCTCTCTCACACACACACACACACACACACACACACACACACACACACACACACACACTGAAGCTGGATGCTGGACGCTCTGTCGTTGCCAAGATCGTGCTGCTTTCCTTTCAGCACCACTTCTCCTCCTCGCCCAGCTTCATCCACCCACCACTTATCTCCACATATTTAAAACGCTTCTGATTTCTCCACGTTTACACGAGATGCCGATGTGCACATTCAGGGAGCATATCCTCCTTAAAGTAATTCCCCCTGTGGTCTCTGCACGAAGTCACTCACACGTCGAGGTGAAGCAAATTCAGTCCAGCCGACGATCCTGTCTTCTGTCTGTGCAGGAATGCTGCTCTGTTTTTCCTTTGGTGTCTTATCATAACAAATCTGCTATTTTGGTCCATTTAAACGCATTCATTAACAAAATAAATATAATATACAATGCAAAAATATAGCACAAAATGATCACACATCGCCTCCATTTTTAAGATTTGAACGTGCATTTAAAAAAAGAGGTAAAGCGTGTGTGTGCACGCTGCGTGCACGCTGCCTTGACCTCCATGCTGCACAGCCCGGGAGCTTTGTTTTGTGCAGACAGTATGCTGAGATTAAACACGAGGCTCCTCGAGCTTTAGACGATTATTTGTAAGATGTTTTTATCTGGACTGTGAGCAGCCGCAGCTCCTCTGTGTGCGTGTGTGTGTGTGTGTGTGTGTGGGTGTGGGTGCGTGTGTTTAAACAGCCTACTAGTGTTTTTTCTCTGCCCATTTCTCCTCGATATTGATTTTTCATTATCGGATGTCATGTGGATGTTGACTAAGAGAAGCCGCGAAAGAAAAAAAATATGAAACTGCATTATTATTTACAGAATCATTTAGATTAAACACGATTTAAGGCAAGAGTGATCGTCAGTGTTGTTTTTTAAGGATTAATGTTTTTTTTAAAATAACATTAAACACGCATTAGTTCTCACGCATATGCTGGAAATTACACATTTAATAATGATAAAAGACTACAATAAACCATTTTCTGTACTGTCACGTGCCAGCGTATAAATAAACAGAATTATGGAATATTGTTGTTTGTTAATTAAAGGTCCAGTTTTAAGAGGAAATATGCTTTATGTGATGGTGAACATTTTGTTTTCTTGAATGTATTCATTTAATTTCGCTTTTTGAAATCAGCTTGTAGTAGTAGATTATCAATGTCGCTGCAGAATTTGGTGATATTAATGCTAATGTAGCCTATAATAATAATAACAATAATAATAATAATAATAACAACAATAATAATAATAATAATGTTAATATATAAATGGGAGGGTTAGATACCGTGTGATACCTGCTTTCTGTTTGTGCACACGTGGTCTGCTTCCCACAAAAACGAAATGTAATCTCCGTCTTGACATCTTGACTGCTAACGCTGACGCCCCCGTGTAAAGAGATTCAGAGGAACACATCTGGTTAATAAAATTAAGAAAAATCAATGTTGTTGTCAAAAAGGGTTGAGTGCAGCACCTTGGACAGAGACGGACAGATTCACGAAGCAGAAGTAGACTAAAAATGATGGTTTTCCACATGGTATCATCTGTTATTTATTGTTTACAAAGCTACATTAAACAATTGTTATGTGTTTTTAAAGGTTAAAAACAAGAAGCACCGAGACAATGTGGGTCAAAAATACAAAACAAACAAATGCGAAATAAAAAACGAATAAATCGGGGTTAGCCTCTTCAATTGAAAGACAACAAAGCATTTCCCTTCCATCTTTAAATACCATAATAAAAATATAATGTAATAATATTCGGAATTAAATCCACTTACCAGTAAAGATTTAATGACAGAAAAGATATGCAGCCATTTTGTCTGATATGAGAAATTGTGCTTTTCAGGGCTAAACATGGCGACGGTAAAACAAAACAAAAACCCACCTGTTTTTAAGTACAAAGTTGAGTTAAATGAATCCTCTTGATATGGGCGCGTATAAAATTGCTCTTGTTTTACCGTTTAACAAACACGAAGGCTTGCCTGAGTTTTCCGTGTGTGACCCTGTGCTCCTGTGTCCCCGCAGAGATCCCTCAGTGTGCCGGCTGCAGTCAGCACATCCTGGACAAGTTCATCCTGAAGGTGCTGGACAGACACTGGCACTCCAAGTGCCTCAAGTGCGCCGACTGCCAGACTCCGCTGGCGGACAAATGTTTCTCCCGGGCAGGAAGCGTCTACTGCAAGGAGGATTTCTTCAAGTCAGTGGGCTTTTTTTCTGCTTCGCCTCCTTACCGCTTTATTTTCGCAGGTGCTCGGGATTTCTTTTAAAAGACCCGAGTAGGTTTCTTTGATTGAACTGGTGTTGATAAAATCCAGACAAGCGGATTGCACCCAGAAAAAGTAATATTTTGCTCAGTTTCACCTCTAATTAGGTTGGCGTGAGACGAAAAGTGACTGATTCTGACGGAAATATGTTTTGGAATAATTCGGCTATATTTGATAATTACAAAGCAGCTTATAGGTTTATATTAGACTATGTCTGGTTAAACATTTGCTAGCAACATTAGCCAAACTGGCTACATAGTTAGCTTACTCGTGTCGAAGTTGCTGTTAATATATTAGCATAAATCCAGTGTTTCTCGTTTAGCCATATCTTAATGTTTAGGATTTTTTTTACAGTCGCCTTTTTTTATTTATTGGAAAGTTAAGCTGTATTATAATAAAATAAAATAATAAATTCAATTGACATCTTTTATTTGTACAGAAAGGTTTTTATCAACTTCCTTTTATTTTTTAAACCAAACATCCGTTAAATGTTTCATCTTTGGGTGAACTATTATTAATTGTCCGGTTTAAATGTATTATTCTTTTTATCTGATTGTTAATCTGATTTGGATTAATCAAAGATTAATCAAGATTTATTTATAAATTGATGTCATTATTCACATTTAACTGGCAGTTTTGTTCAGGTGCCATCATTAGAGAAAACTTACAAAATAAGAGCTCACTTTTCTGTTCTTTCTTTCTTTCTTTCTTTCTTTCTTTCTTTCTTTCATTAAAACGATTTGATTTCTGAGGCATTACAGAAGAAAATTGAGTTTGACTTTTATCCAAAACAGGATCAGCAGATCCAGGCTTTTTACTAAATCATGTTTGAAAGGTCTTAATGCTCAAAGCTTGAATGAGACCTAAAGAGCTCCAGAGTCTCACTGAGAGCTAACTGTGTTAGCCGACCCAGGGGACAGCAGGGGGGCGTTTGCATGTTCAAACTGTGGTCGAGGGACGCATGTGACTGGAAAACACACACATGCAGAAACACAGAAATACATACACGTTCGTAGACACACAGATTCAGTGGTGTATGCGTCCCAGTAGTGATTTGGAGGCTTCACCTTGCTCTTTTTATTTCTGTGGGTTGGTTGTGTGATTTAAAGCCTCTCCTGAGTCAGTGTTTTATTGGTTCTCCTTAGGGTGTGTTTACTGTGAGCACCCCTCCTCCTCCTCCTCTTCCTCTTTTCCCTTTTCTTCCTCTTCCTTTACCTCCTCTTCCTCCTTAGCTCTCAGTACTTCATCTGCAAACACATAAACATGCAAACACGTACACACATACACTCACACAGACGTACTCACACACACACATCACACACACAGTGCATTGATCCTCTCCATCCATCAGCCTGTGGACAGGTCTATCGTTAACAGAAATGCATTCCAGTGCTGATTTTTCCTTCTACAACAGCTGGAGCGTCTATTAATACAGACACTGTGCCATAATTCTTGGCTGCAGTTGAAGAAATAGCTGTCTAGCATGTGAAATTTTAATCAGGATTGGTCTCACAGTCTCCTGTATAGTGGGTATAAATAGGAGAAGGTTGCCAGCTGGTGTTTTGTGTAAAATTTTCTAACCGCAGCTCTCTTCTTCATGCTTTCCTGCAGACGTTTTGGAACAAAATGTGCATCATGCCAACAGGGGATCCCTCCGACGCAGGTTGTGCGAAAGGCGCAGGACTTTGTGTATCACCTGCACTGCTTTGCCTGCATTATGTGCAGCCGACAACTGGCCACAGGGGACGAGTTTTACCTCATGGAGGACGGGAGGCTGGTGTGCAAGGTGGATTATGAGACAGCAAAACAAAACGGTAGGTCTGCATAACTCCAAAATATTAAGCATTTGCTGATACTCGATAAAATCAAGTCAATTTAGAAGAAAATATCCATTGAAAAGATTTGTTTCAACAATAATGACTCATTCTTGTCAAACACTGCTCGTGTGATTCAGTGTTGAACAGCTCCTGCTTCACTTAACTCCATCAGGATCACAGTGCAATGCAGTGAAATGACTTCTGACTGTGGATCTATGTTGTTTGTTGTCTGGGTGTGGATGCTGTCTCTCTCCCTCCATCCCTTCTGAGATTTCCATGCATCTCTGATTGATTATGTAAAGTGAAGCAATGCTCTTATACGGTGCGGCCCCAATAACTCCGTTCCTGTGGCACTCCGGCTGGGTAGATTTATGTCCTCTGCTGTGGGAGTGGGACAGATGCACAAGGACAATAATACACTTCCATACATGACCATTCACTTCATTTAACACACGTGTACTCCACACAGAGGCCGAAGGGGCACAGCCTGTTAAGGCAACATGACAAATGTAAGAAGGAGTCGCTCACACTTGTAATGATGTTTTCAGATGATTCAGAGGCGGGGACCAAGCGACCGAGGACCACCATCACGGCCAAGCAGCTAGAGACCCTCAAAAGTGCCTATAAAAACTCGCCGAAGCCGGCACGCCACGTCAGAGAGCAGCTGTCCTCGGAGACGGGGCTGGACATGAGAGTAGTGCAGGTAGAGGGTTTGGTCTTTTCTTATATTCCTGCAAAAGGCTCCCTGTTGTCTCCAACTTGTGCAAAATGCTGGTTTTCCATTACAGCAAAAAGATCATCATCATGATTTGAGCATCTATAAACTAGCTACTGTTTTTAATAATCAAGCTCATAAATGTAAAGTAAGCACTTAGGCCTTTATTATCAGGGTTTCGAAGAGCTATTAAGATCGTGTTTAATCAACAAGACGATACAAAGTCATGATACAAACAACTCGCAACTTAAGACTTAACAATATACTGATTTTGATGTAAGGAAATTTTATGTTTGTTTTTGAGCCTCTTTTTAGTATTTCTTACAGCAGTTTTCTTGGTTTTTCTGTGGATTTATTATTGACTTATGAATCTTTCTGCAACACCATTTTGAACATTGTTTTTTTCTTGTTTATTATGATGGGCTAATTTAGACCAAATTAGTTATGATCTACATCTACCATGTTTTCCAATGTGAAAGACATTTTAAACTGCACATACATCTGTTTTTGTAAAAATGCATAATGTTTTGATTAAAACAAGATGGTTTGAAGCGTTTAAGATTTGAAATGTCATGAAAACATTGAATAAGTCAAATTACATTTTTTTAAATTATTATTATTGTTATTATTTGCTGGAGTATTTAAGGTACAATAAATTATTCTGGAGAAGGATTGTTGACATTAAATCTAATCCCAAGGTCATCTTTGGATTGGTGTATACTTTGCACCTTTAATTATTTTGAATAATTACGATCTAAAATTTTATTTTCACTTAATAATAATTACGATTTTCTCTGTCAGGTGTGGTTCCAGAACCGGCGAGCAAAGGAAAAGCGTCTGAAGAAAGATGCAGGTCGACATCGCTGGACTCAGTTTTATAAAAGTGTCAAACGCAGCCGAGGGGGAACTAAAGTGGAGAAGGAAAGCTCTGCCGATGACGCCGGACTCAGTGACAGTGAACTGAGCTTCAGAGGTACGTATTGTATGGAGGACTTCAACCGAGCACATATCTATTATTGCTTAAGAGAGATTTTCCTGAAAGGGAATTGTCAGACATGCTGTCGTGCTAATGGGATTAAGGGACCCTACAAGCTGCTAAATGACACGGTTCTGAGTGCAGCGGCGATTGAATGCGTCTTTGTGGCATTTCATTTGTTTTCCTGCGTTGCTGTTGTTGGCAAATCCAAAACGGCCTTCTCATTTAACATTCCCCTCACACCCCCCCGCCGCCGCTGACGCATCCTCCTGCCTCCGTTTGTCGCCATGATGGAACTTATTGGAAAAGAGAGAGGGTCCTTAGTGGGATGCAAACGACATTTTAGACATCCCTATGTTATTTAATGTTCGCAAACCCCATTTTGGGTAGTCATAAAAGTCCTCAAGCCACTTTTAAAAAGAAGGCCATTTTTATGAGAAATGAAAACATGGTGACAGAAACTCTATAAAGCATGTGAGGCTTTTAGTCAATTAGAGAGAAAGCGCTTTGGGGCTTTGTTGTTATTGAAGCCACCCGAGGGAGGGATTGAGATGGAAACAAATATTTTGTGCCGCAGTAATTGCACACATACAGACTTCCTTTGTTACAGATGAACATAATGCGCATCATTTCTCACCAACAAAACTCAAATGCTTATTAAATACTTCAGCATCCACTTACTGTACCTTCGTGAAATCCACATAATGTTGCCACAATAAATCTCACTCATAAAAGCACTTAACTGTATTGAAATATAACAACTATATAATGCTCTTGCAGCTGACAGCGTTGTTGATGTGTCAAAGTTTTTACACCCCTCGTGCTAAGTGCTGTTATCTCCTCCACAGATGACCAGGTCCTTTCAGATCTCGGCCACGGCAATGGGCTTTATGGGAGTGTCGGTGACGTGTCCAACAGTGCAGTGCTGAACGGCGGCTTCTCTGTCGATGCAGCGGGACAACCCTACCACGATATCCGAGCAGGCAGCCCCTATGGTCTCCCTCAGTCGCCCTCCTCCATCACTTCTCTGCCCGGCCACACCCCTCTCCTCAACAACCTGGGCTTCAGCATGGACAGTCTCGTGGTGCAGGGCGGGCCGGGCGGCGTGGGACAGGCCCTGAGGGCCATGGCAGGCGGCCCGACTTCAGACCTCTCCACAGGCAGCAGTACAGGATACCCTGACTTCCCCACCAGCCCCGCCTCATGGCTGGACGAGATGGACCATTCCCAGTTTTGAGTCTCGTAGAAGATTGCTGTGGGGATACAACAAAACAGACTCAAAAGGCTTTTTACATTTCTTTCTATCGCCCTCCAAGACTGGTATGTTTTGTGACTTTGGGTGAAGAGGAGAAGGAAGAGAAAAAGTGTGACTCTTAGTCCCTCAGCAGTCGTATCGATGAGATAACTCAAGATGTGCAGTCCGGATAAAAGCAGTGAAGAACAACCTCCACACCGCTGAATGTTCAATCTCAACATTGTATCATACAATTTTTTGTCATCACCTGACTTTATTTTGTTCTTTCACTCTGAAAATGAGACTGGATTTCCAGCAAGTCAGTGGATTTTGCTCACAGGGGAGGTGATATTGTCTCACCCCCTCCAAAATAAACCATCCCTGTCTCATAACAGCTACAACAATAGGGCTACAATCTAGATCAAAGTCCCTATGAGACCCAGGAGGCACCTGCATGCTTCTTGACTGATATCGAGTAGGACTGCTGTCTGGCCATATCAAAGCCTTTTACATTGGCGATGCACTTTACTCTCCTCTTCTTTTTCTACACATGTGGACAGGAATGCAGACAGAGGAAGAGAGAAAAAGAGGAGGGACATATGCACAAGGCAAAAACACAGTGTTTCATTGGGGAGAGAAATTTACAAGAACAGTGGCACAAGTGCGAATTTTGAACCATGCTGACGTTTTTTAATGTATTGCTGAAGCTTACAAGTTATTAGGAAGTAGATGGCCGTTGGTCTGTCTGTCCGTCTGTCCGTCCCTCTGTCCGTAGAAACCGATGTCTCCTCTGTTTGAGTGAGGGCGAACACTGTTTGCTACACAGCAGGTCTCTCTTCTATATTTATAGGTGCTTGACTTGTTCTTGTCTGTGTAAAAGCTGTCTGAGAGCGGACGTCCGTCAGTATTAAATTATCTGTTTCCAGACAACGAAGCTTATGTGTTGGAGGACAGTCAAGAAGTTTGGAGAAATTCAACTCGAACCATTCAAGTAATTTATCACACATCTAAATTATTAATTTATTTTTTTGAATGCACAGATGTAAGACAAGGATAAAACAAATTTATAAAAACATGCAGATTCCTTTGCAGATGTTATTGAGCAAATTAAAAAGTAAACATTTATTTGGCATTTAAACCATCAAGTATTATCAGGGGCGCTGATAAAAAATTTGCTTTGTGTTGGCTCTTGTGTTTCCTCAGTCTGATCCATGCTTCTCCTGGTAATCTACTCAGACCAGCAGAGCTCTGGCTTTGCCTGCTATCAACCTACTTACTGACCCCCAGATGTGTTGTCAGTCTGTTCTCCCCCTGCCTGGCCTCCGTGTCGGAGGGATTACCGCAGAGCCCCCCACAATCAGGGCTGATACTCTGCTGCAGCTTCAGTGCTAGCATGACTGCTGGGCTGATACATTTCTTACACTTCAGGCTACATCTTAACGCCCCCACCACAATGCAGATAGAAGACTGATTGACTTAAAGTTCAACCCCTGGGTCTGATTCTCTTTAAATGCAGACTTTCTTTAAGCTGTTATAGTTTGATTTGACCTGTTGAACATGTCAAAAGCAATGTTTTTGAACTGAGAGACAGTTTGCTTGAGAACACATCCTTACTCCTCTTCTTGTTTTGCCAATCGAAGAAAATAGCTTTTAATTTTTTGGGTCACCTTTAATGTGAAAAATTGCCAAGTCCTTTTAAACCAGAGCATCCTATTCAAGAGCCAGAAAGCAAATCAACAAACAGAAAGCGACACTATTAAGAAAAATCTGGTAACACTTTAGATTTCAGCCCGCAAATTACAGCATACTTATCTAGTAAATAGTTGGTTTTAATGAAATACATACTGTCTAACTACACTGGGATTAATATGTAAGTACAGTAGAAGAAGACAAGACTTTAGGGAATGAGTGGGTTTGTGTTTAAGAGGAACTTACATCACTTAAATTTGACTTTTTTTAATTTTAAAGTTCAAATATACTTTGGGAAAAAATGTAAAAGATTTTAAAATATGAAGTGTAGTTTACATCGTTGTTGTTGCCGGGTAAAAAACATTTGTTTACGTGACCAGGCTGTAGTAAAAGATCCCTGGAGGGTATCCTGTAATTATTTAATATGTGACAGGTTAATTTAAAAAGTACTTACGGTAACTGCAAATCTTTTCCCCACTTATTCTTTCTTCTCTTGTACACATACAAAGTGTTTCATTGGTACCACTTATGTACAAAATATTAGAGTAATTTGCGGGCTATGATTTAAAGTGTTTAGTGAGAATCATACAGAAACATGTTACCACAACAGTTTTGTTAAGTCTGTGTTGCCTCAGAAGTTTGCATCTAAATTGTTGTAAATTTTGTACAGTTTGAAAACGTGTTGATCGTCTTGTTTCATGAGCGCTATTTATTATTATTGCCATGTGTCTTTGAAAAAGATGTAAAAGAGAGCACTGAATTTATTCATTTATGCCTTCTGTGTAATGGTATGAACCGTGTACAGTCAAATCTATATGAGGAAAATAAAGCTGAATTGTCTTTGGGTTACCCCTCGACTGCTTTTC